>NW_027522508.1:334808-669617 GCF_052094955.1 Ictidomys tridecemlineatus | reverse complement strand
GCCCCATTTTGGCTCTCCTCCACATTCCTTTGGGTGCCATATTTTGGGGCTGCCCAGGGGGAGATGGGTTTACTCTCAGAAGCTGGACTACTCTCCAAAACCTCTCCATTCCAAGATGGCAAGCACTGCTGGGCCCAGGTGATGTGGAAGTGAGGTGGGTGGAGGTGCTCTAACGCTCAAGTTTTGCTTAGAGGGAAAAGGAGACCCTGAGGATTCCCAGCAGAAACAGGTTTGACCCAAGGAAGGACACGGTGGTTGAGCAGGACTGGTGAAATCAAGGTCAGGAAGTCTGTTTTCATAACATCTAGAAGATCAGGAATAGAAACCACCACCCAGAGCCCAGCCTTGGAGCACCAAAGCAGGAGATCCTCAGGTGGGCATTGCAAAGCCAAGGGCAGATGCTACCAACAAATCCAGTTGCTGCTCACAATGCACAGTATTTTTTGGTGGTGGGAGGACCCCTGAAAAGCACATTATCTCAGCTGTTTGACAGGGTCCTTTTCTTCTGACTTTCATTGGGGAAACCCTGACGCCATATCCTACGTGGGTAAAAATTGGAGACTTTTCTCCACCAATGCAGAATAGAATGGAGAAGGGGTCAGGAGGCATGCTGGGTTGACCCAGTGTAGAAAATCCATCACAACTTCTTCTCACACTTAAACTTCCAACCACCACCATTACCGTACCATCTCTGCCTGACATCAATGCTCGTGAAAATGTATTCATCCTGTCCACCCCAGAGAGAGACACGAAGTACTGTAAGACAGAGAATGACTGTTTTTAAAAAAAATCCAGATAATTATGTTAACTCGAGAATTTGCTTAGATTAACCAGATCCATTTTTATGTAGTCACAGGACACCTAATGACATCTCCATCAATGATGGACCAGATAGATAATGGTGGCTTTCATAAGCTTATAATGAAGATGAAAAATCCCTATCCCTTAGAGCTACTGTGTCCTTCACAAGATCATAGCAAAACACATAGCAATGTGTTTGTGTTGATGCTGCTATAAACGAACCATTCAGTTATTGAAGGGAACCCAAGTTGGTTCCATAGCTTAGCTACTGTAAATTGAGCTGCTATGAACATTGATGTGGCCACATCATCATGGAATGCTGATTGTAGGTCCAATATATACCAAGGAGCAGGATAACTGGGTCAAATGGTGGTTCCATTTTCTAAGGAATCTCCATACTGCTTTCCAGACTGGTTGCACCAATTTGCAGTCCCACCAGCAATGTATAAGTGTACCTTTCCCCCCACATCCTTGCGAACATTTATTGTTCCTTGTATTCTTTTTTTTTAAGTGAGAGTGAGAGAGGAGAGAGAGAGAGAGAATTTTTTTAATATTTATTTTTTAGTTCTCAGCGGACACAACATCTTTGTTGGTATGCGGTGCTGAGGATCGAGCTGAGCCACATCCCCAGCCCCTGTTCCTTGTATTCTTGATAATTGCCATTCTGAACTAGAGTGAGAAGGAATCTCAGTGTAGTTTTAATCACTAGAGATGTTGAACATTTTTTCATATATTTGTTGACCACTCATATTTCTTCTTCTGTTCAGTTCTTTTGCCAATTTATTGATTGAGTCCAAGGTTTTTGAGTTCTTTATATATCCTGGAGATTAATGTTCTAGCTGAGGTGGAGGTGGCAAAGAGAACTTCCCTTTCTATAGTCTCTCTCTTTTCATATTCTATTTCCTTTGCTGTGAAGAAGCTTTGGTTTGATGCCATCCCATTTATTGATTTTTTTTTATTGTTGGTTGTTCAAAACATTACATAGTTCTTGATACATCATACTTCACACTTTGATTCAAGTGGGTTATGAACTCCCATTTTGACCCCATATACAGATTGCAGAATCACATCAGTTACACTTCTATTGATTTACATATTGACATACTCAAGTCTGTTGTATTCTGCTGCCTTTCCTATCCTCTACTATCCCCCCTCCCCTCCCCTCCCCTCTTCTCTCTCTACCCCCTCTACTGTAATTCATTCCTCCCCCTTGTATTATTTTTCCCTTTCCCCTCACTTCCTCTTGTATGTAATTGTGTATAACCCTGAGGGTCTCCTTCCATTTCCATGCAATTTCCCTTCTCTCTCCCTTTCCCTCCCACCTCTCATCCTTGTTTAATGTTGGTCTTCTTCTCGTACTCTTCTTCCCTAGTCTGTTCTTAGTTACTCTCCTTATATCAAAGAAGAGATTTGGCATTTGTTTTTTAGGGCTTGGCTAGCTTCACTTAGCATAATCTGCTCTAATGCCATTCATTTCCCTCTAAGTTCTATGATTTTGTCATTTTTAATGCAGAGTAATACTCCATTGTGTATAAATGCCACATATAAATGCCACAGTTGGCAGGAGGTGGCCCTGGAAGAGCCATCTGGTAAATGGAAGTCAGGTGGTGGCAGTCCAGTAGGGAATGGGAATGCAAGTCATCTGGCTTTTCAAAGTCACCAGAGGAGCCCCGGGTCCAGATTTCCTACTCTCCAGAGGTCAGTCATAAATGCCTGAGTTCTGATTCTTGCATTTATTTTTTTAAGAAACTTCTGATGGAATTGACAATTCCTTCACTTTTATTAATAAGAGCTTGATGCTAATTAATTGCCGAGGTCGGAAAACATAAGTTCTTGAAGGCATGGGTGGGATTCCATATTTTTAAAAAAAGATAATATATATACTAATAAGTCTATAAAATCATGGAGCCAGAGGTCCTTTAGAAAATCACTAAAACATCATCAGCAACTGGCCAGGGCGAACCACCGAAGCTCAGAGCTGTAAGACAGCCTAGTTTTTCAGAGCAGGAAACCAAGATTGGGTGAGGACATCTACCCAGGTCCCACACTGATGGAAGGCTGAGTGGACCCTTGGTAGATCACAAGGTTCCCAGAGAGTTGTGTCCCTTTGCACCACATGGCAATTAGAGGCATGGCCAGTGCTCAGAGATCTTAGAAGAAGCAACTCTCTAACCATTGCCTCTTTGCTTAGAAACCATTGCCAACTGCAAATCTACTTGAAATACTCCAGCACTGTCGTTTTAGAAAGGATAGAATTAGATACAACTACTACAATGCTATCTGTAGGAAATGCGATGTGTAAAACAGTGAACATTAATATATACAGTAATCAGTTTTTTATCACCGTGAAGAACAATTTAGAGGAGGAAAAGATTATTTTGGCTCATGGTTTCTGAGGTTCAGTCCACGGTCAGTCAACTCCACAGTTCTTGGAACGAGGTGAGGCAGAACATCGGGGCAGCAGGGTGTGGTGGAGGAAAGCATCTCAGGACTGGGCAACTAGGAAGCAGAGAGTGAGCTTCACTCACCAAGGACAAAATATAAACCCCAAAGCATGCCCACAGTTACCTGCTTCCTCTGGCCACACCTTACCTGCCTACAGTTTCCACCCAGTTAATCCACATCAGTGGATTAATCCACCAATTAGGTTATATGTCTCAAATCTATTTATTTCACCTCTGAAAATTCTTGCATTGCCTCACACAATATACAAATTGGTCTATAATTTTTTTTCTACTCAAAGTCCTAACCATATAGGTAATAATTATGAGCATGATAATTTTGGGTGAGACAGGTCTAGTTTCAGGTTCAGTTTCTATGGCATGTCAACTTGGGATGCTGGGCATATTTCCTAACCTCTGTGAGCCTCGGTTTCCTCTTCTTGATAAGGGGATCTCACAATGAGTGATAATCTATGTAAATTACTCAACATAGCTTGCCATCCAATGCCTAATCGCTGTCAGTCATGCCCACAAAATATGTAATGTTTATGAAGTAAATGGTGGCTGTTGGAAACTGACAGATCCCACTTAAGAAGTTACTTCTGATTAGTGTGGGCTTCATTCCAGGCAGTATTTCCAACAATGTCGACACAGAAGTTCTTGAAGTGTGAGCTCCCCGCCTTCTCGATTTCTCTGTGTACTGGGAACTTGAACTCAAAGTCTAATGTAGGGACTGCTGACTCCTATGAAGTTTAGGCTCATTACCAATGCTATTATCTAAATTTTTCTGGGGGGAAAAAAAGGTGGTGAAATAATGAAACTTCACATTTTTGGCATGTGGAAAACTTAAGGGGCTAGAGGATGTTTTTAGTTCTGAGGATAGAAATCAGAACTCTTTCAAGAGGTTGGTCAGTCTAGCCGATGTAACCAAGAGCTGGGCCTCCTAGTACGTGGACACTGAGATTCCAAAGTCAGGTTGTCCAGGACTGGCCAGGATGGAAATCAGGGGTAACCCATGGGTGCAGCAGGTTCTGAGGCTCAGAGAGATGGCCTTAGCCAGGGGTGGGGCTCTGGAACATAATGGGAAGGAAGTGGAACACGTTTCCAGCTCCACTACCTGCTAGCTGTATGGTGTTGGGCAAGTCACTCAGCTCCTCAGAGTTTCAGTTTTCTTGGTGATAAAATGTGACTTTCTTAACCACATGCCTGGCCCAGAGCAAGCGCATAACAAATATAAATCATTATTATGATTAAGAGGTAACATGGTGAGGCCTGCAGAGAAAAGCTCCAACAAACTAAGGGTCCTCGGATCAACTGGGCTTGGCACAGACAGGTCCTGCGTCCTGAACCAGGACCCAGGGTCCCCACTTTCTTGGTCCCCAAGTCCCAGCCATTCACCACGACTCCTGCCTGATTTTTGAGGTCTCATCATTTCACGCTGGGATCTCCACAGTTTGCTGGCCTTCAACACTCATCCTGCTCTGTTCTGACGCTCCCAGGAGGTATTTCCTACCATGCAAACCTGACCAAGTTGCCAATTTGCTGAAAAACCCTTCAATAAGGTTTTCCTTTCCTTTTTTTAATTTTAATTTTAATTTTGCTGGTTCTTTTCAGTTCTGCATGACAGTTGAATCCATTTTGATATGATCATAGAAGCATGGAAGATATCTTATTCTAATTAAGACCCCAGTGTCTCTCCTTCCCATTCCTATTCCCTTCTCTCTATTGATCTTCCTGCCATTTACCCATAGTTTATTTTATTTATTTATTTAAATAATTTCTCGTGGATGTACCCAGTGGTGAGCTTCACTGTGGTGTATTCATGGATACACAGCGAGCTCTAGGCCTGGATCCCCTTGGCATGGCCCATGTGCCTTCTGGGATTGGCAAGTGCTCCTTTCTCTCAGCTCACTGGAACCCACCGTACTCAGGACAGTCCTAGAAGACAAAGAATGGCCAGCTTTACTTTTATTTCCCTGCTTGGGAACAGAGAAAGTACAATGACCTGAGCCTTTATCTCAGATCAGTCATCACCTTTCATTGCACATTGGAACAACCCAGGGGATTTATAAAAACCCACCCAAACCCCACCCCAGACCACCAGTATTGTCACTGGCCACCGTATTTTGAAGCTCTTGTGGTCATAATGAGATACACTCAGGGTTCTGGATCCCAGCCATACCCTCCTCCTTCATGTCTTTTCAAGAAGGAAAAGAAAAGAATCTCACTTGAAGCCCCAAAGACATCAGCCCCGAGTTGAGTTCTAACATCAACCACCTGCTAATGGTTGCTGGCTTCAGAGGGACGCTGATCAGTTTCAGGAAGAGGGTGGATGTCAGGGAAGTCAGACGCATGATCAATTCAGGAAGTGGGATGTCAGGGAAGTCAGACGCATGATCAATTCAGGAAGTGGGATGTCAGGGAAGTCAGATGCATGATAAATTCAGGAAGTGGGATGTCAGGGAAGTCAGATGCATGATCAATTCAGGAAGTGGGATGTCAGAGAAGTCAGACAAATGATCAATTCAGGAAGTGGGAGCTCAGCCCAGTCTCCTGCAAAGCCGGCGGTTTCACGAAAACCCTCGTGAATGTCAATGAACACAAGCCCCAGTGGCGTGGACAGCTCCCTGGAGTAGCCTGGCCCCCATTCAGCTCAGCACAGAAGGACCAGCCCAGGGAGGGAGGATGTGACTCAGGGCTGCTCTCTCCCCGACAACAGGACAGAGCTGTAACCTTTTGTAAAAGGACAGGTAAAAATAGCCCCAGTACTTTAGGAAGAACTGGGCATTTTTAGATTCTGAACCATCTGATGATATGACTGGGGGTAAGTGGTCCGGGGAAGGGCCAGGAAGCATTATTTACTGTCTTTCAGTGTTCTGGTCTTCTCCCTTAATCCTCCCAAGGACCCCGTGAGGTTGGCGTCATCATCTCCTTTTTCTACACTGGGAGCCTGCAGCCATGGGGGACATGTGTGCTTGAGTCATCTGCCAAGCAAAGGGCACAACGGGACCCTCCCTGGTGCCTGTGTGACCCACTGCTCACGCTCTGGCCAGAGCCCCTGGATTCACCCCAACAATGACATGGAGGTGGGTGGACATGAACTTCTCCCGGAGCCAGGTATGCGGGGTTGTGTCCCAGTGTTCCCTTGAAGCTGCAGAGAGAGCCGAGAACAGGGCCAGGCATGGGATGCCTTCGCTTCCAGGCTGACAGGACAGGCTCATATCCTGCTGACAGCAAAAGTTCACTGGAAGTTTCTTAACCATGGCCCAGCATTTACCACCTGCATTTTGGGAAGATTCACCTGGCAAGGCTACCTCTGATGATCCATGAGAGGCAGGTGCCATCTAGAAAACAAGTTAGAAAGCTCCACAATCTCTAACCACAATACTCACCATCTGTGAATTGTAGTCTCCATCTTTTGCCACCAAAAGGAATCAGACCTCCATAGAAATTATCTATATATACACACACACATACATACACTGGAGGTTGAATTCAGGAGCACTTTACCACTGAGCTCCACCCCCAGCTCCTTGGTTAAATACCTTTGATAGTTACTTAGGTATTAATGTATTATTCTGGAGAATTAACCAATAAAGGAAAAGAATACAGACTGTTCTGTTTTACCTGTACTAACTTTTTCAGGATTAAAAATAGCTGATGAGAAAAAGTTCTTCTTTATAGAAAAATCACAATCAATAATTCATGGAGGAGGAATGTTAGAGTCACCAATTTGAATCGTTATTGAAATAACAGGCGAGGTGTGTCCCTCCAGACCTGGCCAAACCACCTCCCACCAGCTCGATGAATTCGAGTCTACTACTTCTGCCCTACTCTTCACATAGCAGAAAAAGTGGTCGTTGTATATATGCATAAAAGTTTAAGATGTGCAGCATGATATTCTGCTATACAGATCCATGGTGGAATTGTCACTACACATAGCAATTGAACATGACGGCATCTTCCACAGGGTTTTTCATATGGAAAGTGCACTTAAAATCAATCTACTCTCCTAGCGGACTTCCAGTGTACAGTGCAATACAGTAGTATTAACGTGGGTTCTCCTGCTGTGCACTCTGACCCTTTCAAAGCACATGTCAGATCACATCACTCCTAAACACTGCCCAAGCCTCCCGTTTCCCACCTGTAGAAGCCAGAGTCTTGCCAATGACCACAGGGCTGCTATGATTGGCAGCTATGACCACACGGTCTCTCCTCACTCTCTCACCCAACACAGTGGTCGCTCTGGCCCTGTTGCCAACACAGTGGTTGCTCTCACATCTTCCCCTTTATCCACTTGTTTCCCCTGCCTGAAATTTCTTACAATGAGTTCCCTTACCACCTTCAAATCTTTGCCATGAGGTCTACTTTGATTATCCCATTAGAAATCCCAACCCCTGACCCCAGCTCTCCCAATTTTCTTATTTCTGCCCTAGTTTTCCTTTCCTGTCTCAGAGTGCACCACCTTTTATTCCATCTAAAGTTCATTCAGCTTGTTGTCTTCCTCGGTCATTGCTCTCAAAGTCCTAGAATGGAGATTCAGAGAGATCAGAAAATCTGTGTCTTTCATTGTTTTATTGTGATGTATCCCAAGCACTTAGAAGAACACGTGGCACATAGTAGGTGTTTTAATGAATATTTTAAAACTAAACTGATTGATCTCATTATTGAATAGGGTAATTTATAATGATGATATTATATATATCCTTTATAGACTTATTTTTCAAGTTACTTGTATGTTTGGTATCATGGGGAAACAATGAAAAGAGCTCTTTCCAATAAAACAACAACAACAATAAAACTATCTGTTTTCTCACTTCCAATAAATGCTCTGACCCACTCCAATCTAATTCCTTCCCCATCATGAACTGAACTATCAAGGTCACCAGTGACCTTCGGATTGCTAAATATAATAAGCATCTTAAAGTTATCATCCTAATTAGGCATATTGTTTATAAATACATGGGAGGTACCCGGGATTAAACCCAGGGGTGGTTATCCACTGAGCCACATACCCTGGTCTATTTTATTTTTAATTATGAGTCAGGATCCTCCAGTGTGAGTGTCCCACCGTCTGGCCCATGCTCTGAGACCAAGGAGGGAGTTTGACACACACAAACTACTCCCTCATCTCCATTCCTACCCCAACAGGCCCCTTTTCCCCACTCAACCCAGAATTGCCTCCCCATTCTAATTTTTGCATCTATAAGATTTAAAAACAGAAATAAAACAAAACAAAAAAACCACTTCAACATCTGACCCTATCTTTTTGATTTAAAAGTCTTCAAGGTCTCCCCTTTGGTTTTTGGATTGAGATCGAGATCCCTGATTGGGCCTATAAGGCCTGTGGGCTTGGGTCCTAGTGACTCACATCCCCACCCTCACATAGGCCGCCTCTCGCTCACTCCCTGCCCGCCAGGACTCTCGGAGAGCTCCTGGTATTCTGTGCTCCCTGCCTCCTCAGGACTGTGCACCAGCTGTTCCTGCCTCCTTCACAGAGTAGCTTCAGGGAGGTTTTTTGGCCAGGAAGAGGTGTTCCACACCCCTACTGTGTGCCCTAACACACACTTATGTCTGGGTGTACTTAGACACATTGGGGCTGTTATTAATGTCCTGCTTGACTTTTTGGCTTCTAAGCCCCCTTCGGACATGAGCCATACATGTTTTGCTGATCACTGTGTTATAGGGCTGGGGCTTTCTGGGAAACTGAGGCAGTGAAAAGACCTTCCCCTTCAAACTCTGATCTTTGCAATCAACATCAATTTATTCTCCCTGGTCCCTTACGTCAGAAGACCAGCCATCTTCTTTGGTCTTTGTGATCTTTGCAATTGTGTTAGGAAGATTCCAGACATGTTGCTCAGAAGAATTGGCATGAGTTTATTAGAAGGGATAGGAAAGTGGAAAAAGGGTTCTTTTAGAGAGAACACTCCTGCCCTCCAGTTTTACTAGGATGGGGGGGATGCCAGGGAAGCTTCCAGAGAGTCCTACAGGACTGCAAGTAAATTGCTTTTAAAAAGTGAAAGCACATGGTGGTCAGCACAGGGGCCCGTTTATAGAATTATCCCCTTAACCTCATGTTCCCACCTCTCAGGTCTACCTGCCCAATTCATTGCATTGCTGGCACTAACCTAGTACATGACCATGTGGGGATGAATAGATATCTCTAAAATAAATAAAGAGAAAGGAAATAAGAAAGGCAGCTGGAGGGCCAGGTACCCTGGCACATGCTGTGATCCCAGAGGCTCAGGAGGCTGAGGCAGGAGGATCGATAATGCAAAGCCAACCTCAGCAAAAGAGAGGCTCTAAGCAACTCAGTGAGAGCCTGTCTCTAAATAAAATTCATAACAGGACTGGGGATGTGGATCAGGGGTTGAGTGCCCCTGAGTTCAATCCCCAGTACAGAAAGAAAGAAAGAAAGAAAGAAAGAAAGAAAGAAAGAAAGAAAGAAAGAAAGAAAGAAAGAAAGAAAGAAAAGTGGAAAAAGAAGCTGATAATCTCAACCAGTTACTGCGGTGAGTCAGGAGGGGCACAGCAGTATTTCCTTACATCAAATCTTGGGCACTTGATTATCATACTAAATCTAAGTTGTAGGAGTGCAGGACTGACCAGCAGCTGTAGAACGAGATGTGCACACACAGCACGGGAATGATTTAGGCATGGATTTGCTTGAGAAACTGTAACATCCTATTTAGAATTAACTCTATCCTATCCTCCAATGTGTAACAAATGTGCAAATCAAAATATTTAGAGATGCAGCTACCGATTGCTGAATTTAGATAATTTAATCCATCCTAAGCAGAACACTCAAGAATGCAAGAAAAGATCAGCAGTCAAGAAAGACAAAAACGGGGCTGGGGATGTGGCTCAAGCGGTAGCGCGCTCGCCTGATATGCGTGTGGCCCGGGTTCGAACCTCAGCACCACATACCAACAAAGATGTTGTGTCTGCCGAGAACTAAAAAATAAATAAATATTAAAAATTCTCTCTCTCTCTCTCTCTCTCTCTCTCTCTCTCTCTCTCTCTCTCCTCTCTCACTCTCTCTTTAAAAAAAAAAAGAAAGACAAAAACTGAGCTTTCCAGAATTCATGTTCTTCCTTTCATCCCACAAAAGGAAATGGTTACACACGTTGATCAGGAGGCGGCTGGGGAGTACACAGGTAGAGCCGTGACGTCCATGCTGCAGACTAAATGGGATTCTATTTTCGGGAGAGCTTCCATTTAAAAATTTAAAAATGTAGTCTCCCCACCCAAAAGAAGTAGAATATAATCTCTGTGTGGGCAGGAGGCGAGATGCAGGAACATCTGGTGGAGGAACATTCAGATGAGATTGCTCCCGTAAGTCAGAAGACCAACACGGGTCTCCCTGGCTGGAAACCAAGGTGTCAGCTGGTAGGTCCCTCTTGGTGGCTCTAGGGGAAGTTCCATTTACTGATAATTCAGGTTGCTGGCAGGATCCATGGGCCTGGCACTGGTCAGCTGAGGGCCCTTCCCAGCTTTGAGTGGCCATTTCATCCCGTGGCCGGTGGTCCTTTCCATCACCAAAGCCTACAATGGTGGGTGGAGTCCCTCTCAAGTTCTGAACCTCCCTTCTTCTCTCACATCTTTCTAGCAGCAGCTGAGAAAGATTTTCTACCATTTATGGACATGTGTGATTAGATCGGTCTGCCTGAATAATCTCCCTGTCTTGAGGTCCTTAAACCATCAGCAAGTGGTCCCTTTGTCACGTAAGGTATCATATTCCAGGGGTTAGAGGTAGCCACCTGTTATGGTTTAGATATTAGCTGTCCCCAAACGCTCATATGTGAGACAATGCAAGAGCATTCAGTGGTGAGATGATTGGGTTAGAAGTGCCTTAGCCCAATCAGTGAATTAATCCACTGATGGCAATAACTGAGTGGTATCTGAAGGTGTGCCCGGAGGAGGTGGGTCATTGGGGACATGCCTGTGGCAAGTGGAGTCTCTATCCCTGCTGCATGATCATCATGTGAGGTGCCTTTCTACACCATCACACTCTTCCGCCATGATGTTCTGCCTCACCTCCAGCCCTTAGGAATGAAGCCAGCTGCCTATGGACTGAGACCTCTGAAACCGTGAGCCTTCAAATAAATTTTTCCTCCTCTACAATGGTTCTGATCAGGTCTGTTAGTCACAGCAGTGAAAAAGTTGACTAAAATAGCAACTTTGGGGTGCCATTAATCTGCCTACCCTAAAAATTTCCATTTGATTTAGGTGGGGTGAGGGCTGAAAAGATTTTCTTTAGAATGTTGAATAAGCTCCTCTGTGAACCAAAAAGATGCAAACTATAAAATAAGTCTCTGGATCTGCCGACTTCTGGTATGTCAGAGCTTCAGCGACTGGCATTTCTTGGAGAACTCCTGTAGGTTTTAGTCAACTCTCAGAGAACATTATGACCATTCCCCATTGAGCTTTATGCAGCTCCTAAGTATAATTATCATATTCTTTGTGCTCACTCTCTCTTTTTGTCCTTAGAGTCAATTATAGTGTAGTTTTCACCCCCACTGTCCCTGGACATGCTTGTGTGTGTCCATAATGTCCAAACTTACTGAACAATAGTAAATTCACAAGTTTCATCACTTTCATCAACTTTGATTGACCTAGTGCTTTAGTTTACTTGAAAGCTGTGAGCAGGGCAACCATAAGTTTTTTTTTTTTTTAAATTTCATTCCAATCTTAATTATTAATATACATAACTCTCAAGTCACACACATGACTTTAGGTGATGGAATGTCTAAGAAAGGTGATGAAATGTCTAAGAAAGGGTTAACAATGACCATGGGGTTTAAAAAGCCAAATTGAAAACGAAAGCAGAGAGTTGACAGAGAGGCTGAAGAGTCACCACTGGTGGTCAGATTAGATTTACTAACTAACCACAGGGCTTGTTGGGGGCCTGGAACTGTTCAGGGATGGAGCTGTTTAAGGGTCCAGATTGCTGACTTGGCCATTTTCCAACTTGGCCAGTCAAGCAGGGAGATCATGTTGAGCTGAAACTCTGGGGACAAAGTGGCGGGGGGAGTCAGTGCCTGTCATTGCCCATGGACCTCATGAGTCCTGCACCAGATGATCTGAGAAGATGACAGGTCAGCATGTGGTGCCGTATCGCCCTCCCAAGTACCTTTGTGTGTTTCAGGTTTGATGGGGGGACATCATTTGGTGGTCTGATGTGTCTGATAACCTCACGGGCCTACTTTCCCTGATATGGATTTAATATACCCATACGTTCATGTGCATCTGATTAATTTGACGAGTTTAAAGATGGTCATTTTTATTAGCACAGTTCGTTTATTCTGTGCCTAGTGATTTTGTTGTGCATCTGAAAGTTCTTTTTTGGGTGGGTGAGCGTGGGTACTAGGGATTGAACTCAGGGGCTCTCAACCATTGAGCTGCATCGCCAGCCCCATTTTGTATTTTATTTAGGAACAGGGTCTCACAAAGTTGCTTAGCACCTTACTGTTGCTGAGGCTGGCATTGAATCCGTGATCCTCCTACCTTAGCCTCCAGAGCCTCTGGGATTACAGGCATGCACCACTGCCCCCAGCCCTGAATGTTCTTTTTGATGGTTTTTTTTTCAGTAAGTTCTGTATGTCCAACATTTGATGGTTATATATTTGCCCAGAGAAGTCACTAAGTCATTCCACCTTAGCTCTTGTCCTCAAAATGGCACTGCTCATGGTAAACTCCTGCTTTATAACTGGGAGAGGCTCAGAGCAGGGCACAGCCTGCTGTCCACACCTGCCTTCCATTTCACCTGCTTTCTATTTCATTCTGTTTGTATATAGTCCTTGCAATTTATTCTATGTTGTATTATAAGTATAGCCATCAATTTAGAAAATACCGACCTAGAATAAATGTTTGCCTCTCTACTGCTGGATTCTTGCACAGTTGAAACAACTTGATCTCTCAAAAAACTGAAGCCACAGGACTTCAAAAGGACTTCATTAACAAACGTAACAATAACCTGATACATTTTTTGGTTGAGTAAGATCCATGTTTTAGGATCTGGCATTAAAAAAATATGATAAATGTATTAATTTAGACAATTAACAAACCTATTTCAGATCATGTGCTCAATTTATCCATATAAATGTACTTTACATTTTAAAAATTCAATAAAGTCTTTCTTTAGAAAGGTCTTTTGAGTATAATTTCTAGTGAAATGCAGTCTACATACAATACAATTATAAATGTGTGTATATATATATATATATATATATATATATATATATATATATATATATCCCACAATATCATTTTTATATTGCCAAGTGTAAAATATAAAACGTGTATATACATATATATGCTTATATAGTTTGCATATATGAATGATACTGGATCGAGATGTCAGACTGAACACAATCTGCTACCTTCCCTCTGATTCTGAATCTATTAACATAGAAAAACTATATTTAAAAAATAAATTTAAACAACCAAGGAAAATATGAAACAAAGCCATCATCAAAAGGCCAGAAACGTAGAAGCATTCCTAGAAAGAAGATTAAAAAAATAAATGGGAAGAGATTGATAATAGGCAAGAACAGAAAACTACAGCCCCAGACATACTCAACAGGAGTGACAACCCAGAGGGGCAGCAAGCTGGGAGGGACCGTGGGAGGAGAAAAAGCAGGAGACATGGGGCCATCATCCTGGTGACTAATAACAAACTGCATTAAGATAAGAGAATAATTCTGTGATTATCTCCCTGGTCTCCCTGTTCATTCAGCCCACACCCATGTTGAATTCTGGTTAAAATCTGAGAACTACACCTTGCCACAAGAAAAAGTCTTTTCCTAGCGAGACGTCCTGGTTAGGGGCCTGGGAGGATAGGAGAGCAGAGCTTGAGAGAACCAGACCCCCATGGCAATCAGGGAGGGATCTTGGGAAAGACAGCCCTATCCAGGAGGGTACTATACAAGGGGCTTCAACACTGATGACTGAAACCTGGTCTTGTCTCAGTGCTGCATTGTCTTGTAGCATCTGTGTTGCCATGCAGAGTGTGAGGCCTATTAATTTCTCTTCAGTTTAGGTAACTGGGTTGGTTTCTTTCCTTTTCTCTCCATTTCTCCCTTTCTTTTTCTTTTTATACATTGCAGTATAATTTATTTTAAGATAATCAAAAATAAATCAACATAAACACACACACACACACACACACACACACACACACAATTTCAAGCTGGGTGTGGTGGTCCATGCCTCTAAACCCAGCCATTCGGAAGGATCCAAGTTTTAGGCCAGCTTCAGCAACTTAGGGAGACCCTGTCTCAAAATAAAAAATAAATAAATAAAAGGGCTGGGGGTTTTGCTCAGTGGTAAAATACTTCTGGGATCCATCCCAGTATCACAAAAACAAAATAAAGCAACAAAACACATTTCAAAGCCTGTCTATATGCACATTTAATTCTGGGGCCTGGTTGGTGAAGAACTTTGTACAGTAGAACTTTGTGTGGTTTTTAGATAGTTCAAGTCACTGTGTAATTTTTGGCAATAACATTTCAGATCCTAGATGGAAAAATTGAGGCTAGGAAAATACAAATAATAGAGCCTAAATATCAAATGATTTTCTGTGTGACCTTCTAACGAAAGCAATTTTACCTTTCAAAGATTGTGTCGCTTAGTGTTAGAGGCTTGCCTAGCATGGGTGAGGCCCTAGGTTCATCCTCAGCACCATAAATAAATAGATAGATAGATAGATAGATAGATAAATAAATAAATAAATAAATAAATAAATAAATAAATAAATGTATGTTTTAAAATTGTAGAATTATTTTCTCCAGAGAAGTCATTGGGGGGTTCTTTCAATCTGACATCTGGGGCTTTTCTTCCGCTGGGAAATTTTTCTTTCATTTCCTCCATTATTTCTCCTCTTCTCTGTGTTTTCTCCTTCTGGAGCTTCCACAGTATGAATATGTGAGCTCCTTGATGAAGTCTCTATGTTTATTAACTTATTAACCAGATTTTTCATTTTACTAGGTATTTGCTCTTCTTTTCTGGATCCTTGCAAGGGTGAGCTCTTCATTTGGTCTTTTTTATGGACGGGATGCTTGTGTTTCAAGATTCATATGTTGAACTAGCTCCCAACGTGATGGT
Source organism: Ictidomys tridecemlineatus (assembly GCF_052094955.1). Lineage (NCBI taxonomy): Eukaryota > Metazoa > Chordata > Mammalia > Rodentia > Sciuridae > Ictidomys > Ictidomys tridecemlineatus. The sequence continues at coordinate 654,270 of NW_027522508.1, read as the reverse complement.
CTTAGGCAGTGTGCACCTTCTGGGAAGTGATCAGGCCATGAAAGTGGAGCCCTCCTGAATGGGACTAGTGCCCTTATAAAAGGGGGCCCTGGGAGACTGAGGCAGGAGGATTGCAAGTTTAAGGTCAGCCTCAGCAACTTAGTGAGGCCTTAAGCAACTTAGTTAAGAAGTTTTAAAAAGGGGGAGCTGGGGATGTGGCTAAGAGGTTAAGCACCCCTGGGTTCACTCCCTGGTACTAAAGGAAAAAACAATACCTCCTCCTTCTTCTGCCATGTGAGAACACAGTGAGAGATGGCTGTCCACACACAGGAATGGGCTCTCACAAGAGCTCAACCATGCTGCTGCATCCTGATCTTGGATTTCCAGTTTCCAAAAATAAAAGAAATAAATTTCTGATCAGTGTTATTTCTGACATCTCAATGATTTCTGGACCTTTTGGGAAAAAATAAAGTGTATGGAATGTGACTTAGGATTGTCCACCCAGAGAAGAGGAGAGCATTTACTGTCACTGTGTCACCTTCTGTTGGTCATAGAGTTAAGATTCTGGCACTTCCAGGATGTACATGGGTGAGCCCTGAGTCAGTTCCTCTAAAGCATCACTCATTTCTTAGGGAATCCCTGAAGTAGAAAGAGATGTTTTATTTTTATTTTTTGGTGGGATGGAGGCAGGGGCTGCTCATTCTAACTGCATAAAGGTGGCCATTGCAACATTGCTTGAACAAAGGTGGGCTAAGCCACGGAGCAGGGGATGGGAGGTGTGTTCACACCACACAAACACATTTCCAGGGTCCCTCCAAGCCAGCATTGAGTTTAAATTTCCCAAGTTTCACAGTAAACCTACATGTGATTGACACATGATGGAAGTGAAAAAACGAGTTACAATCTCAGTCTTACCCAATACCGGCTGTTTGGTTTTAGTCTCAGCTTTTAAAAGATATAAAGTAATTAAATGCCTATGTTGGGGTCATTTCTAACATCCCTGTCCTTATGTATGATCAATAATCAAGTGAGTTTCTATGTTATCACATGTAATCAGCATAACAGCACAAATGATACGGATACGCCAGCATCTAGTCACGTAGTCAAATCTGAATAATCTCTTTAAGTACAGGTTAGCATTGTAAAGGTAACTTAGAGTGAAAAAATCTCCTTATGTATTTTACATATTGAAGTTTCACTGTCAGTTGATGTGTAAAGTAAAATAATGTATTAGTAATGATTCTTATGGAAACTTAATTTTATATACTAAAACATTTTTCAAAGGCTTTCCAATTAACCAAATCAATGTGCCTACAGACAGCAAGTATTGCTTCACTCATAACTGCTTCAAAGATCCTCCTATCAACTATTTGAGATTAAAGGGGACTAAAGGGCTCAGTGGTGGGTGGGGGAGGGGGTAGGAGAAGTGACAATCATGTGCAATGCAGAATTCCACATTGGATCCTGGCTCAGGGAAAAGGAATGAATGGGGACGATTTGCAAAAGTGGTTTCTCTCTTGTGTTTAGTCTCCTAACCAGAAGTTGTTGGCTTCTTCTTTGCTGCGACCTCCAAGGTGACTATAATTCCTCATTAGAGACTTGCTAATCATGCAAAGGTTTATCACAGAGAAAAAAAAAAACAACAAGGCTAAATTACTGCCCACAGGAGAGGAATCTGGGATGATAGTAATGGTTGACACTGATAAATTACTCTAGAAAGGAAGATCATAAAGTCTAATAGCTCCTAAAAATCAACACACTGTGCATAGAAAAGAATAGGAAAGAGAGATCTGTGCAACGACGCCCCCCTTATCCCCTCCTCTAAGCCGTTTGAATCATCAGAGTCGCCATATTACTAACTGACACCCGGAGGCAGTCCTCCTTGGATGGAAGAGAGCCAAAGCATTCTTAGAAAGCGACATGGGAGGACAGGTGGTGTCACTGCCTTGGTTTGGGTTCAGAGCATTTAGTGTCCATGGACCCTCTGCAGATGTCAAAATCAGAGGGCCCAGGTTCCTTCTATAAAATGGCATGGCGTTGACATAGATGTGTATGTGTTTGCTACACATCTTCCTGTACACTTTGAATCATCTCTAGAGGACCTGCCATACTTCATGCAACGTGCATGCTATGTCATTGTAATACAGTGTTTTAAGGGAGTAATGACAGAAAGAAAAGTCTGTACATGTTCAATACAGATGCAAAGTTTTTGATTTTTAAAATATTTTCTGAGATCGATTTAAACTGCAGATGTCAAACCCACAGAGACGGACGGAGGGCTGACGGCGTACTCTTCTCCCCATTCCATGGGACAAAATGTTAGAGAGAAAAACCTGGAGTGCAGAGAAAAAAAAGATAGCCTTCACATTCAACTCCTTTTAAGACATCCTCCACGTGTAGCACGCATGTCTATTCCCTGTTCACAACAGAACACAAAGTTAATTGTTTGCCCCTTCATTCATTCGCTTTCGTCGATGGATATGTTTGGTGATCAGTCAGTCAGTGACTGTCTTCTTTATATGCAGAGATCTGGGCACAGTGTTGTAGATGTGGAAGCCCAGGCCCGAGACGGCCTCTGAGTATAAGAACAATGTTTATGACGTGGATGTGAGTTGTCCCCCAAAAGTTCACACGTGAGACATTGCAAGGTTTAGAAGAGAAATGATGGGGTTATGAGAACCTTAGCCCAATCCGTGAATTAATTCCTTGATGGGAGTAAGTGGGTGGTGAATAAAGGCGGTAGTGGTGGCTGGAGGAGGTGGGTCTCTGGGTGCTTGCCTTTGGGGTATATATTTGGTGAGCTGAGCTTAGTCTCTCTGCTACCTGATCATCGTGTAAGCTACTTTCCTCTGTCACACTCTTCTGCCATGATGTTCAGCCTCCCCTCAAACTCCAGCTGACTGTCTCTGGACAGAGACCTCTGAAACCATAAGCCCCTAAATAAACTTTTCCTCCCCAGAAAATGTTCTTTTGGTCAGGTCTTTTAGTCACAGCAACGAAAAAGCTGATTAAAACAACAAACACAAGCCAATGACGGGGATCCACTCACCCATATTTATTGAGAGTCTGCTCTCCATGTTCTAGGAGCTTACAACCTAATTGGTGCACCCAGTTATTAACTAAAGACAAGCTAAAAAGGCTGTTCCACTTATGATTAGTGCTATGAAGAAACTGAGCTAGGTGTTGTGCAGACCTACTATGTGGGAGTCATGGAATGGCTGATATTTGATCAAATAAAGCTTATAACATATCATCTCGTGAACACAGATAGCAAGATTTTAAAGTCAACTTTCAGAAACTATTTCGGTCACCATAGTTGAGTTGTTAAGCTAATTACCAAACTCATTGCGTCTATGGCAAAGTTTCTCAACCTTGTCACTACTGACATTTTAGGACAGATAATTGCTTGCACTGCGGATGTTAGCAGTGTCTCTTTCCCAGGGGTAGCAATCAAAAACATCTCCAGACACCAGCAAATATCTCCTGGGGGAAAAATTACCCCTGGTTGAGAAACAATGGTCTTTGGTAAAAAATGCTCCAAATCCAAACAGGGCCCAGGAAGCACACATCCCTTCTCTCTTCATCGTCCTTACCCACTAGTCTTGGAGAACTTTTTTCTCCTCCCTGTTTTTACTTTATCCTTTTCTGATCTCAGCCCTGCAGGAAGAGAATTCAAGAGAGCTATATCCTTACCAAGGCTAGTGGACCCCTTAGATGTGAAAATCTGGAGGTACTGTTGTAGACAAAGTTTGCCATTTACTTCAATTTTTAAAAATTCCAGCCTAGGCCCAGCCATGTTCCAAACAGAGCCTGCAGCTGTATTTACTGGGGCAACCACAAATTCATGAGTCCTGCTGCAGGCCATGAGGAAGGTGGCTTGGATTTGTATCAGCTTACTTTCTCTTCTTCTGAATGGACAATTAGCTGCAAGATTTCATGTCTTAAGATAAGGACCCCTTTTCTATTATGTTGTGTACATCTCTTGAAGAGACCTAAGTTTTATTGAGCAGTTGCCCTTCAATATCTTCAGGGATTGGTTCAGCGCCCTGGGGATACCAAAACCCTCGGATGCTTGTATGGCTTCTATAAAATGATGTAGCATTTGCTTAGAACCTATGTACTTCTTCCTGTAGAATTTAAACCATCTCTTGATTATGTAATACCTAATACAGCACAAATGCTATCTCTATAGTTGTTATGCTATATTGTTCAGAGGAAAACGATAAGAAAAATAAGTCTATATATGTTCAGTAGAGATGTGATTCTTTTTTCTTCCGAATATTTTCATGTATGGTTGGTTGAATCGAAGGACATAAAGCCTACAGATACAGAGGACCAAATGCATTGAATTCCGGTACATTACCTGGGAAGCAGCTCTGTGTTTAGGGGTACATTTCTTTTTTGTAGGACTGGAAATGGAACCAGGGTCTAATGTGTGCTAGCCTAGCACTGTACCACTGAGCTACACCCCCAGCCTAGGGGTGAGCTTTGGTTAGAGGAGAATAATCAGCCCAAAGAGAAGGGGTCTCCTTAGCTAATAGGAATGCTATCAGGATCACGTGGATAGGGAGAGAGATCCCAGCCAATGCCACAGCCTAGACAGGGGGCTTTGAAAAAATCTAGACCTGCTTTGGGATGTCTTTGATTATAGGTTTTCTGCAGTGATATGATATATATGCAGAAAACTATGGGTTAAACAGATCTCAATGAGGTTTTTCCTGTAGAAGATTTCAAAATGCAAGGTAATGGTGTCTGCCAAGACTGGGAGCAAAATTCAAAATAAGGCAGGGTGGGGAGGAGAAACAGGGAGGTGGTGAAATTCCATTAAATAAACAGATCAGTGAAGTAGAAGAAAGGAATTGAGGGGGAGGGAGGAGAGACGGGATAAGGGAAAGACAGTGGAATGAATCTGAATTAACTTTCCTCTGTGCACACATGACTGCACTACACTGAATCTCACCATTATGTATATCCACAAGACAACAGTTTTTTTTTTTAAAAAAAAGCTAAATAAATAGTAGAAAGATCAGTAGAGTAGAAAGGGAATGGGGGAAGGTAGAGGAAAGGGAAAGGAACATACTGGGGACTGGGGACTGAATTAGAGCAAATTATATTCTATGAATTTACAGTTATTTCAGAATGAATAATAAGGTTATGTATATCTAATATGAACCAATAAACAATTTTTTTTAAATATCCTGGGAGCAAGTAAGCAGCATGTCCCACACTTACTAGACTATGGAAAGTTCTCTTGTATTTTCACATTAACTGAGTTTCTTTCTAGGTTACTGTTCCTTTACAACTGGTGCTGTCAGGAACCTTGGTGAAGAAAGTTGTAATCTGGCTCATCTATTTGGGTGTTAACTCTCTGTATTCTGTTTCCTCACCCCAGGTCTTTAGTAACATCTCCTAAAAATGTTCTTGCCTTGTCTGTGCTGTTTAATGAGGGATTAGTGGATGCGTTAGTGGGCTGTACATCCACATTTTAGTGAGGATCAACCCTGGCTCTGTCCCAGAGTCATCTGTGGAATTTTCCAAACTACATTTTCTCAAGTCCTTCTCTTGACCTTTGGATTCTGTAGATTGAATAGAGCTCAGGCCAGGTTCACCTGTGTTTGAAAAAAAACAAAATATTCTCCCAAGAGATTGGGAAGTGTGCAGCCAGGGTTGTTGGCTCCAGGGGGCCAGGGAATCACAGGGAGATGGTACCACCCCCCTCAGGTCTCCTGGCAGTGGTAGAGATAATTCCCAGAAAGGACCCTCGCCAGGATAGTCTTTTGAAATATGGTGCATCTCCTGCCACAGATCATGGGGGGAAAGGAATGGGGGTCCCTCTCATATGGATATTCTCTATTTCCTACCCTGAAGAGTCAGGATTTGATTTTACTTAGCAAAGTAGCAGTTTGATACATATATTATGTCATATTACAGCAAAAATAAAATCACTCATTGGAATGAAATTTATTTAAAAATAACCAACTTAGTACTTTCTAAGATGGTAGGGTTTCCCACGTGTGAATATTAATGTGTAGTAAATATCACCTTATCCTTGACAGTTGTCTATATTTGTACAGATGACAGCTAGGCAGGGGCTTTGAGCCCATGGGGATTTGATTTGAATGCTATCTGGACTATTCTACTGTAATGGGACATCAGTTTCTGAGGCTGGTTGACTGTGGCTTGGGGCAGTCAGTAGACCCTTGTGGTGATCAGACAGGTACCTTTGGCCCTACCACCAGCTTCCCCCAGAATTACCACACCTGTAGAGGCTGCCTGTGTAGGACACTGAATCCTCTGGAGGGGACCCAGCATTTGCTACTTAGTGGAGGTAGTCTCCCCTCGTCCTCAGTTTTGCTTTCCATGGTTTCAGTTACATGAGGGTATGCCCCAATTCAAAAATATTAAATGGAAAATTCCAGAAATAACCAATTCTTGAGTTTTAAATTGCATGCCAACCTGAGTAGCATGATCAAATACCTTGCCATCTTGTTCCATTATTCCTGGGACATAATCATTCCTCTGCCCAGTGTATCCACACTCTATATATGTATGCTATCCTCCCATTAGTTACTTACTAGCCATCTTGTTGATTAGGTCACTTGCATGGTACTTGTGTTCAAGTAACATTGATTTTACTTATAAATGGCCCCAAAGTGTGATAATTATGATACTGGAAATTTGAATACAATAAAGAAACAGTAAAGTGCCTCCTTTAAGTGAAAAGGTCCTTGAATTTATCATTGAAATATATGTGTAGGAATATAGTATGTATAGAGTTGAATACTTTCTGTTGTTTCAGACATTCACTGCAGGGTCCAGGAACAAATTTTCCACTACTCTTTACTGTTAAATCTAAGAGGGACCAAGGTATGAACTGAGTGGTGGAGAGAAAACCTGGATTGCTTGGGTAAAAATTCAGGCAAGAGAAAGGGGAAAGGTCCAGAGAGAGATGAGGGTTTTCAGGAGCCAAAGAACCACATAAAAAGTGCCTGTTCTTACAAGGCCTGGGCCACAGCTTTGCCCAAGGCACCAAAACCTAGAGAACACAACCATGTTAACCAGTGATTTTTTTTCTTTCTTAAATTGTGTAAATGTTATACGCTGGAAATGAAACAAAACCAGGTAATGTGATAACACCTGTTCGCTGGGGAGCACTCCAGGGGTGGGAAGTTGTCACTCTACAGTGAAAGGTCAGAGAAGGGGTCTCTGAAGAGGTGATGTTGAAATTGAAACTAAATGACAAGAAGGGATCTCCCAGGCAAAGATGTTTGAGGAGAAGCAGAGGAAATCAAGAACATAAAGGCATTGAGACGGAATAATTTTGGGACATCCAAGGCAGAGAAAGGTCTGGCAGGTGAGGTAAGAGAAGAAGGCAGATAAGATCAGGCAGGGAGCCTTTTAATTTTTTTTAAGAGAGAGAGAATTTTTTAATATTTATTTTTCAGTTTTCGGTGGACACAACATCTTTATTTTATCTGTATGTGGTGCTGAGGAGGATCGAACCCAGCACCCCGCGCATGCCAGGCAAGCCCACTACTGCTTGAGCCACATCCCCAGCTCCCTGGGAGCCTTTTAATTTTCCCTCTTGGGTTGCCTACAGTTTCTAATTTGTGGACCCTTGGCAACACTGCAAAGATAGTTTTGAAGGGTAAAATACCAATGAGAAAGAAGGGGGAGGCCAAGGAGGGCAGAGTGTCTGCAGCTGGCAGAGAAGGACCTGGCCCTGGAGCATACCTGGGGACACCTGTAAAGAAGAGTTACAGTTGGAACATAGTTTGTCCCCTCCGAAACTGACATTGAGACAATCCCTTTTACATGACATCAAGAGGTGGGACTTTTAAGGGGTGACTAGTGCCCTGCCCTCATGAACGGATTCATTCATTCATGGGATTAATGGACTCATATATTAATGGGCTATCTCAAGAGTGAGTCTTCTAGAAAGGCCAGTTTGGTTAGGTCTCACATTATCCCTTTCTCTTTCTATGTGATGATCTGAACCCCCTTAGTACTCTGTCATCACGACCATTACAAGATGCAGCCCCTCAGTCTTGGACAAGAGCCTTGAGCCACAATAAACCTCTTTTCTCTAGAGTTCACCCAGTCTATGATATTGTGTTATTAGCAACAGATATGAACTAAGACACAAGGGAAGGATTCATGTATTCTTCATATCTATATTTTTCTTCATATATTCATATATATTCTTCAATATATGAAATACATACACACACTATAAGCTCATTGAAGTCAGAGACTATCTTTCACGAGTCTTGGGATCTCCCACAATGCTTAGCACCTTGTCTATATAAAAGATGTTTACTGAATAAGGAATATTTTAAAATCTCTATTACATATGTGCTTTCACATTCTAATACTTTCATTCATGTATTCTTCACATCTAAATATATTCACACATATAAATGAAGAATGCAGATGCACATAAACACATGCACATTTTATTTGGTGGCTGTGGATTGAACCCAGGGCCTTGCACATGCTAAGCACATGCCTTCCCACTGAGGTATGCCCCAGCTCCTATTCTTCCTATATTTACAGAGCATCTGCCTTGGGTGAGGCACCATTTTGGGGATCATGACAGAAAAATGGATGAGCACAGAATAGGGTGGACATCATTATGGTTTGCATGTTAAATGTCCCCAAAGGCTCTTATGCTGAAGGCTTAGTAGTCAGCCTGTGTTGCTATTGGAAACTAGTGGAACTTTCAGTAGATCAGGCCTTGTGGAAGGAAGTTAGGTTCCTGAGGTTGTGCCCTTGAAGAGGATATTGGGAACCTGCCCCTCCATCTCTTTTTCACTTTCCAGCCACCGTCAGGTGAGTAGACCTCCTCTGTCATGTGCTCCTGCCATGCTATACTGTGCTTCCACAGGCCCAAAGTGATGGGGCTAAGTGACTATGGACTGAAACCTCTGAAATTGTGAATCAAAATAAATCTTCTCTCTTTTTAGATTGTTTGTCTCAGGTATTTTTTCACAGTGTTGGAAAGCCAACCTAGACAGGGAAGGGAGTTTTCTTTCAGGCTGTAAGAGAAGAGATTTCAATATGTTTATAAGCTGAAGGGGAGGAACATGCAGGGTATAAAACAAAAAATGCTAAAGACAATTGAGAAAGATCCAAAAAGCAAGATCCAAAAACCAAATGGAGGACATGAGTTCAAAGTTGTAAGGGCACACGTGTGCATGTGTATGTGCCCATAGTTCTGTGTACACTTCTACATGTATTAGGAAGTACATGAGTTAGAGAATATAGAGTTAGCTAAATCTGTGTAAGAAGGGATCCACAAGTACATTTTGGACTTGAATTTATGGAGACTCCTGAAAGAAGATTTGAAGACCAAGCCATGTTTCTCTGATAACTGTAAAATTGTCCAAGGGCTACTCAGAATTAGGGAAAAAAAATCAGCAAATGCTGTAAAGAAACCAATGGCAGAAATACAATTTGACCCCCATTCTGTTCAAAAGAGCAGAAAATAGTGCAAAAATCAAAGGCTAAGAATGGTTTCTCAAGAAAACACACTGCTTGGGCTGGGGCTATAGCTCAGTTGGTAGAGTGCTTGCCTGGCATGCACCAGGCCCTGGGTTCAATCCCCAGCACCACACACACACACACACACACACACACACACACACACACACACACACTGCCCAAAGGCTTCTGTGTAAAGGTAGAAGCTGTGCACACTTCACTTAGCAGCTCTGACATCCGGGGCGCTGGGGCTGGTACACAGACACACTCACCACAGCTCCAGCCTAGGGTTGATATATGTACTTCTCAGGGGCTCTGACGCTCTGGGTCCCCTTCCAAGTTGCCTATTTTGAAGAATTTGTGTTTGACGGGAGTTAAATGGACCACTTTGCTTGGGATTTTTCTCTCTGCTTAAGGGAGATCACAATTCACTGCATTTCAGGCGACAGTCAGACAGGGTGACCAGAGGACTGTGAGGGTCCCACAGCCATTTTTCACAGTCACTCGCCGAGGTTTACTGATGGTTCCAAGGAAAGGGAAAGACGGCAGCAGGCCCAGGTGTCTGGGTCAGTGACTGGCTGGAATTAATCACCCCGGCCTGGCACCTGTTCACGGAGAGACTTCCCCAGTGGCACAGTAATGTACCCCAAACCATCTGTGGCCTGGTTGACCCAGGATGGACAAAGAGGCTCTTTCCCCCTCCCATCTTTACTGGGTTTGGATGACTGTAAGGAGTTTGATGTGGAAGGCAGTAGCGCCTGTGGTCTACCTGGATTTGATCTTTCCTGCACTTCTTCCTTCTTATGACAGACAGCTACAGCAAGTGATTCATTTCAGATAGTCCATGGAGGTAGGACCCACCTCCTTCTGTGCTCTTTGTCATGTACAAAGTTGGAACTGCGACTGCCATTGGAATCAATCAGGCCTAGGATTTGTCCAGATGATAAGGTGGGTAGCTAACACTAGTCACTGTGATTTATCCAGAGCATAACTACCTGCTGATGGGTTTCATGAATGTATCATCAAGCCATCGATCACTGAAGTGATGAACTTTTCATATCTGGGCAGGCCTGTAACTGTTACGGAACCAAAGAACTTACCAGAATGTCTATTAAATTACTGGAGACCACGGAATGAAAAAGGTCCTATGTGAAGACATTGTGAGACAACAACACAATTTTTTTTCCTTAGAAATTTATCCCATAATGTCCTTTTTCTCTGTACATATCACCCTCCCTATCCTCCCCCCAAGCTGAAACGAAGCCTCCACCTTACCCCAATACACACACAAACAGAGAACCACCCCCCAGCAGTCCACTCCTAAATGTCATGTCTTCTCTGGATATAATGTATTCTCTCCCTCTGCTACAATGCAGGTTGGGACTTGTATTAGTTTTCTATTCACAGATGTAACAGATAATCACAAACATGGTGGTTTACACAATACTTTTGTTATCTCACTGTCTGTCTGTAGGTCAGAAATCTGACCATTGGTTTCACTGGGCTAAAAGATCACTGGGCCATATTCTTTTTTGAAGACTCCTTTTCCAGTATCTGGAGGCTGCCCAAATTCCTTGACTGGTATCGACTTTCCTCCAACCTCAAAGCCAACAATGCTGGGTGGTCATCACATGACTCCGACCTCCTCTGTCTCCATTTTCCACTTTTAAGAACCACTGTGCTTCTTTTCCCCTAGGAACAATCCAGAATATATCCCTATTTTATACTCAGTGGATAAGCAGCCTAATTCCTTCCGCATTATTTTAAAAAATTAATTATTTTTATGTTTACAGTTTCCAGGGACTAAATAGGACACAAATATCTTTGTAAGGTCTTTATTCTGCCTATCACAGGATTTAAATTTCTTTATGGTTGTTGTCTTTTTACTTGTGTTAGCTCTCTTTGGGCTCAAAATAGTAACAGAACAAGCAAAGGGAAGTGACGTCTCAGAACAGATTCTTGAAACACATTTGACTCCAATTTCAACTCTCTTTCTTGCCTCCTGCTGATCTTGGGCAAGTTACTATCCTTTCTCTAAAATTCAGTTTCTCATCTGCAAAGTGGGGATAATACAATCCTTTTATAGAGGTTGCCAACACAAGGGGATAGTATTTGCAGAGTTTTAGCAAATACCTAGTATGTTGTAAGTGCTCAGTGGAAGCAAATTTATTGTTATTATTTTATTGTTGTTTATAGGAAGAGTAATTGGGGTGGAAAGAGAGTGGAGAGGGCTCAAAGTTTACTGGATCTCAGTTTACTGAATCCCCCCAGAGACGGTTCAATCCTGGCTGCTCACCCTTGCTTGGATCTTGCCTGTAGAAGCTTCTTATTCTTATTGATTAAGGAAAAGAAAGATCCAGCAGTTACTGCTCTAGGCTGCTGTTTTCTTTTCCTGTAATGCCTCCTTCCATCGCTTGCCCTCCTCTGCAGATAGGCCAGGGGATAGCAGCCTCAGCACAGACCCATGGAGCTGGCATGCTGGCAGGCTTCACTGAGTTCTACCTCACCAGCTTTCACTCACAATCCCTAAGCTCCCACATCCATGTCAGCAATGTCAGATTAGTGATGGTTCCAGGAGAACTGTTCCTGCATTTGAATAAAAGTCACTGATTGGGCTGGGGTTGTGGCTCGGCTGGGGTTGTGGCTCCGTGGTGGAGCACTTGACACATGTAAATAAATAAAATAAAGTTTCATTGACAACTAAAAAGAGAAAAGTATTTTTAAAAAAGTCACTAATTGTGGGGCCCTAGCCACTGCTCTGGGGAGGAGGACTCAAAGTCTAGCCAGACCTTTCCTGCACATTCAGGAGGATACCTTGGTGGCCATCAGAATCCAAAAGGGATCCGTAGAATCCAATGTGAGTCTCAGGAATGGCTGGCCTTCCAGAAAGTGACAAAATTACCTGCTGGGTCGATTAAAAGCAACAACAACAACAACAACAACAAAATTGTTATCAATGTTGATGAGGGTGTAGGGAAATGGACTCTCTAGATTCTTTGGGAAAGTAATTCAACATCTTTTTAAATTAAAGCACACATACATATAGGTTCTATCCAACAATCCAACTTTGAGAATCTCTATTCTATTGAAGAAAAAAAAACGAGTACAGAGTGGTACAGAATAGTGTTTGAACAGGAATATTTATGACAAAATATACGTAGAGCACAAAAAAGGGAGAAAAAAACAAAAAACTTGAAAAACCTATATGCCCATAAGTAGGTGGACGATTAAATTATGGCATTCTAGGAAATATTATATATCTGGTAAAAAAAAGTGGTATGTTTAGTTATTGATCTTGAATAACTTGGCCATAAAAAAATATATCCCAATAGAAAAAAAATTCCCACCTCCCATAGGTATATGTCAATATATGTTTACACACACCTGGGGGGAGTTGTGGAAGAATACACATCCACCTATTAACATCTGTTAGTGGAGGAGGATAACCCCCCCATGTATCTTTGAATTGCTTCAATGGTTATAAAACCTTATGTTTTATTTGTAACCTGAGGGAGATGAATATAATATCAACAGTGGTACTAAAGGAGTGGTTGAGAGAAGCTGCAGCAGAACTACAGGAGGAATCCAGTGCTGGGAGAACCCACGGACTTGGGTTGGGGATGTGAATGACAGGACTGCAGACCAGGAGCCCATTGGGATGGAGTGGTCTGGGGGCAGTCCTTGTCTAAGGCACTGTGGGAGAAGGTCACAGAACAGGACAGAGCCTGCGTTTTGGCTTTGGGAGGCCACACTAAAGGTGATGTCCTTCCATGGCCCAAATCTGAACTGAATGCTACATTCTCCCCACCCCCACTCTGGGGTGGTTGGTGAGTAAGAGGGGAGAAAGAGCCCTCTCTTAGGTGGGTGGTGCAGTGTGTGGGAGTCTGACCTGGCTGGGCAGAGCTGGGCCTGGATTTCCTCATCTGAGCCATGGATTTGGGTCTGAAGCTCCCCAGCCCTTGACCTTAGGAAAGGGCCCCTGTGGGGCTTCTGGGTGCTGTTCTCTTTGGGGAAGGTATGCAGGTATGTGAGACACAAGCTGCAGCATTCCCAAGTTCCTGAGCTTCCTGGCCTCAGCAGTTGCAGAGACTGGGGGCGGGGACAGAGGGGTAAATGCAGGGTCTCTTCTGAGCCCCTACAAGTTGGCCTCCCACTCACTTCTCCCTTCCTTCCATCTACCCCCACCACTTTGTTTTCAGGGCCAAGAGGTGGAGGGATGCAGATCAGCACCTGGGATTTCCTTTGGTAGGTGCTCTGGAGGAAGGAAAAGTGGGGCAGTGGTCTTTCCCTGGGGGTCCATGGGCTAAGGAGGTAGGGAGTCACCAAAGACAAACTGGGAGCAGAGCCTACTGTGTGGCGACAGGGGCTGGTGGAGGAGGGCTGAGAGAACAGGGAAGACCCTTACAGAAAGGATTCTACTCGGATTTGAGAGAAAATTCCCAAAGGGAAATTCCTGGATCCATTTCTGCCTGGATCACAGGATGTCCTGAGACTCTGGGCAAGGGCAGCAGGCTTGTGCTGTTGCTCCTGCTAGTGCTGGTGCTGGCTCACCCAGTACAAAGGCACCACGGGTCCTGTGGCCTTGGCCTTGGGGGGGGATCCTAGCTGCAATAAGGAAATGTGTGTGTGTGTGTGTTGGGGTGCGTGGGGTGGGGCGTGGGGGAGTGCCCTTGAGCTTGAGGTCACTGGCTCCTCTGAGAGTCCTGAATGAAAATAAGTCCCTTATTTCTCCTCCACGGATCTATTCTTTCCAACTTTGAGTTTCTGTATCATCTCTGTTTTTCTTGATCGCCTTGGGCTCCCTCCTCTGCTAACTCTACTTCTGGGGTCTGTTTCCCCAGTCTTTCCCATGGTCTCCTGTTTCCCGTGCCCTTGGCCTTCGCTTTCACTTGCTGTCTCCTTCCCTTTAATCATCCTCCCGGCTCCTAAGGTCTTTGGGGTTCCTATGATGAGGCTGGGACTTAGAACTGACCTCTCTGGTATTTTCACAACTGAGATCATCACACACTACACTGGAGTTTTAACTTCAATGAAAGCGGTCCTTCCCCAGTCCCAACAGCTCCTCCAGTGCTCCAAGCCAGAGCGAGTGGGCCAGGTGGAGAGCCATGGGAGGATGTGAGGTGCAGATGGCTGGAGAGGATGCTCCCACGCTTGGGGCCAGGCAGAGGTTGGTGTGAGGAGGCCCTCTGGGCTGGACGCCCACTTCCCAGCCCAACTCCAAGTTGGGACATATCTGGTTAGTATCACCTCCCAGAACTGGCAATAAAGCTCACCGTGTTGCTGCCTAAGAACAGTAATGTCAACTAGCATATGGAGATGTCATCATGATTAAACAGCACATTATAGTCGAAGACGGCACGATAATAATCTCAACAATCACCCAGAGAAGGAACTTTCTCTAACGAACCAGACACAGAAGCTGGTGCTTTTGAGACTCGCCCTGCATTCCTGGAGCTCTCTCCAAGCCCTCACGTGAGCGTGGGCCTTGAACAGAGCAAGGCAGCCCCCAAACAAGGCACTAAGCTTTGGAGGATCCTCGGACGACTGGGATGGGTGGGCTGGGGGCGTGGAAGAACTCGGCGTTGGAGCGCTCTTCTTCTAGGGCATCCAACCTGGAGAACACCCCTGTTGTGAGAGCAAAGGAGCCGCCCTAGCTCGCATCCCCCCGCCCCCCCCGCCCCCCCCCCATGGTACCTTCTCTCCCTCCATCAGTCTGGCTTTCTCCAGCTCTCTAGGAAATTGATTTCTAGGTGGGAAGCTTTCTGCGAGAGTATGGGCGTCTCCTCGAGTCACCCGGCTCTCACTTCCCCACAAAACCGTTTATTTCAGCAAGCAAGGGGCTCAGTGGTGCGCACAGGTTGCCCAGGAAAATATAACGATTTGCAAATAGAAAACAAAACTATTATGGCAAAAAAAGGATCAGAGAAGACTTTCCCTCTTTCTCCCCCTTTCCCCTCCCCTTCGTTGAATAGATTTATATTTTAAACAGGCTCCCAACCACTTAATTTGAAATCCAGGGGTTGAACTCAGGTTAGTTTGATTCTGTTTATATACATTGAAACGAAACAAATAAAACCCAACTGTTTTCCAAAACAAGGAGCCTTTGGGTTTCTGTATCATCTCTGTGTTTCTGTATCATCTCTGAGTGACAGCCCCATGCAGGCGGCAGCGCAGACGATCTCCTTTGGTTTTTGCCTAAGAACAGGGGATCGACCCAGGAGGGAGCTGGCAGAGAGGTAGCGAGTAAAACTATTCCCGGGAGTGGCCCCTGCGCAGCACGTGCTTGAACGGGAGGCCGTAATAGATGCAGCCATTAAGAATCTGTGCAGCTTGCATTGCTCGGGGCGCAGGGACGCACGTGTTGCTGGAATTCAATCGTGGGGGGGGGATGCAGATTGGGCTGCAACCCACTGGGTTTGATTTATGAACTGTTACACTAGCGATTGTTTACACATTGCCTTTCAGAGCCCAGGGTCACCCTCCCTTCGGCGGGCTGCGGGCTCCGCCTGGTGGGAACCTGCTGAGCCGCCCAGCTCTCCCTTCATCCTCCTCCCTTCCCTACACGCCCCCGGCCCCCGCCCCACGCAGCCCCCTTTCCCCTCTACTTTCATCAAGAAATCAGATTTCAATTTCAATGAACCCAGAGACCTGCGTGCAGTTGTCCCTCCCCCAACCTACCCTCTGCCCGCACCGGACCCCAGACCTGGGTCTCCTCCGTTCTTGTTTACTCTGGAATGTTTACTTCTTCGTAAGGCCATGAGGGGCCTATAAATAGGAAAAAGTGGAAGCATCTCCACTGCCGGATCAATAGGGCCCGTCTCCTCGCCATTTCAACTGAGCTGTCTTATTAATTATGAAAGGATTCACCTGATCCCTGCCAGGGAACAGTCTCTGCCCCTTGGCTGGAACCCTTAATGGCGGTTTCTTCGCAAGCTGCCTCTGGCCACCGCAGAGGAAGAGGCGAATCGTGGTTAGGGACTAGCCTGGAAAGATCGTGGTTAGGGCTCAGACCCACCTGAGGTGGGGGCAGCTGGCTGGCCACTTGGCATTGCGTCTGCCAGCGCCTTTCCCCGGGACGCGCAAGCCCAGTTTCTGCACTCCGCACCTAGAAGGGACTTCTGCTTTTGAATGAATACAATTTAAAACAATTTCCCTCCCCCCGCCCTTTCAAAAATGAGAAATTTGGGGGTCGTGGCAAGGAGTCCTAGCTAAGGAGCATCTGCTTGAAGCCTTCAGGTTATCCAGTGACTTTGTGAACACATGAGTTAATTGATCACCCGGCGTTGTATGTCCCTTGAGGTACCCAGAGAACTTGGTGGAGGAAACAAAGCGACACCCCCATTTCAAACAATAACTTTTATTTTATACTTCTCTATACTTTGTAGCAAATCTTTTTTTGCTGAATTTAATTTATAATAAACTTTTTAAATTACATCTCTCTTTTTTAAAATCAAGGCTCTATTATGTCAAAATCTTTTTTAAACTATATTTTAGATTAACATTTAACATCCCCCCCCTTGTGATCTACACCACTGGATATTCAGGTATTACTGAATGTGTAACAGCTAAAATGAGAGAGGAGGGGAAATAAAGGCAGTGGATTTGAAAGATGCATCAACAACAGCAGGTAAAGCTAACCCCTCAGTGACCTTAGCAGCATTGCTTCTCACACCTTTTACCATGATGCCAGAGTTGCCACAACCCCTTCCTCTCTCCCTCCTACCCATAAAAAACCTAAAGCCAATAATCTGTCATTTTGCTTTCTGGAGGAGAAATGTGCAGTGGAAATGATCAAAACAAGATACTGTGGAAGAAAGACGTGAGCGTGAATTATTCACCATATGCTTCCCACGTGGACATCTCTCTTGAATTCATTCCCCTGGCCTTCTCCTCTCCTCCATTTCCTATTAGGAGGAGCCCATCATTTTTCATGTGATTAACATGATTAATATAGTACGTGGCCCAGGGCCGTTCCTGAGATTCTTTTGCCAAAAAAAAAAATTAAAAATTAAAAATTAAAAATAAAATGGGAGTGAGTTGCCGTTTTCATATTTTTGTGTGAAGATGGACTAAAGCTGAGGCCCGATTTTGGCTGTGCTTGCTCGCTCACTGATTGGTAACATTTGGCAAATTAAAACACAAGAAATCAAACGAAATTAGAAAAAAAAAAGAGAATCAGGATTTCCCACAATCCTATTATGAGTGTTTTTTTCAGCATCACAGAGAATCACAATGTCCCCAAAGAACGAATGGATCTTCCTCTCGATTTCCGGGAGCATGGAGTGAGTGTGGGTGGGCGCGGAGGGGAGCTGGCTTAGAAGCAGAGCCAGGTCTCTAAAGCTGCCGAGAGAGACACCAGGAGAACTGGGAGCGTCGGGAGCAGGGGCCTCGCCGCCCCGTTGCTGCTGCCACAGAGTTCGAATAAGCTGCCTTGGATGTTGAGGTTTTTGGATTCTTTTCTCAGTTTATCCCACATACCTTTCGCCCCTTCCTTGCAATCCGTCAGGGCTGTGACCGTGCAGCAGTGGAAATCCTCCCAGTATCTGGCGAGGAACAGAACAAAACAGAAGAAGCAGGATCATTTGGGGGCGCGGGGAGGACCCTGGACCTGCGCCCCGGAGACTCCCTCTCTCAACGGCCTCCTCGCCCATCTGCCAGGGCGCGCCCCTTCCTACCTGCTCCCCGCAGCCCTGGCTCTAGGGCTGAGCCAGGTCGCGACTCCTCGTCGGACCTCAGCTCATGCCAGAAGCGCTGTCAAAGCGGCTCGGGCGCCCCTTCACCTAGGTGGCTCCCCCTCTAGCTCGCCTGTGGCGGATTCGGCAGCCGGGTTGCACCCGCTGCAACTGCGCTGGCACACCTCGGCCTTCGCCAACAGATTGCTCGCCCTCCTTGGGGAAGGCTGGGAAAACAGTGCTAAGCCTTGCAAGCTTCCGCCCATTAATGCCTCTTAGTTTGCAAGATGGGTTACTTGCTCGGGTATGGCCCTCCCCTCTTGGCTTCTCACATTCTGCTCCCCCTCGCCCCTTCTGTCTCCCTCCTCCTCGTTGCGGTACTCTCGCCTTCGCCCTCCATCTCTCCCACTCCCACCCCCACCTCCGCCTTTTGTTTCCCGTTTCTCCTCATTTTCCCTCTCTTCGGTTTCCCCTTCCCTCCGTTTTTCTTCTCTTCGGTTCCCCTACTTCCTCTTTCTCTGCCTCTCCACTTGCTTCGGTCCTCCGAGGCCCTCCCGCCTGGCCCTCCACAGTCCCGCGGCTCAGATTCCATCCAGAGACTCCTGCCTGCTTCTGCCCTGGCCAGATCGGTGAGTGGTAGTGCCTGGCACCTGGCGCCTGCTCCAGGGCTTTCTCCCGCTTTGGCAACCCCCAGCGCCCCAGGCCTGCGCGCTGCATGCTTCCTCTTCCAGTCTTTCAGGTGGGCTTAGACCCCAGAGGTCCTCGCCCCCACCGCCTTCAGAGTGTAACCATGCCCACCGTTGCCAGCCTTCTAGGACCCGGCTCTTCGTCCTCCCCTTCCGGTCATTTCTCGCAGCAGAGCTTTTAACAGCACTTCCTCCTCCCAGGCTGGGCTGGGCTCCTAGCCCCGCCCCGACAACCTTCATCCAACCTGTCTTTCTTTTTCTTTCTTTATTTCTTTCTTTTTTTTTATTGTCCCCCTTTCTTCTGAAAACCCAAAATAGATCCCGAAACTAAATATAATCCCAAGCCTTGATCGATTCCTGGGGCGCTGTCTCCTTTCGGAGCTGGGTCGATCTGTGTGTCTTGGTAACTCCAGGCTGGCTTCCACTTCACCCTGGCCCTGGGAGTCAGAGAAAACAGCAGCAGCCCTCCAGCAGTTTGG
The DNA here is from genome assembly GCF_052094955.1 of Ictidomys tridecemlineatus. Classification (NCBI taxonomy): domain Eukaryota; kingdom Metazoa; phylum Chordata; class Mammalia; order Rodentia; family Sciuridae; genus Ictidomys; species Ictidomys tridecemlineatus. Next base: position 634,971 of record NW_027522508.1, on the reverse strand, counting down.
TTATATGTACTCCTCTCTCCCTCTTCTGTGGCCCGCCTGGATGGTAAGCATGTTGAAGGCAACCATAGTGTTTGATTTATCCTTATTTGCACTCCCACCCCATCTTCTGGCTAATAGGAAAGATATAAATGTTTGTTGGGTTGCCTTGGTTCAGACTGTCTTCTCATGACCCCTGTTGAGTCTCTAGTTTATGAGGACTAAGGAGGGCAGGGTGTAGGACTTTCAGGATTGTAATACATAGCAAGATTTTGGCACACCAAGAAGCCCAGGGACAGCTCTCCTGTGGAGCTCCTGTGTAATTGCACCTCCCAAAGGATTTCTAAATTACTGCTTTCTTTATGTACCCCAAGATGGGGATAGGGCCTTCCTAGAAGAGGGACACTCCTAGAGAAAAAAAAAAATATTCACTTGGGGCTGGGAGAGGTGTACTTTATCCTGTTGAACAATTAGCACCACCAAGTGACTGAGGCCTGGGCCCAAATATGGCCTGCAACCTCCTGGAGGGGCCTTCTCACTCCAGGTTTTCCAGGACCAAAGTCATGCTAAAATATTTAAATAGCTTGAAAGTTCCAGAAAATGGTAGAGGCATTGGTAATTCTTTTATATGTAACCTTGGCATGACTTAGGAGATACATTCTTACTTTTAACCAGACATTTGGAATTAAGTATTTGTTCCTACTCTGATAAGAAGGTAGCAGCCACTTAGCTGCTGTGGCTCCAGGTGGGCAATAGGGTATTCAGGGAAGTATGTAGCATGATTGACCTTCATTCAGTTGTAATTGAAATAAACTCTTCCCAGTTAGGGAGAGAAGACTTCTTCACAGTATAAAAAAAAAAAAAGCCTGGAAAATGATCATTTCAACGTCTGGGAATAAGGGATACCTCTTGCCTTGACTGTATCGGAAGGGTCATTATAGAGGTGGCAGAAAGCAGCTGTTTTTGAAAAAAATAAAGGCAGTGTCTGTTGCAGAGTTTGGGGAAATTCCTAAGGTCTGCAGCAAATTTCTAATGTCCCAGGTCCGCTGCAACAGTGCTGTGCTGGTTACCTCATTTGCTAGTGGGAGCAGACTTTCTAGCTAATCTCTGAGAAAACACCTCTGGGCCTGGCCATGAAGTCTCTCTCCCCTTCCTTTGGACCTGTGCCTTCCACAATCTGAGGAGACAGTGCAGATAGGGAAAGGGGTGGGAAAAGCATGGAGGATGGCTACCTCTTGCTTAGGAAAGGACTACAAACTTAGCACAGTCACCAGACAGCCCAGACATTCTCCTCTTGGGCAGTCATTGCTACACAATAAAATATTATTTCAGCCCTTCTCCCAGAAACTGGAAGCCAGGGCCTCCTTGCTTTTGCTGCATTTTCTTGGTGTGTTTTGAAAGGGCCATATATCACTGAAAGTGGAGACAATAGGCCAGTGACTATAGCCTCTAGGTAAATCTAGAATTACCCCCCAAAGGTCCTCAAACCAAAACCAACTGTTCAGGGTATTCAGCAGGTCACTTATCCTTGAGAGAGGTAATAATTGAAGTTTGCCTCAAAGCAGAGATTCTGCGGAATGAGGAACTGGTAGCAGGGTTCCTTGCCCCAGGCCTTCTCTCAGGTGGACTGGGTGCATGCACCTCATTGTGAGTCCGTGAGGCTGCTGGGAGCTGGGATCAGGCCGCAGTGGGGTACTTTCTCTGTAGTCCACCCCAGGCTCTGGAGTTTCCTAAACCAGAGGACTGGGCCTAGGGACCAGAGGGCTTGTCTGCAGGCCTGGGCCTGGGGGTGAAAGCCAGAAGGCGAGAGTGCGCAGATTTACTCTGGCACTGTATGCTGAGCTCAGGCGGGGAGGTGCCGCACTCTGACCTCAGCAGCGCCCCCAGAAGAGAACCCCAGCGGACCAGAGAGGACACTTACGTGCACACGGTCTTGATGTTCCTCTTGTTTTGTCCAAGCCCTGCGGGTAGTTGGCCATACTGTCGCCCAGATTGAGCAAACAGTCCGAAAAGCCCTTAAAGACTGCATCACACTTGCCCGCTGCTCTCACGGCCTGCACCAGGTACGCCTCGGGGAAGGAGGGTACACCGGTCAGCAGCGCCTTGACCCTGCCCTGATGCCCCAAGGCCCGCCTGGGCGTCCCCGACTTCTTGCTGCCTTGCCCCATGGAGCTGTCTCTCTCATGGCCCAGCCTCGAGAAGCACCGATGTCAAAGGTGACCTAAAGACTTGGCCTGGGGATGGCCGGCCGATATCCACTCAACAGGACTCTGGTGCGCACCGTCTGTGCGTGAACGAATGTGGGTTGAGTGGGAGAGAGGAAAGTCCATTCCTTCCAGCTCCCTCCTGAATCGCGCTCTGTATCTTTTTCTGTCACCCTTTTCTCACCTCCCTCATCTCTTTTATTTCTCTGTCTCCTCACTCCCTCCTTCGTCTCCCAACACTCCCCCAGCAAGCCCACGTCTCTAGCAGTGTAATCCTCCATTTCTGAGGACAGAGAGGGGGTCTGGACAACAGAGTGCAGGGGCGAGGCTAGCCTAGGAAGGCTGACGGACTTGGGGGCAAGCATTGGAACCGAGGCCACCTCCCGCCAATAGCCCTTGGGCGCGCCGTCCTCGGTGGGTGCTCAGAATGAGTGGATGAATAAAGTCTCTGGAAGCCACTGGAGGTCACTGAAATGGATTGTTTCATTATAAAACCGATGCCTACCGTGGAATCTGTTCCGCGAGAGACCCTTGGATGCACTCGCTTTTGCCCCACAGAAAAAGGCAGTTTACATTTCTCAAGACCCAATGGGATTGATTTGTCCTGGCAGTCAGGGCCACAAGCCAGGCTGGGGAACGGATGTGTCTGCGCAGGTGGCCTCAGGTCACCTACACTATCTCGGGTTCCCTGCTTCCTTCCACCGCTTCTGTCCGCCACTCACCTCCCCACACACCCTTCACATCCCGGGAAAGGCCCGCCACCACTCGGGACAGCAGCAGCGGAATTAGACCTTTCCTCTCCAGGTCCCAGACAGGCTGCTGAACGCCCAGCTCGCGGCCTCCTGGGACTCGCGGCCTCTAGCTCCAAGTTGCGTCAGAGGCGGGGGGGACGGGATGCAAGATGGGGCGGCTGGAGAACAGGAGGAGAAAACCCGGGCGGCACAGAGTTCCTTGCTCCTGGACTCAAGTCCACCAAACCCCGAGGCTCCGGACCAGAAACAGGCTCCAGGCCTGCGGGCGCTGCGGTGGCCATTTCTTTCCACCCTAAGGCCAAGGAAACCAGCCTGAGACTGGATACCTAGCGGCCAGGAGCACTTGGGGCTCCTGGAAAGCGCTAGAGAAGCCCAAATCTGCGCGGTTGGGGCGGGGAGAATGTAGGGTGACTCGGCCTCTAGCTCCCAGGATTCGGTGCGCAAGCCTCCTCCGCAGTGTCCTGGCTGCTGCCGCTCGCCTGTGAATGTGTCCTGGGAAGACCGTGCACCTCTCCCCCCCGTGCACACATTCCCCCACGCATCCTCTTGTCCCTGAGCGCTAGGCCAGACGCAGACCAGGGGGAAGGTGATGGAACCCACAGCAACCTCCAAGAGCTTACGGTGTACAAATTGCTGCAGGAAGAGCGAGGCGGGTCTTGCGATTTATAATCCTGAACGAGAAACGCTAGGGAAGGGACCAGGGTTAACTTCGACCTCAGCTGGGGCAGATGCGTAAACCTTCAGAAACCTCCACAAAAATTAAATGCCCTTCCTTGCGACTACAATAATAGCAAATGGAACACTGACAGTATCTCATGAACTAATGAATATTTGTGATAATAAAACTCAAAGTGGAATCAACCCTATGCATCATCCTCTTCTACGTTACGCACAGCGTTGCAGAGAAGAAACAAAATACAGACCACTCTCCTGCTCTGTCCCAGGTCTCTCCTCACCCCTTACCTCCACCCCTAAAAACTCGGTGTCGAAAAAGAGGCCCCCAAGACGCACTGACAATTTTTAAAACGGGAATTGGGGCTCGCTGGGGGCGGGAAGCGTTCTGTCACGTTATCTTTCTAGGCGCTGCTATAGAGAAGACCCTGCAAACCGCACATGTGTGAGTGTGTGCGTGTGTAAAATAAGAAGTCGTGAAATTTTCTGTGTTTTGCAACTTTGACTCCTTGAGCTCTAGCCTGCACCAGGAGGCCAGAGCCTGTGCAGAGGGACAGATTTTGCAGGTGCAGGCGACCCTAGTAGGTCGCAGCCCGTGTCCCTTGCAGTCCTTTCTGAACCCCGGTTTCTTCAAGTTTGGTCAGGCGACTCGGTCTCCTTCTCTGTCCTCCTATGCGTCCCTGTCTTGTGCGGTTTCCATTCTTTCATCCATTTGTTCGACCTCTCATTCATTCCAAACTTCCTCCCACCGCATCTTCATTCGTTCACCACTCTCTCCTCTTCTCCGCCCCTCCCCAACCCCCACTTTTCTTGCGAAATGTCAGTGATTTGGGACAGCTCCCAGGCATGAATTAATAAAGACTGAGGCTCTGGTGCAGGAAAGGGCAGACATTAGGGAAAAAATACGTTCAAATTCAACTCCATAGGCTACAAGCGGTCATTTTCAGTCTGAGGGTCATGTGTTCAAAACACATCCCTCATGCACAACTGCTTTTTAATTTTTTTTTTTAATCCTCAAAGTAAGGTTATTTCCCACTGAGAAAACAGCACAAACCTTCTCGGATTAAAACCCCTGTCTCAAAAACAATTACCTCTCCTGTTCCCTAAAAATTCTCCGGCTAATTGCAAAATGCCACATGCAATTATTTGCAACATTTAAGGGATTTGCTGCCTTTAGAAATGTTCTTTATTTATTGCAGCTCTTTGAACTAATGTCAAATATTCAAATCGACCAGACTGGAAGCATTAAGTCATTCCTTAGAATTAAAGGAAAACAGCAACATCCTGCATACACACACACTAACATCCTATAATGTTCTTGGGGAATAAAAACAAAACAAACAACCAGATCCCTCAAAATCATGTTAAGTGCATAAAATCCCATTGCAAAGAATCAATTTTAATGTCCAGAGAACCCCAAATCCTGTGTTCTCCACATTTCTCATACAGAAAAATTGTTTTGTATTCTTCCTCTTGCCCCAAACCAATTCCCTAAAGCAGCCCCCACCAAAATACTGCAAGGATTTGTCTGCAAAAAAGAATGCTACAGCCTGAAATCATTGGAGATAACAATTCCCTCCATCTCCAAAAAAAAAAAAACCGTTTGAAGAGTTTCTATTTTTCCTCTTGTACATTCTATTAATAACCTGCTTCACTTTCACTTTTAGGCCATGTTAATTAATGTTCTGAACCAGCATCAAAAAAGGAATTTTTCTAATGCCTACTCCCATAATTTTTTCCGCATTCTGGATGGAAAAAAAAATGTAAACTTTAAAAAGCCCCATGGCAGTGTAACTACCAACTCAACATTCCTTAACATAAAATGGTGACTCAATAAATCCGTCCACAATCAACCCCAAACAAACAAAAATAACAAACACCCGACATGACATATTGCAAACACTTAACCATTTCCTATGTACAAAATGCAGACAGTGTTGGATAAAGTAACAGGCAAACGTGTCTCAAAAAGTATATTCACATATATTTGGCTCAATTTACCCTCCTCAATGGTAAGCATAATAAAATATGTGATCTAGAGTTCCTGGTCGTTCTCGATTTGCTTCTGAATCGAGTCTGCGGTGCCCGGTGTACATGCTGCAGCTAGGATATGGGGGGAGGGGGCGGGAGAATGACAAAGTTCTAAATGCAGCAGTTTGAGCAGAGCCCTGGAATATCTTCGCTTTCTGCACATAAAACTTTACAGTCCTATCTGGCTAGCCATCTTTTTCCTGAATTCACCTTTCTATCCTTCAAAAATAGTATCTTGCAGTATCGCAGGGGCCCTATGCATTGCCCCAGAGCGCACCGAACCGGGTCTAACACCAGATAGGAAAGCAAAAATGGATGGGCGCTTTGGAGGAAAACTGCGAGGGGGACGGTGGACCTCCTCTGGAAAAACCACCGGCCAGCCGGCCGCACAATTTTCCTGGAGAACGTTTGGATCTCTTTTTCTTTAGAAAAATTCAACCCGGGACGCCCAAGTCCTCGGGAGCCAACGCCACCCCCTCGGGGTTCTGCAGGTTTCCCTGCACCCCGGGGTGGGTGCAGGCCCAGCTGGTCCGCGTGTCCGCCCCTCTGGCCCGGACCGGTTGTCTCCAGCCGCCCTCTGAGAGAGCCTGTCCGGGCGGCCACTTACCTATTTGCACCGCGAGGATCAGTGAAATGTACCTGCGGTTCAACTTAAGTCCCATCCTACGTTTAGTCAAACCATTTGCGACCACAGACCTTTAAATAGTTATTTTAGAGAACGCGGGGGGAAAGCTGGAAAATAGGCATTGCCAACAAGTTCCGACGGAGACTTTATGCACGGGGAAGGCAGAGGGAGGAGAGAAAGAGAGGGAGCGAGGAAGAGACCCGAGAGAGAGGTGGAGAGAGAGAGGGGGAGAGAGAAAGAGAGAGAGTAAGATATATATATATATATATATATATATATATATATATATATAGAGAGAGAGAGAGAGAGAGAGAGAGAGAGAGGGAGTAAGAGCTGGGAATGGTTCACTCCATTAGGAGGGGGCGGAGGAAGTACAGCCTCACGCCCACGAGCAGGCCTGACGTGGGGGATGACACGGAATGATTTTTTTTAAAAATATAGACACCTTAGTAGAGAATCGCCATTTATAGTCATCAGAAGCTCAAATTAATCAGATATCTCCAATTAATGTGCGATCCGAACGAAATCTTGTCTCCTGGGGGTGACCGCTTCCCCCATCCCAGCGACCGCCCCCGCCTCCTCCTGGTTTGCTGGGTCCCTCCAACCCCGCCCCCTCCCTGCGCAGAATGAGGGCTCCCTCTCCCCTCCTCGCCTGGAGCCCGGGAGTCCTGGCGCGCCCACTCGATTGTTTCAACCTGCTCCCACTCCTGCAGCAGCTACAGTGAATCCAGGCCCCTTCCTACGAAGCAACAGCGAGGTTTAAAGGAGCTCAAGCCGGAGAGGGAAAAGCGGATAAGCCAATTCCATCAATTCAAAAGCCCCCAATCGGCCTCCCGCCCCCCGCCTCCCCCCAGCACTTGCCTACCCTCTTTTTTCTCCAAACCTGCAGCTGAGCTCTGGGCGCAGCTTGGAGCGCGTGAGCACACAGCTCGGCCCCCCAGCACGAGCATACACTCACACACATACGCCCACACACACTACACGCAAGCTCGGGCAAACGCCCAGGCCCCAGGGGTTTGGGCTGCACACGTGGGACCCCCAAAATATACACAGCATGCCCTCTGTGGATTTCACCACTCACAAGACCCGCCTGAGCCAAAGGCTGCTTCACAAGACACCGCGGACACCTATATTTGGGGGAGAGGGCAGGGCACCGGGAGAGAGCCTCTGCTGACAATTTTTCTGATACTATTGATTTACAAACTCTAAGCGCTTTAGGAAATTTCCAAGGCAAGCGCCAGTGTGCATTCCTGTTCCTGATCTTGATGCGTTTCTTGGGATTGGGTCCCACTCACACGTACACACACGCACACACGTACATCACGTACGCACACGCACACCGGGACCCATATACACCTGCACTGTCTTTTGAAGATCCCGCACAGACCCTGTGCAGACGCAGCCTACTTAATCTGCAACGAAATGGTTCTGCAGTTGCATTTGTGCAAAATGCTGCAGAAGACACACTCAGTCGAGAATGAAAAATAGTTATTTCCTTTCAAAACGCTGTTAAGCTTTGGGTTTCTTTTTACTTCTTTTTCTACGCTGTCTCCCACTCCCAATTCCTTCACCAAAGCTTAAAATTCTAATTTCTTTGATGAAATACTACAGAAGGCATCGAATACCTTTTCCCCTAAGCCTGGGACGGGGGGTGGGTGGGAGAAAACGATTCTCCCACATTTTGCATATGAGAGAATGTCAAGCTATGAAATAAGGTAGAAATGCAAACGGATTAAGGGGATATGGCATGAAATTTGTCTCTCCAGTCAGTGTGCCACTTGCATGCCCATCTTGGCTTCCCCATACACAGTCATTTGGAGATGCACAGACAGAGAAAGGGAGAAAAAGGTGCAAAATAAGGAGAGGGGGACGGTGGGACAGGCTGTGAAGGGTGAGGGGCTGACGCGAGAGCCGCAGGGAGTCTGATTGCAGCAAGTCGTTCAGCCGAGCGCCTGCTCTGGTTGGCGGCTTCCCGCGTTGGGGGGAAAACCACAGACCCCTAGGTAGCAGCCCAGCCCCTGGGGGTAAAGCCGCGAATACATTGCCCCGCCCCTGCTGATGTCACCGGCCGGCGGGCGGGGCGGCAGGGGGGCTCGCCTTTCTGGCGTCCCGGGGCGCCATGGTGGCACCGGTGTTTCCTTTCCCAGCTTGCTCCAAGGATCCGGGAAGAGCTGGAAAAAAAAAGAAATGGGCGTGTAGGGGGCGGGCCGCGGACTGGTGGCGAGAGGGGGGCGTCCCTGGGACCCGCCCCAGACTTCCTGCAATGGCAGAGCGGGAGGTTGGCGGGGGGTGTGTGGGGGTGTGTGGGTCCTCCAGGGGTTTTGCAGCCCCGCCCGGCCTCTGCTTCTGCCCCTCGCCTCGGGGTCTGGCGCTCCAGGCCCGCTCTGCTGTTTCCTCGCTGGTTGGGAGCTGAGTCTCCCCCAACGTACTCAGACCTTTACAGAGCTGAGACTTAGGGCGGCTTAAGATTTTTTTTTTTCTTCTTCTTCTTCTTCTTTCTTCTTTCTTCTTTCTTCTTCTTCTTCCTTTTTTGCCTTCAATGACCTTGTCTTCCACCGGGGATCTTCCAAAACGTTTTCTGGGGATGCCCCGGGATTCTCCCTGGCCCATCTCTGTTACCCTAAACTTGAGTCTTTAAGGGTGTGGGAGGAAGCAGCAAAGTAAAGCTGAGTGAAGCAGGGTGCTGGAGAACTGCCGCCCGAGGTGACCCGCGCTTGCGCACAGTCCCCGCACACCTAGGGCGAGGTGTGTATGGGAGTCCTCTGTAGTGCAGCTGGGGCCATGGCGCCGCGCCGCCGCTGGATCCTGAGCAGGCTTTTCCCTCCTGACTTACCTCCCCTGCATCCTAGCCTCCCCTTGCTGATATGGGTCTTCGTAAAAGTGATGGAGTGAGAGACCAGCAGAGTTAGTACTGTCCATCAACGGTTTGGGGGATGAATAGTTGAAAGCAGAAGCTAACGGTGTTTTTGTTGTTGTTGTTGTTGTTAGCAGTGGAGGCTCCATGCTGACTTGGTTCTTTTGACTTCTTTAAAGCTTAAAGCAATTCCTGGTTGCCAACTCAGGATGGCTATTCGGAAGCATTGGGGTAACATCCCTAGTTAAACGTGGCCATGGAGAATATGGACTCTTATCAATTTGAAAAACTCATCCCATATCACATTTGAGGTGAGAGACACATTTCAGAGACCAGTGAAGGACAGAGAAACTCAGGTCGTAGTCAAGATTCAGATGATCTTTGGTGTCTCCCACACTTCTCAGGACTGCAGTTACCTAATCTGACTATTGATGCAATCTCATAGGCTGTTTTCAACTTCGAAATTTCGCGAACCAGAGCTTTTCTAGGTGGATGGATATATTGTTCAACAAAGAAAAAGAGGAAGAAAGGAAGGAAGAAAGAAAAAGCAAACTTTGGTGCTGTTCGGACCTGCATGTTGAACTGAGGGAAAGGAACCCCCTAAAGTAGGTCTGCATAATTAAGGCATACATATGCAAAACTCTTTATCTTTAAAGCTACTAGGAAGAGACCATGCTTAATTGTAAGCCTGGTTGGCACTAAATTTCCTTTCTCCAGTTCGGGTTTTTACCAGCCCCAGTTTTGGCTGAGAAGTAAGTATATGGTTGATTCCTCAATTTGGTCCATCAATCCATCACAAACAGACTTCCCAGAAACTGCCATCTCAAAGATATCACCTTGAACTTATTTGCAAGAGCAATTGCCAGGGCCACTAGGAAATTCCATCTCTGACTTCTGGGTCAGAAAAAAATCCTCTGCAATATTAGAATAGATGGGTCTAGCAATATGTCTCCCTCAAAAATTCAGTTGCTCATTTTTTTAAACTTTCAATTAAAATCTTTAATCAAAATATGAATGTAAATGTGTATAGCCTTTCCAGTTGAGAAAACTATATTATATTTTAGCAATCATCTAAAATAAGAAGGGAGTGAAATTTTTATGGAAATATGTTGGTAAGGATCACATTAAAAATCCACTTTGGAAGGCCTGTGTGTACCTTTGCATGTGCTACTTGATAAAGTGATATTTTTCACTCTTTAGTAGCGAGACTCCAAAATTAGTTGAAACATCTAGGCTTTATATCTATGGTTGATTGAAGAAACCTGATTTTAACATAGAAATTTGAATTCTTGAAGCAAATGCTGTATTTCAAATGTATGTGAGGAATTAGCTTTCTTCTTAAAAATAAACATTTTTTAATGGAACATACACACAGAATAATGTACAAGGTTAGGATGTACAGCCTGTGGATTTATCACAAAGTGAACATTTCTGTAGTCCCTACTTACACTGAAACAATCGGAAGAGAATTTAGCAACTATATGTGACCTGTATTCCCACACAGGTCCAGGAGCAGAATGGGCAGAGAGATTGTTGTGACAGTTGGAAAACCTTGGATGAGGTCTGTGAATTAGGCAGTAGTTTTTATCCGAGTGGAGGGCTGCATGCTAATTATACAGGACTGTGTCTTTGTTTGGGAGTGATACATATTGGAGTATTTAGGGATGATGAAACATCTGTTGCTTGCTTTAAAGGATTCAGAAAAGGAATAGTTATACTTTTGATAAATAAATAGACCACAATGGAACAAACAGTCAAAGGTTAATAGCTGGGGAATCTCTAAGGGAAGGGGCACTTGAATTCTTTGTATTGTTTTGGAATTTTCTTAAGTTCCAAGTCATTTCATAATTAATTGTTTTAAAAAAATCAACTCCAGGTGGATTTAAGACTTTGCTATGGTTTGTATATGGTTTGCTGTGTCCCTCAATGGGTTCATGTATCTAAACTGAATCCCCATTGTGAGATATTGAGAAAGTGGTAGCTCCCTCTGATTGTGATGTTCAGATGAGAGGCCCTTGGGAAGTGATAGGATTAGACGAGGTCATTAGGGTGGAGCTTCTGTGACTGAATATTGGTGGCTATACCGGAAGACACATACTCCCTGTGTCTTTATGTGTGATGCCCTTTGCTACACCAGGACTCTGCCAGCAGAAAGGCCACTCTCCCCCACGTAGCCCCTCAACATTGGACATCAAGAACCATGATCCAAAAGAAACCCTTTACTAATGAAGTTATACTCAGACATTTTGTTATAGCAATGCACAACAGTCTAATACAAAGACTAAACTGATCAAAACAAAGCTTTCAAATACTAAGTGAAACATATAAAGATTTTAAAACCTTAAACAAGCATAAAACTGTGAACTGAAAAAGACTGATAAACTTTATTATATTGAATAAAAAATTGTCAATTTACATCTTAAAGAAAATTACCAACTGTCACAAAAATTGGTATAAGAACTTACGCACTTTGTAAATCAATATTTAAAAAGCATGTGTACACACATAGGCACATTCACACACACACACACACACACACACACACACATTTCTCAGAAAAGAAAGCCTATGTAGTTTATTTTAGGGATGCAGTTAAAATGTTTCAACATTAAAAAAAATCTTAATTTCTGTGTCCTTTAGGTCCTGAATGTTTTTTTTTATATTTATTTTTTAGTTTTAGTTGGACACAATACCTTTATTTTATTTTTTTATTTTTATGTGGTGCTGAGGATTGAACCCTGAGCCTCACATATGCTAGGAGAGTGCTCTACTGCTGAGCCACAACCCCAACCCCAGGTCCTGGATGGTTTTCAGGATGACTGGACTTATATAGGGTGACCTCCCTGTGGTCTGTCTGAAGTTTTAAGTTTTAGGCATTGACCACTCATGTGTGGTGGGATCACCTCTGAGAGGAAGCTGTGTTCTCTGCCCATCTCATTGGGATGAATAATGTCACCCACTGGTGATGTTAACTTACTGTGATGTCTGCCAGGTTTCTCTTAAATTCACTGTTTCCACCTTTGTAACTGATGAGTCCTTTGTGGGGAAGTATTCTGTCTTCCTCCCAACAGCATTTTCACCTCTATTCACTGCTCCTGTCTGAAATCACCACATCTGGAGTGGTTAAGAAAAGGTGATTTTCTATTTTTATTATTTCTTCTAAACTTATTACTTGGCATTCTACTACAGGAATTAGGCTTCCTTTCTTATTCCTTCATTCATTTGCCTGGACTCATGTATTCCTATTGTATTAATGTGCTGTAATCCATTTTATCTTTATTTGGATGTTCATGTTCCTCTATTCAGTGAGGGAAATCCCTTCAAGCTGATCTCTGTGTCCTTTTCAGTGGAATGAATGTTTTTAATCATTACATAGCAACCTTTTTCATATCTAATAATGCTTTTGCTAAAGTGTATTTTATGTAATATTAAATTAATTAGGCCAGATATTTTGGAGTTTTCCCTGATGTTTATATACCTAATATGTCTTTTTTTTCTTTATGGTTTTAATCTTGGCCTTATCCTTATACTTTAGATGCATCTCTTGTAAGTAACATATAAAGATTTTTAAAAGCTCAATTTAACAATATTTGTATTTCAATTGGTGTGTTTAATCCATTTACATTTGTTGTAATTATTGATAGACTTGGTTCTACTGACTTATTTATATTTTGGCTTATCATACTTTTAACTTATACATTTTCAAATATTTAAAAATATTTTGAATAGATACAGACATATTCCACCAATAAAACACGACATCTAGTACATTCTCCCCTCCCTGGGTTTCTACTGCCAATAGTGCCATATTTATCTTATGTAGGTTTTTTAAAAATGTTTTATTTTTGAAGTAATTTCAGGCTCACAAGAAGTGGCAAAAATGAATACAAAGAAATCACGTGTACCTAGTGGTAATATCTTACATAATCATAGCACATTATCAAAATCAGAAAATGTGATATAATTAACTAGACTACAGAACTCACTGAGATTTCACCAGCCTTTTTTTTTTTCTTTTTTCCACACATGAAATTTGGATGTATATGTGTATTTAATTGTATAACATTTGGTCACATGTATCAATTAAATAACCACATCCAATCCAGGTACACAATTTTCTGTCACCCTGAAGGAATTCCCCTTTTATAGTCACACTCTGCCGCACTCCACCTCTCTTTACCTAACCTTTGGCAATCACACATTTATTTTCCATAAATAAATATAGTTTTCTCATTTTGAGAATGTTATGTTGATGCAATCATACAGAGTATCACCTTTAAGACTGACTTTTCCATTCTGCCATCCACATTGTTGAAAGCATCAATAGCTCATTGTTTTACTGTTGTATAGTATTTCGTGGTATGGATGTAGCAAAATTAGTTTAAGCTTTTATTGAAGGAGATGTGGGGTGTTCCCAGTTTTGGCTTTTGTAAATAAATCTGTTATGAGCCTTGTCTATATAGGTTTTCAGGTAAACACAATTTTCATTTCTCTAGACCTAGAAAAATATCAGGTATATGATTGCTGGGTTATATAGCATATACAAGAGAGCCAGTTCCTTTGCATTTGGTATTATCACCATTTTTAGATTTTCGTTGTTCTAACAGATATGTAATGATATCTCACCAGGTTTCCAGTTGCTTTTTCCTAATGTCTAGTAATGTTGAACATGTTTTTGTGTACTTATTGGCTATTCTTCTATCTTCTTTAGTGAAATATCTGATTAAAATTTTTCCTATTTTTGTTAAGGTGAGATTGCAATAAATCACTGAGTTGATCTTAAAGCAGGGAACTTTATTCACCAGTTGGGCATCTGGATCCACCAGCTGGCGGGCCAAGGGGCAGGCTGCAAGCCCACACCCTTTGACCTCCCTCCAGGGTTTGAGTTCACCTTTTATAGTCCAAAACCATAACAAAGCATAAATGGCTGTTGCTATGATTCAAAACCATAAACAAACGTGATGAGATCTAAAATCAAAAGCAGAAAAGAGAGTGGGCCAAAACATCCCTTGTTGTGTACAAGTTAAAGAATGGTTACAACATCTAGACAATCAATCTCTGACAGGGTTTATTGTCCAAGAAAAATGGGAATCAAAGAGAGAACACTTTTACATTGTATAAGAATTGCCATTTTGTGTTGCCAGGCATGCTGTGCTAAGTAATTGTTGATGGGTACAGAGGCCGGGCTTTCCCTGGGAGAAGCATTTCTTACATGATGTGGAGTCTCAGGGCAAGATGGACTCCATGTAGCCTGTCCCATAACATTTTCTGATTTAATTGTTTTCTTACTACTGAGTTTAGAAAGTTGTTTGTAGATTTCAGCTGTGAATCTCTTGTTGAATATATGATTGGCAAATATTTTCTTTTAATTGGTGACTTTTTTTCTTTTTTTTTTCTCTGCACAGAGTCTTTTGTAGAACAAAAGTTTTAATTTTCATGAGAGGCAGTTTGTCTGTTTTCTCCTTTTATGTCTCATGCTTTTGATATTATGTCTAAGAAGTCTTCACCTCATCCTGGGACACAAATAATTTCTCCTACATTCTCTTCTAAAAATTTTATAGTATTACATTCACATATTATATAACCTTTTAAGATTTAGAATTTTAGTTTTGGCTATCATGGATGTTATTGTTCTCTTACTTTGATCTTAGCTCTATTTTTATTAATCTATTTTAAAATAAAACACTTCAGTAAGGTATTTAATTACCTTTAATTTTTCTATATTGTCAGCATTTCTTGAATGATTATTAGATATAAGAAAAATCAAATTGTTGTTCCTAGTCTCTGACAGAGTTACTCAGTGTAACACTTCTGGGAGCAGATATATAAGGTCCCCCCTCACCCCAACCCATCAAGCAATTCTCCCCTGGACCCCAACTCAATGTCCTATAAGTTAATTCAGGTCTGACGCTATCTGCCAGAGATAATATCAAATCCATAAGTTAAGGGCTCAGTTCCACAAGACTGCCCCCACTTCAAATATCAGTAGTAAGAGGTATGCTGTCACCTATATGCCCGACCAACTTGCTATAAATTAATCAAATACCTTTTGGGATTTTTTAATTTGCAAGAATGGCTCATAGAACTCGGGAGAACACTTACTTGTGTTTATCTGTTATAAATAATATAGGAAAGAGATGCATAGAGCTCGTTGTATGGGAAGGGATGAGAAGCTTCTGTGCTTTCTATCTGCCACCCTCCAGTAACCTCCATGGGTTGAGCAATCGAAAGTGTCAAGCCTTTAATTATTCCTGGATCTTTTCGGTGGCTGACCTCTGTCCTGAAGCCATCTAGAGTCTTCCAGCCACCAGTCAGTTACTGGCATGCAAGAGACAGTCTCATCTTTCTGGAGAGTCCAAGGGTCTCAGTGCTCTGTACTAAGAACCAAGAATCACGATGATACTTCCTTCAAATTATTCATCTAAGACTATTTCCATTATGTGTTTTAATGGCAAAAGCTTGTGACGCTTTCTCAGTGTATTTTTTATTGTATTAAAATGATAGCTTGGCCTTTCCTTCCACACTTGGAAAATGTGAGTCCATTGTCCTCTTGAATTTAGTGTTACTGTTGGAAAATCTGGTGTCCATCCACCTTCTGTTCCTTTGTAGATAGCCTTCTGTAATCTGCATGCATTCTGGAAATATTTTTCTTTATCTTTCTTAAATTTCACTAAAATGAGTCTAGTTGGTGACTGTTTTAATGTTTCTTGTTGGAATCCTTGGAATTTTCAATCCAAGTCTTTATTTTGGGGGCTTTTATTTCTGGGAAGTTTATCTCCATTTTCTTCTCTCCATTAAAATAGCTCTTTCGTTTAGAACTCCTATTAACTGGATGTGGAGGAGATTATTTTTAGAGTTTTAGTTGAACACCTTTGGAGATTTGTAGGCAGGGGATGGGAAAATGAATATCCTAGGCAAATTAGTCCCCACATGTTTTTCTCAGTTCCTGACTAGCATCACTTTCAGTGATATTTTACTCCAGTGGACACTTGAACCGAATCACAGCAGGTGATTGTACAAGGAAAGGGCAAGAGAGAAGCAAGAGCAAAACTTTTCGGTTTCATTGTACCAGACTTTTCAGGGTTTCTTGTTCACTGGCCCCAAACACCACCCAGTTGTCACACATCTAAACAACTCTTCTTATCTCAAGAATTTGCATAGTTTTCTCTCTAATTTCTTCAGGGTTGGCCTTGGGTTTGGGAGCCAGAAGCTTTGCTTATTTGGGATCAGCATATTTTGCTTTTCTTTTTGGTATTTATTTACAGCCAAACTGAAATATATTTAGAGACCATATGTTGCAAGCTTTCAACTTTTTTTTTTTTGCAAAATTTTCTGTGTGTGCTTTAAAAGAATGTGTATTTTATAATTTCTGTTTTTAGTGTTTTATGAATATCCATCTACAAGGTAAATTTTTCTGATTGTGTTGATCAAATATTCCCTCTTTAAACTGTAACATTTTGTATGTTAACTTGACCAGTTACTGAGAGATTTTTGGTAATATATTATGATGACTTTGTTTTTTGGTTTTCTCTATCTTTTCCTATTATTTTTGTCATCTTTTACTTTGAATGAGACTATATTATTAATTCTTATGTGTGAAGTGTGAGGCTCCTCATTATGGTTTTGATTGCATTTTCCTGGGGGCTACTGATATTGAACATATTTTGCATATACTTATGGCAGTCATATATTTTCTTTTGATACATACCTACTTAGGGTTTCATGTTTTGTTTTTGGTACTGTTGAACCCAGGGGCACTTTTCCACTGAGCCACATACCCAGCCTAGTTTATTTTATTTTATTTTTTAAATTTTGAGACAGCATCTCATCTTTTTCAATTACTGATTCTGGCTTTGAATTTGTGATGGTCCTTGCCTCAGCCTCCTGAGCCTCTGGGATTACAGGTGTGCGTCCCCAAGCCCAACAGAACTGTGACCATTTTTTAATAGGATTGTTTCTTTTCTTGCTGTTGAGATATTGTGTTACTTGTTTTTTATATTAACCCCTTATCACATGTATGGCTTGTACATATTTTTCTCCCATTCTGTAGGCTGTTTCAATACTCAGCTTGTTAACTTTATGCAACACTCTTTGTTTCATTTTTGCTTTCATTTTTTTGTGTTTTTAAGGTCATTTCTAAACTGTCAAAAAGCTATGTCTGACCAGGTACATGCCTGTCATCCCAGCAGCTTAGGAGGCTGAAACAGGAGGATTACAAGCTCAAAGGCAGTTCCAGCAACTTAGTGAGGCCCTAAGCAACTCAGTGAGACCTTATCTCTAAATAAAATACAAATGATTAAGTGCCTTCGAGTTTAAACCCTGGTACAAAAACAAAACAAAACAAAACAAAACAACCAACCTAAAAGCTTTTTCTTTATTTATTTTGCTAGATTTCAGGTTTTATATTTACATCTTTAGTCCATTTTATAATGATTTTTTATGGATGGTGTAAGATAAAGTTCTAATTTTATTCTTCTATGTGTGTATATGCAATTTTCCTAATATTGTTTATAAAAGAGAGTAATTTTTTCCTCCTTCATGGCACCTTGGTCAAAGATTAGTTGACAGTAAATTCACGGACTTATTTAGGGCAGTGTTTGGTTATTTATCTTTTTATGCAGTATTGCTCTGTTTGTGGTATGTTTTTTAATCAGATCATGTGATATGTCCAGTTCTTCTCTTCTTGTTCAAGTTTGCTTTGGCTATTCTGGGCATTTTGTGATTCTTGCTCAGTGTATATTCTATATATCCCCCACTTTCATATTTCCCATCCCTCTGTTTTACTATGTCTTATTCTGTGTATTTTTGATCAGTTTTCCATTTTATAAATTCTCTTTATCTGTGCCTTCATTGTTGTTCAATGAATCTACTAAGTTTTTATTTCACCCATTATTATGGATGATAATTTTGTAAGAATTTCTATTTATCTCTTTAAAAAAATAAACCTTTTATTTTAGAACAGTTTCAGTTTTGGAAAAGTTTATAGGAAATTTGTGAATTGAGTGCAAAGACTCAACAGATATTCCTCACTCAGTTTATCCTTTAGTTAATACATCATATTCATATGGTGTATTTGTTATAATTACTAAAGTTCGTTTTTTATCTGGATTTCCTTTGCTTTAACCTCATGTCCTTTTTCTGTGTAGGATCATCCAGGATAGCACATAACATTTTGTAGTCATGTCCCCTTAGGTCCTCTTGGCTCTGGATAAGTCTCAGGTTTTCATTGTTTATCATCATCTTGGAGTTTTGAGGAGCACTGCTCAGCTCTCTCCATTGGGGCCTTTCAGTTGAGATTCATCATATGTTATTCTCATGACTAGACTGATGCTCTGAGTTTGGGGAAATAGATTGTGGAGGCAAAGAGCCATTCTCATCACATCACACCAAGGGAATACTATCAATAGTGACCATAATGTACCAAATATTTGTGGCCTCCTGAAATTCATATTTTGAGCCCAAACCCCAACGTGGTCATATTTGGAGATGGTGCCTTTGTGACCTGGCACTTGACACTCATCTAACCATTCGAATTAGATGTGGTCATGAAGGAGATCCCTCCCTAATTTGTAAACATTAAAGTTCATTCTTTGTGCTATAGCATCCATGCATTTAGACAAACGCAGTTTGGAATTGATTGACTTCTGTGAGTTCTCCTGCTCTCTCTTCCTGTCACACACAAAGAAAGGGTAAGGGAAGGGGCCAGTAAGACAAGAGGAGAAGCCCCAGAATGAATCCTACCTTGCAGGCACCTTGATCTTGAGCTTACCACCTGGAAGACTGTGAGAATATTGTTCCAACCACCCAGTCTATGTGGTGTTTTGTTATTGCAGCCTGAGCTAAGGAATGAGTTATCACTGCTTATGTTAACTTTGATCACCTGGACAGGTAAGTGTTCATTCCATTTCTGCACTGCACAGTTACATATTTTGGTCTCTCCTTCCATCCTGTATTCTTTGGAGAAAAGATGCTATGCATGGCCCACACATGGAGTGGGGAGTTAGGCTTCCCATCCTTGAAAGTAACTTGGGGAGAATTTCTTTTATGCAGGATGTTTGTCTCTTCTCCCTCATTTATTTATTTATTCAGTATTTATTTATATCAATATGGACTTACTGGCATTTACTTTATGGTTTGGGTTATAACCCAACACTACTCTACTTTATTGTTCAAATTGCTCCAGCTTTGATCACTGGGAGAGTTTTCATCTGACTGTGCCTCCCACGGACATACTCCATAATTGTGGACCTTTTTTCTCTTTACTGGAAGGAACATTTCCTTGCCTCAATGTCTATGAATTCTTCCAGATTCATCTTTTTTTTCTCATATTTTGAAACTTTAATAAAACTTTACAGTCTTCTGATTCCTCCACAGCTTGCCAACTGTCACTTTGAAGTGATAATTAGAAATCAGATACACAAAGGTAAATGAGATTCACAGTACCTCCATCCCAGTTATAGAATCAGCAATTTCTCCAAGGATCTATGGTTCCTATTACTAGACAATGTTATTAGAAACCAAACTCTTGGCAGTAGGTGTGCATGTTGCTACTGAGGTGTCATTGCTTCTAGCACTCTCAGATGACTGAGAAATGTATTTTAAAATGTGTGTCTATACCTGTTCATATATATTTTGCTGGGTGACCATGTATATCTATGTTAAGTTAAATATGAGTTTGTATGCTGTCTCCAACTCTAAACTACCACCATATAGATTTTTCTAGCCTCCTCCCCTTGGATTTCTGTCACCTCCTATTCCAACAGTGAGACATTTGACCCCAACTGTCTGTCACCCATTTACTTAATTGTCCAGTTCTAGTGAGCATATGGAGTGGTTTGAGAATGGTTGACCTGAACCTCCCTGAGAAACAACTTTCCACCAGAGGATAGTGCTTATGTACAGTTCTTCTTGCTGTTCATCTTAGAGATTCCACTCAGGTCAAAGTTACTTGGGTCAGCATCTCTTCCCGTCACCCCTTTTGATGATATTGTTTCATACTTCAGTCATATAATTAGGCTCTTTTGACCGATTCTTCTTTCCACCCTGGGTTTCCTTGATCTCTGTAATGATTTAAAACAATTTTTGTACACATTAAAGTTTATTCTTTGTGCTGTAGAATCCGTTTAGACAAATGCAGACTGGAATTGACTGACTTTTGTACAGCTTCAGAATCCTTGAGAAAAGAGAACAACCACCTCAGACAACTCTCAACTTGAGGCCCACGGTGAAAACCAGAAATCCTTTATGCAAGCAATAAAAACGGTGCTGTTTCATGCAAAAATACTGCAAAGTACGTATGTAATTTTTTATGTTCTATACAAATTAAAATGTAGATTAAAATGTAAAAAAGATACAGGTGAAATTAGTGTCAAAAATATATTTTACTTAACGCAATAAAGAAAAGTATTATTTAATATACTTAATGTATAAAAACTGATTAGTAAGCTAGTTACTTTATTTGTAATAAGTTTTCAAAATCAGTTTGTATTGCACACTTCTAACAAAGCTCAGCTCAGGGTAGCCACAATTCAAGTTCTCCTTAGACAGACACATTGTCTGGGGGCCACCTTATTGGGACAGTTAGTTTTAAAGATTTAAAGAGACCCTTATGTTCAGGAGTCTTATTTTATACTATGATGAAAATGAGAACCGGGATTTAATTTTAAGGTATTAGAGCTAACAGAATGAATTTATTGGCTTGCTCGGTTTCAGGTTAGGGCTTTGTTAAGGAAAGAGTAATTTTCTCATGTCAGGATGGAGACACTGGGGTGGATGAGCCGGATAATATTTGCTTGAGAGGACGGGACTCTCCAAGCCTACTTAAGCATCTCCATGCAGGGAGAAAAAAACCTTCAAAAATTTTGGAATCCCTCCAAAGACCTCGCCCAGTACAGGTGTATTGTGAGACTGTTCTCATTCTCAGATTTGGATCACTGTGGCTCACTCAGCTCAATGGTTTCCCACCGTCTCGTTGCAGGTGGCTGAGCCCACAGCTTGCAGGAGGCCGTCTCATTTGTAGAGATGAGAGCCTGGAAATGTCAACGTTCCTCTTTCTTTGTTATTTTACCTGCTGAATGACCTTATTAGCTGTTTTCAGGGAATTTATTAAAAGTAGCAAAGTAGTAGTTTCCTGGAAAGATGAATTCCAACTAGAGGAAGGTTGAAGAATGTCACGGGTCGTGTGGCTGTTTGTCACCACGCACTGTAAGCATCACCTGCTCATCCAGATCACCCAAAAGAAAGAGTAAGGGCTCCTAACAGAGCCGGCTTGGCGTCAGATGTCTTTCCTGCTCTTCAAGAATTTCATGATTTTTTAAAATTAAATCCAACAGATCCATTTGTCTGAAATGTGCTTTTATCATATGATTATTTCCAGGAGCTGTAATTCTAAGAAATGCGATTCTGTCTTCTAGAACCTGTGCTGCTCAGACAGCAAGACAAGGACATTCACAAATGCCAATGATTATTCTGTGAAGAGGAGGGAAGAGAGCCCAGCTGGCAGCCATACAGCCACCACAGGGGCATCCTGGCTTCCTGCTCTGTCCCCGACGTGAGGCTGGGCTCCGCACAACCCTGATGGAAACATTTTTGGAAAGCTCCCTCTCTGTCTGTGGGTAGGAAGAAGCTCCTGGTAATAAACTTTTGGAAGTCAATCTGTCTAACCCTGTGGAGACACTCCATCAAACCCCACCCGTCACCACCAAGACCTTCCTGATCATCATGAATCATTGATCAATACCAAATGGAAAGAAGCACCTCACAGGTCACAGCCTGGAGTCAGGCCGACCCACGTGGGATGGAGCTCTGGCTTCCTCCCTCCATGTTTTCAGAAACACAGGCTCTCATCATTCACGGCCCTGTGCTTCAGTCTCCTTACTATGGGGGGGGCTGTGGAGAAGGGAGGTGTGAGAGTGGATCAGAAGAGGTCACTGGAGAGGGTGGAACCGAGGAGAGAGGGACCCTCCTTTGCCTGCTCAGGCATCTGTTTTCCGACCACCATGAGTTCTCCTCACTCCGGGGAGCCACGGTGCAACACTGTGGTCTCTCTGCCACTCAACTCCCTGCTGGTTCCCGAGATCCTGGTACTTTCTCCCAAGTGAGTCAGGTCACTGTGCTGTCAGTCAAATCTCATGATGGCAAATGGTCCTTTTGTGTTTCTGGGAAGCTCCTGAGGTTGGCCTGTGTCCATCTGTGGATGGCTTGCTGTGCACCTGAACGTGGAGTCTACCCTACAGTTGGCTTCCCTCTCTCTTTCTAGAGATAGGGACTATCTAGGTTAACCCCAAGATTTAAATTTGGAATGAGAAGTGAGAAACCCACTCCTATGGCTTTGATGGGATTTACTCCCAAAGGGTCACCTGCTGGAAGCTTGGTCACCAGTGTGGCAGTGATGACGTGGTTGGAACCTTTAAGAGGTGGGCCTGGTGAAAGGGAGGTGATTTCTGTTGGGGGCTTCACCTTCGTGAATGGATTAATGCTCATCTCATCAAGTGAGTTTGATCTCATAGAAGTAGATTGATTCATGTAAGAATGGATTGTCACAGGAGAGTGAGCCTGACCCCTCCCTACTCTCTTGCTTCTTGTCTTCCCACGTGACCTTTCTCTTTGCATGCACTGTTGCCACATGGTGCCATCTGCCACGAGGTTCTCACCAGAAACCAGTGCTGATCCCATACTTTTAAACCTCTTGTAAAGAACTCAGCCTCAAGTATTTGGTTATAGCAACTCAAAATGGACAAAGCATTCCCTTAGGCCTGAAGCTTATGCCTTCTCTCTCTCCAGTCTTTATTAAGTTGTTTTCTGTGAGGTGAGAGTGTTTTTCCTTGAACAATGAAATTCTTCTTTGTTTCCCATTCAGTTTTATGCTTCAGCATATGCTCTGCAGACCTTGAATAATGGAAGGTATGAGAACAGCTCAAAGCTCCTAATACATAAAACATACTGCTGAAATAATGTGTGTGTGTGTGTGTGTGTGTGTAAAATATGTAATCCTGGGTGAATCCAAACCCCAAGGCTTATTGAGGGAGAATTGAATGAGGAATTTGAATGAGTTTGAAATAATGAGCTAGAATTCGGTTATTGATGAGACACTATTTCAAAATAATAACTCAAACTTTGAGAAATAGATTGATCCTAGATTGTGGTCTGATTTTTTTTGTTTTGCTGGGATTATAGGTAGTAGGTGTTCAGTTATATCTCCATTGAAAAGATAGGTTGAAGTCCTAACCTCCAGGACTTCACAGTGTGACCTTGTTTAGAAATAGCGTTTTTACAGAGGTGGCCAAGTTAAAATGAAGACATCACAGTGGACCCTGCTACAGTCTGACTCACTGGTTTCCTTATAAGAAGAGGAAATTTGGAAATGCAGACAGTCATGTACAAAATAAATATGATTAAAGACATCTGTGTGTCAATGGAGTAAAATTTGGTGTAATGCATTCACAAGTCAAGGAACACCAAAGACTGCTGGTACCCACCAGCATCTAGGATATTGGCCAGGACAAGGCTGTCTCTCATGGCTCTCAGAAAGACGCAACCTTACAAGTAAGTACCTCAGTCTTGTACTTTTAACCTTGTACACGAGGCAACACAATTCTGTTTTATAAACCACACGTTTCTTGTCACTTTATTATGGCAGCCCTCACAGATGATTACAGAGGATAGTGATGGCAGAGGGAGTGGGACTTCCTTAAAAGGAATGGAATTCCTAGGGAACTTTAGTCTTAGACCAGAAAGTGAGGTGAGCTTTAGACTGAGCTATAAGAAGGTTCCTGCCTTCTCTGTGGCCCAGGGAAACCTGAAGTGCTCCTACTTGGGGTGTTGCCCTGCAAAATTATGCAACCACAGGAAGGCTGGGCAGAGCTTTGGATATTTTGTGGGTGAGGGCAATAGTCATTTAGAGGCCCACTTTGACTTATGATGGGGTTACATCTAGTAAACTCATCTCAAGTTGAAAACATCCTTAAGTCAAGAATGTGTTTAACAGACCTAACCTCCTGAACATCCCAGCTTAGCCTAGCCTGTATTATACGTGCTCAAAAGATCGGCATTAGCCTACTCTTGAGCTTTGGGAGAGAGTATAAAAATCCATATATTGCTAGTCTGGGAAAAGATCAAAATTTAGAATTCTAAGTATTGTTTCTGCTGAATGCATATTACTTATGCACCATGGAAGAGCTAAAAAATCCTAGGTTGAACCATTGTAAGTGGAAGACCATCTGTATTGTTTTCTGTGCTGTGTCTCCCTTCCTGAACCTTCAAGAAGGTCTCAATAAAAGTTTGTATCTCTGTATCTGCTGTATTGTGAGGAATGATGCTCTTCCTCTGGGTTGAAGTACACGAGAAGTCAATAGAAGGCACCAGAAGGGGCATAAGGGCAGGGCTGTGCTAGGGCCATCAAAAGCTCAGGATTGCATGTTTTGCATGTGTGTGTGCGCGCACACACACACACACACACACACACACACACACACACTGTGAACAGAAGAGTCTAGGGTCAGATTCTGGATCTCTGGAGGTGGACCTTAGGGACATGCTCAGAAATATATTTGAGGAATTCCTTGGAAGTGGTTAATTGGGTGATTTCCAACAATCCATCTTGCTACACTTAAAGTGTATGTGACTCGTGACTTCAAACTCAATTAAATGAAGAGATGGGATCGCTCAGATGATGTCTGAGGACATTTGCAGGGTTAAAATTCTATCATTACAATTAATAAGAATGACACTGAGCCGTGAATAACTGTCAAAGTCATGTGCTTTCATCTGCAGGGGAAGGAAAGCCGACTCTGGAGCCTCAGCCTAGGCAACCACACCAACACAGGGCTATTGTTCAGAAGGAAGCAATACCGACAGCTGTAAGAAGTGACAGCGGGTAGCATATGGAGAAGGCTCAATTTTCTCACCTGAAAAGCCACTGGGAGCTAGTCGTAGGGAACTGGGAAATTTCTAAGATTCTCTCCAGCACTGTAATTCCATGACTCTGGGAAGGCAAAAGTACTGGTTAAGTATCAGGCCAGCAACCTGAGACTATTTAGCTTTAGGATCCACCACTCAACACATCTCAAGATCCCAAATTAAGGCACAATTCATAGAATGGAACCCGCCTTTTCTGAGCATCCTCTGTAAGACAGGTGCTTCCTAGGCATATGGAGGTGAAGAGAATGGATAGGGTTTCTGGTCTAATGTCTCTAATGGTCTAATAGGAGAGACATATCGACCCAGGTAAACTCACCAATGAATAGCTACATACTGTGGAAGGTGCTCACACTCTATCAAAGCAAGTCAGCAGGAGGAACCTACTTTTGCTTGGGTGATTGTGTATGATTCTAAGGCTTGCCTTAACAAATTATCAACAACTGTGTGGCTCAGAACAGTGGAAATGTATTACTTCTCAATTTCTGGAGTCCAGAAGCCTGAAATTAATGCAGTGGCAGGACTTTGCTCCCTCTGAAGGTCTTGAGAATAACCCTTCCTTGTCTATCTCCTAGGTGTGGGTGGTTGCTGACAATCCTGTGTCACTCCAATTTCTACCTCTGTTTTTATGTGGTCGTTTGTAGGTGTCTATGGGTCTCCAGATCTTCCTTTCCTTTAAGGACATGAGTCATTGGAGTTAGGCCATACCCTGTTCCAACATGACTTCTTAACCTGAGAAGACCCCTTAACTCTATTTCCCAATAAAGTGACATTCCCAGCTATCTGGGGTTAGGACTTTCACATGTCCTTTGGGAGACTCAACTCAACCCACTACAGAGTTCAGGAATGTTTTCCTTGAGGAGGTGAAATTTAGTTTGAGATCTGTTAGGAGAATAGGGACAACTGGCTGAAGACCAAGGGGAAGAAGATTCCAGAAAAAAATAAAATGTGTAGCAGAGATGATGGTCGAAAGGAGCTTTGCTTGTGTGAGCTATGAAAGAGCCCAGCCAGCGAAGGTGGAGGGAAGTAAGGGAGAGAGTGGGACTGGGGCAGGGTCTTGCACACTACCTAAAGAGTTTGGAGTTTATTCTAAGAGGAAGAAAAACCATTGGAGGGATTCAAAAGAAGGTAGGGTCACCTGATAGCAGAGATGGAGAAATTAAAAGCTCCTTGGAGCAAAGACTGGGTGGGGCCATGGGACTGGGGATGCAGAAGCAGGATGTCCCTGCAGGAAGCTATTGAGATGGCAGGTACCTATATATAATATTGGTGGCCACAGATATGGAGAGAAATGAATGATTTCTGAGATAATAGGAGACTCAATCAAAAGGACTGCTTTGAGCTAATTTATTTCTAATACAGTTCTGGAAGCCCAAATGGAAGTTCTAGAGCTCACGTGTGGTTTGAGTCCACTGAATAGTTTCACCTACAGGAATCAGTAATAGCTATATCAGTGTTGGAGTCCAAAGTCTTTGACTAGATATGGACCAAAGATTGCCCTCAGTTGACCTTTGACTCAAAGGAGACAGCTTTAGTTCATTCTGTGCTGTATTTTAATAACAGGGACAGGTCACATAAACAACAACAACAACAACAACAAAACCCCATGCTTCCTAGCCACTTTTAAAAAGTTGGAGAAGCTGGCAATAGCAAGGAGTGCAATCTTGCTTGGCTCCAATTAGCGGTAGTCAAGTGGCACTTTCCTCCCTTCTATATAGAACACACTCCCCTGTTGGTAGCAGTATGCACCCCTCCCTCTTGCCCTGCACCCAAGAGCTTACCTGATTTATTTTATCTTGACTACTTGGGTTTGTTCCTCTGCCTATTATGATGACCTGAGTTGGTTTCCTTTTGTGTGAATCCTCTGCTAATTCCTTTGTGAGCCCTTGTGGCTGTGGATGGATCCTTGAGTATTTGAGACTCAGAGTCAATGTCTTTCTCTCCAGAGGCTTTATGAACTGGAATTGGAAAGAATGCAACAGCACATCCCGAAGGTAGTCTATGTGATCCCCATGGAAGAGGTCAAATATTGAATTCAATACATCTCTTGCTTCTTTTCAGTCCTTCCCCCTCAAACTTCTACAGGCCACCTTTCTAATAACTGAGGATAGTATTATGTCCACCTTCTAGTCTGTTTAAGAAAGTAGGCAAATGTAGGATGCATTTTTGGAGTATTCTCAAAAACATGATGACATCCACCCAAATAAAGCTGTATTAAACTCCAGTGTTCAGGGAGTTTGAATCTTTGTAAAAAAACTAGGTATTTCCTAGTATTATGGAAAGGCAAGGCCTTTCAGTAATTGAAAGTGCCTTAAAATTGATTTGGATCTTTTCTCTATGAACTGATCCCTAAATTAGGAAACCATGAACAATGCAAATTGCAAAACCAACCACTTCCCAAAAACTAACCCCAAAAAAAAAAAATCTGCTCAGCTATGGGAATAAAAGTCTCCTAGGTAAAGACTGTCTGAAGTCTAATCCTTATTTCTTTAGATATATGACAAAGTGAAATAACAAAGTGAAATAATCTTCAACCTGGCTTTATACAACCACACTGTTGCATATCTAAGCAAGTTTTTATTTACTGACCTGCAGCTAAAAGAAAACTCTGTTTTTGCTCCTGGAAAAATACTCAGGCTAGTCACAGGAAGGAAATTGCTATTTTCACTTATGCATCTTCTAAAAAAATATAAAATATTTAGTGGAGCAAAATAAAAGAACAGATTACTTCTGGACTCCCAGAACCTCATTGGGTTTACTCCCTGTACCCTTGAACCTAATCATTTGGTGTTAAGCCACAAAACAGGATAAAATGTACTGCAAACTTGTGGCAGGTTGTTCCTAGTTGTAATTTGTGTCCTCAAATTAAGCCCAACATTGGGGTGACATTTATGGTTCCCTTCTATGGTGGTGACAATGGCACTCGGATGGAAAAGCAGGAAGGTAGCTTTATTTGTGTATAAGATTCACTCTTCTTTTGAAGTAGAACTCAATACTCTTGGTGCTGGAGAGAATGTGGAGATGATATAATTTGACTGCTGGTTTATCCAAGCTTCTGTCATTCTGTAGAATCCAATAAACTGTTGCCAATGGTCTTTCAGCCTGACCTTGGTCACAATGAAACAGCTTTCCTTTCTTCCTTTCTTTAATGTAATGCTCAAGTCTTTTTATACTAAGTACATATAATGGGCTGGGGATATAGCTCAGTTGGTAGAGTGCTTGCATTACGTGTACAAGGCCCTAGATTCAGTCCCCAGCACCACCAAAAAAAAAAAAAAATCTTAATTATACTAAGTAAATATAAATACATAAATAAATAAACATATCAGCCACCAGGAAAACTGGTTACAACCCAGAAATATGTCTTGAACAATGTCTTATTCTGCTTTCTATGGCTATAACTGAACACCACACACTAGGTGATTTATCAAGGATAAAGGTTTATTTAGCTCAAGGTTTTGGAGGCTGGGAAGTCCAAGGTCAAAGAGCCACATCTGGGGAGGGACATTATTGCTGGTGGAGACTCTGCACAGTCCTGAGGCAGCCCAGGGCACCACTTGGCTAAAGAGGTGAATACCGGAGACAGAGCCAGATTGGCTTTTGCAGCAAACCTACTCTCAAGATAATCCATTAATCCATGAGTGGATCTCTCCATTCATAAGGCAGAGCCCTCATAACCCAAATGTCCCAGGAAGCTCCCATCCAATCCTACTTCTCTAGACTTCTCCACGGGAATAAAATGTCAACAGGAGTTTGGGTGGGGTCATTCATCTGTCATAACATTGAGTGCTCAAGGATCGATTGTATCATGGGGCAACTATAGGGAAGGTTGCACCTCAGATTTGTCAGGGTACAAGGACATCTTCATCGGCAAGGAGCCAGGGTCAACCTGACATCTAAATCAAGAGACCCACTTGGGATCATCATGGCAGGTTCACTTCCCTGCTAGTGGTATTCCTGTCTGAAGTTTAGACTTTTTCTCAGCACATTTTGTTGGTATTTCCCAATTTGCACCACTTCCTCTGTGCTTGCCCCACAGGGCCCAAGGAACTGATTTGCAGCAAAATTCTCCTCCCCACCAAAAATATCTCTGCCTAAGTGAGCTGCTAAGTCCTGGATAAAAAGATAGATTTCCTTCTGTCTGGGATTCTGCATCACCATGAACTTCACTGAACAAGAAATATCATTGATTTTCTCTGGGACCCTCCCTGCTGGTTAGAGAATAGAGTTGGAAATTCTTTACTCACGCCAACTAGGTAACGTCGGAACAGTGGATTGGGGAGGAGGGAGGAAAGTGATGGAGAGTGAAATGAGCATTTTTCTTTTTCACAGCTGAAGACAAATAGCATTTACCTCCACTTGGCAACATAGGTGTGTGAATGTGTTGGATTGTTAACTGATGTTTGGGGATGTTGGGAAAGCCTGGCAAATGAGTCTATAGTTCATTTTCCTCTCCATTAATCAAAAATAGAAATGCTTTGCCTGCTTCCCCGAAAGTATTCACATCGTACCATTGCCCCACTATTGAGCATGGCTCAAAGGCCATTATGAAATAATTGGAAAATGGGTGCTTCTGGTATGGGGAACCAGATTGCTCAAACAATGTGTATCTATTGTGCTTTTTTTCTTCTTTTTCTTTTTTTTTTTTGTATCTCCCACACAGTTCAGTATTGAGAGACTATAAAAGACTGATGCTCTTTTCCTTTGATGATATAAAGTATTGATATTTTCCACTGTTTTGATTTTTGTCAACACTCTGAAAAAAAATTAGCAAATAAATGGGAGAGGATATAGGTTACATCTTGATAT
This sequence comes from Ictidomys tridecemlineatus, assembly GCF_052094955.1. Lineage (NCBI taxonomy): Eukaryota > Metazoa > Chordata > Mammalia > Rodentia > Sciuridae > Ictidomys > Ictidomys tridecemlineatus. The sequence goes on along the minus strand of NW_027522508.1, from coordinate 605,133 downwards.
AACAAGGAATGAATCCAAGGTGTTCAACCACTGACCTACATCCCCAACACTTATTATTTTTATTTTTTATTCTGAAACAGGGTCTTACTACGTTGCCCAGGCTGGCCTTGAACTTGCAATCCTCCTACCTCAGCCTCCAGGTAATTTATTTTTTTAAAAAAGGGGATATACTTTGTTTAATCTGGAAAAGAGAAAGTTCATCGTAGGCCCACGTGGTTGGAAAGAATTTTTTCCCCCTCTCTCTTTTTCCACCTGCTTATTCTCTGGGCTGTAGTGATATTCTGGGCACAACTAATTTCTTTACTTGCTGCATTTTATTGTGATTATAACTCAGGTGACCAGGCATCTTGGCTCGCCTATCACAGGTCTGGTTTATAATTGTTATCCCAGGATCACTATGAATGGCTTCCCCCTTGACTCTCAATAATGTCCCAGCAGAAATGATAAATATAAAACAAGCATAAACTGAGGACCAGAGAGCCCAGGTTTCCTATGCTGTTGCACGTACATAAGTGCAATCTAGTGACCAAAAGTAATTAGGGGTGATTTTCACGGCTCAGCAAGAACATTAAAGGTGATCTAATGTATAATCTACAATGATGCTTTTCTGAAGTCTATTCTTTTTTCCCAAGTGTCTCTGAGAACTATGGCTGTTGGAAAGACTTTCAAACATGACACCCCTCTTTCCCGACACCCAACCCACATCTTTTGTCTCATTTGCTTCTCTTAAGTCCTCTGTGTCTATGTGACTCCTCTTTCCTCTAGACATTCTCTTAACTCTGCTTTACAAACCAGCCTGGATTGAGAGGGTGAGGGAAGAAAATCATCTTATTTGGCCAGACAAAACGGTTCCAAGTGGCTGGGGAACTCTCTGTCACCTGGGGACTCAGCTGAGTGTCTGTATCTCAGTGTGCAGCATGGTGCTTGGCAGACTAGAAAAGGTGAATAAATGGAAGTGAAGTAAGGAGGACTTTGACTTGGCTTTCAAGGAAGAGCAAGATGTGAATGTGTAGGGGTGGTCGGAGGGCACTCCTGGGAAAGAAGGATCAAGGTGTGTGTAGTTGAAGGCTGGTTTGTCTGTGATGGTGCTTAAGTCAGCTTTTCTTTGCTGTGACCGAAAGACCTCACAAGAACAGTTAGAGGAGGAAAAGTTTATTTTGGCTCATGGTTTCAGAGAGAGCCCACTCCATAGCTCTGGCCCCAAGATGAGGCAGAACATCAAGGCAGGAAGGAATGGTCGAGGGGAGCAGCTGGACATGGCCACCAGGAAGCAGAAAGAGCACCATTCACCAGGGACAAAGTATAAACCTCAAAAGTATGCCCCCAGTGACCCATGTCCTCTAGCCATACCCTCCCTGTGTACCATTACCACACAGGTAATCCCTACGAGGGGATTAATGCATAGATTAGGTCAAGACTCTCATAACCCAATCATTTCACCTCTAAACTTTCTTGCATTGTCTTACATGTGCTTTTGGGGGACACCATGGTTTGGATATGAATCCAAACCATTACAAGTAAAAGGGGGATGAGGGTGGAAGATGGAAAGGGACTAGGGACATGGCAACTGGAGATTCTTGGTGGGGAAATGTGGAGAATATATTCTCCACTTAATAGCGGCCTAAGAGTAGAGGTCATTTGTTGGCTTCTGAAAGTGGAGTCCACTCCAGAAGGGCTCTGAAAACCTAAAAGAGGGAGTCTAGTAGAGAGTCAGGGTAGCCTCATGAAGTGGCAGAAGAGTATTTTTAGATAGATTAAATTGACCAACTTTTGGGTAGTTAATTGATATATTGGATAACATTATGATGGATGAGAACATATCACAACTCCATAAATGGCTAACATCACCACCTCTGCTACCACCACCACTACCACCATTATCATCACCATCATTACCACCATCACCTTCACCATCACCATCATCGCCACCACCATCACCACCCTCCACCATCACCATCACCATCACCATCATCAGCACCACTGTCAGCACCACCATTACCACTCTTCGCCATTACCATCAGCAGTACCACCATTAGCACCACCCTCCACCATCACCACCCTCCACCATCACCACCCTCCACCATCACCATCACCATCACCATCACCATCATCAGCACCACCATCAGCACCACTATCACCACCCTCCACCATCACCAGTATCATTTTCATCCTGGGAAAGTCCTGAGACAGAAAGATAAACTGGTAGCTTATTTAAGGAAAGTATTATGGAAGAACAGAGAGAAGCTCTGTTGGGAAGAAAGGAGACTGCAAATGTTAGAAGGGATGTATGGTCAGAGAGGGAGGAGACACCTACTAAAAGCTCCCCTGGGAAGTTAGGATGAGAGAGGGGATCACAGGGAAGCTGACTGCAGCTCAGCATTAACAAACCTTCTCATATTCAAAATGAGAAGCAGATTCTCTCATGAAAATGCACTCCCTTGTGTTGGGAGAACCCAACAGAATCTGGATGATCTCCTGCTAGGGATGTTACAGACACTTTAATAAATACATGGAAGAGAGAATTCATGTCTTCTGAGATAGGCTTCTAATTGAAAGATGGCAGGATTGGAAAACTTCAGGCCATGTGTTTGGGTAGTGGATAGTGATTGGAATGCCAAAAGAGAATCATGGTATATTCCAGACTCTCAACTGAGGGTATTTTTGCTCCTCAGGGAATACTTGACAATGTCTGGGGACATTTTTTGGTTGTTACAACTTGGGAGAAAGTGCTGTTGGCATCTGGTGAGTAGAAGTCAAGGATCTGCTAAGTGTCCTACACTGCAAGGACAGCCCCACCCCCGCCCCCAGCAAAGGGTTAGCCAGCCCCATACGTTGATAGTGGCGAGGTTAAGAAATGCTGGTCTATTCTTAAGTTCATTGTCGTCTTCTATGGGGGAGTGAAAAGAGCCACTGAATGGATAAATGTCGACTCACATTCACCTCGTAGTGTTTTCCTAAGCTAAAAGCCAGAAATTCTGCCGAATCTGCCTTTACATTGTGGTTTTCACACACCTTAAAGATCCTTCTTTTTTCTTCAAAGCTTCTTTGAAGTTAGTAAAACTGGTGAAGAAATGCAGTAGGCAATCCAGACACACTCACCCTCTCCATGAGGTTTAAAAACTCATTCTGGTTGCTAGCCAGGAGCCTCTGTGGAGTGCAGTCTGGTACTCATCCTACTCATCCTTGAAGGCTGAGGATGCATCAGGAGGATTCAGGTTTCACACATTGTTCTCCACGTAACCTGGCAGACTTCCTCATTTTGTTTGCAACACATGAATAATTAGGGTGGCCCCATGTCCAGGTTTGCCTGTGACTGTCACGGTTGGCCTATATTGTGTTGGGATGACTAATAGTAGTGCCCCCTTTTACCACTAAAAGTGTCCTTGTATAGACAGATTATATGGCTATCCTACTGTTGGTCAGCCCAGAGGTATATTGATGATACATTTACACAGGTTTAAAGAATAGCTGTAATGTAAGTGATACCAGCTAAAAACAGCTTCTCAGGGATGGGAATGTAGCTCATTCCAATGTGCAAGGCCCTGGGTTCGATCTCTAGCACCACAAAAACCCAAACTAAAACAAAAAACAAAACACCTACCTCACCAGTGGTACCCACTTGACCATCATCACAAAAGCACATTTGCATAACTTGTATCAAACAGAGATAATTTCTTTCATTCAAGCTGCATGTTGGGCCACGTCTTGTGATCCACAAGCAACATTTCTGACTTGCTTATGTAGGCCACGGAGATGGAATCTATGGCTACTGTTAAGAGTAAAGATCTTGTTGACCATCTCAGGTCCACTATATTGACTATTAACATTTCTCTAAGGTAAACAGCTCTTTAAGATTAGAATCCCTAAAGATTAAAACTTTTCATGCAAAAATCTTTTGAAACCATGACCAGATCTATATTCATTTCTGTGTCCCATTTTGTCTTTTCCAAACACTTCTCAGTGCATTTTCTAAACTGCTGCCCTTTCTTCAACTTGGATTCCAAAGAGATGATTTTGAAACACCATTTCATTGGTTTCCTGAAGACATAAAAATGATAGATCAGATTAGATGAGTCTGTATTTTTTGAATACAGTGTATAAAGTCTCAGCTTTGAATATTTTAAAGAGAGAATGATGTCTATAGTATGAAACTTTCTGGCCATAAAGACCACAAACTACCTTCTATTTGCCTAAATTATGTTTTTCCCCCTGTATTATATTGTTCTATATTCTGTTCTTCTCAGATCTTTGGGGGAGTTGTTTGTTCCACAGGGTAAATTACCAAGTGCATTTATGTTCCTGTATAAATAATGAACCATTCTATACTCATGGACACATTGATACCCACATTGATAAAATATAGTCCTTATTTTAGAGAAAAAAACTGTATATAAGGGCTTTACCTTGCATTAACAGATAACACATAGCAGTTTGGCACATGACCTTATTTTTCTTCCTTTTTTAAAAAACTAGAGTATAGCAGTTCATAAGACCACTCACCAAATCTGCTGGTTGTTTAGGGTGCATGCACACGTGCGCGCGCACACACATAGACACAGGCAAAATGTAATGTTTGCTGCCCTGGATCCCCATAAAAATCCTATTTTCTTTTTCCAGTTAACCCCACACTTGGGATTTACAGGTTTAATAATTAACATGTTCTTTTTCTATTCTTTTTTTCACTAATCAGCTTACTATGCAATAGTAGGGGTAGTAAAAAACATCTGCTTGGGAGTCAGTCATGAGGAGGAAAATAGGACCTGTCCCTTACCATCTCTGTGACCTCAGACAAGTTACCTAATCTTTCTGGGCCTCATTTGCCTACTATGCTTTGTAGGGATAATAGACCTTACCCGAATAAGTCTTTGTGGCACTAAAATGAGATTTTGTTTATCCTTCACATTTACTTGTCTGTCTGTCTATGAATCTATTTATTTATCTGGCACCCAGAGTAGAGTAATAAGGCAGCAATTCTCCTTTGTAGATATTTCCATATTTCTACCATCAGACAACCCACAGCACAGCCATCTTCACCTGTTCAGGTGCCTGTCCTCATCTCTAGATGAGCAACTTAAAGGCAGGGTCAAGGTTTATCTCCCTTAGCTTCAAAGCTGAACTTAGCAAAGATGAGGCACCCAATACCTATTTTCTGACTCAATAAATCAATAGGTAAATTTGGCAGTTTCCAAGGGTGATGATTTATAGTTATTTTCTCTTCCTACACTCAAAAAGTACTCTCTAAACATTCTAGATTATGAAATGTTCAGGGTCTCCTGTTGACCTGAGTAATAATGCTTGATTTGGATTTGGGGACAGCTGTCTCTCTACCCTGGCACCAGAGGTGGTCCATAGCTGTGGAGGAGAGGCTATTGGCTCCTGGCCCACTTCACCTTTCCTGCATGGTACGTCCTGCTGAGTGTTGATTAGCTAGAAGGTCATTGCTGCTGAGTTTTGGAAATGTCCCCTCTGCTAACAGGAGCCTCTTGTCCACAGGCATTGGGAGATTATACCCACCCTCTCTGCCAGGGAACCCCCCAGTGACAGGCGGCCAATTGCTGACTGATACAAGAGTACGAAAGCCCAGCTATCCTGGGCCCATACTAAAACTAAAACCAGATCAGACTGATAGTATTGTGGACCTGGTTCATCAAGAGGTGTCAGCAATGGGATTATGTGGCTCAGTCTCTAGTCACCATACACATAGGGCACAAAATTGAGGCTTTTCTATCGGCCATATGAAGGCTCCATTTGACCTGAGTCTTCAAACCCATTGTAAATTTGGCAGTTTTCCTCCTGTTTTTGTACTTTGTTCACATTTGGAAAGAATAGGTCATATTTTAGTATTTCAGATTTGAAGGTTATTGGATTTATGTAGACTTAACACTTTATAGCAAAGGATCAAAATCAGTTTCTTATGAATATTTGATAATTCTTTACATTTAACTGAGGAAAAGAATATTAACAAAATGTAGTCTTAAAAAACATAAGGCCAGAGTGCCAGAATGTTCTAATTTGTGTCAAGGACAGAGCCAGGTTAACTTATTTGTGGTAATCTGTTCTTCAGAATGGTTAGAATATAAGAAGAGAGAGAGGTAACATAACCCATCTTCCAAAGACTCCATTAAAGTCTGTCAAAACTAAACTGAATGTGTTATTTTTCTCCCTTCATATCGACATTTTGCAGTGCTTTAAGTAGGAAATAACGAACATCTGTAAACACTAGAACTATGTAACAGGTTTTTCTAATATTAGAGGTTGTTCACTTGTGACAGAGAGTTGTAACAAAGACAGTGGAAGTTAGTGCATAAATTCAGTTGAGCAGGTCAATTTGCACAACGGCTGGTGGGTTTCCAGAAGTGGATCCTGTCACCACCCAGAACATCACACCCAGATCCATCACCCAGGTCCCATCTGTGTGGCCCGTGATGGAAATGAAAAGAGAGACCATTTTCTCTACTTCTTCTGTTTAAATTCCCAGGTGGGGAAACCGAGGACTGGGAGAGAGAGTGAATCAAGTTATAATTTTTTAAAAAATGTGTAATAGCTCCTTTCACTGTGGCCTTGAGATGGAGAGGCTCGCACTGGCTCTTGTCAGGTCCTCCTGCTTTGGTAAGGGCAGGAATAAGCCAGTGTCATAGCACAGGTGGGAGGTGTGGGAAGGACGCGTGTTCTCTGCTCTCCATAGTTGAAGGGAGCAATTGTTCTGTAATGTCATGGCCCCAGGGAGGAGCCGGAAGCACCTGGTGACTTGATCTGCTGTACCTTGGGCTGTTTCTAGAAATCCTAGGATCATCTACACCAACCCTGGTGCTGATAGGAGTCCATGTGGCTGATCAACACTAAACATAGTTGGAAAGTGGTGCGTGTTTTGGGATCTGCCACCAACACCTGTGAGGTGGTGGTTGCGGGGGGGGGGGGTACTGTGTTGCTGTTAGATTTTTCTCCTTTCCAATCCTGGGGGAGCCTGATGTATTTTAGACATAAAGGCTCACGAAAGCACTTCAGAGTCTGGCTTGTGATGGGTCCATCCACAAGAATGGATATCTTAAAGTGACTCTGGGTGGATGCCCAGACAGACTGGCTGAAGGACATGGGGACTGAAGTTGGCTGGGATTCATATGACCTGGGTGGGTCCAGAGCATGCAGGAGGCTGGAGCACGTAGTGTAGCTCATTCTGTGGCTACTAAGTGCCACCTGGGGCCTGTTTACTCTCAATCCATATCTATGACTAAGGTATTTTGGAGTGTTTAGAGACCATTAAAAGAGAGTAGGCAGAGCCAGGCAGGAGACTGGCGTAAGGGCGAGGAGAATGAGTTCCCAGGGGATCAGTGTGAAGGCAGACTCCTAAATCTGGAGGTCTCCTGTTTGTACTTGTGGTGAGGGTTCTACTGACCAAGCCCAGAGAACAGTAGAGCTGAGCTAACCACAGAGGTGAGCTGTTCAGTACCAGCAAAACTTGGGCGAGGAAAGGGATCCTAGAGAAGGGGTCAAAGGAACATATAAATAGATGTGTTCATGAAGATGTGGGAGTTGCCATAAATTCATGGATTAAACTTGAAGAGAGATGACTTAGTCTAATGTTGGCTTTCCATTTGGAGCATAAACTGTCTCTTTGTTGATTAAGTTCTTCTATGTCTTCCAGTCAAATTTTGTAATTTAATTTTCCTCCCATAGGCTTTTGCATTGATTAAGTTAATTTCTAGTTATATCTTATGCATTTTTGTTTTCATTAATGATGTATCTTTCTTTCTTCATTATGTCACCTTGCTGGTTATTTGTGGAATAGTTTATTATAGTTTTTATAAAATCAACTGCTTTTGTTTGCTTTAGCTTTTATTGTAGAAATTTCAAAATGTCAACAGAACTAAAACAAATATAATTCTCTATTCTCTTGATCAGCCAAACAGACATCACCTCATATCAAATCCCACACTTCTATACCCTGTGCATATTCTCTGCCAACCCTGTGTTATTTTGAAACCATTTCCAGATACCATATTTTGTTATGCATTTCTAAAAGATCCAATGGACTCTTTCTCAAAAAAGCATAACTACCATGCCATTATCATGTCTAACAGTAAAAACAATCTCTAATGACACTAAATACATCCCGGGTTCATAGTTTAAAGCATTTAAAAAAGTTCTTTTGAATCTCAATATAAAAAATTCCATACATGGTAATTATTTGATGCCTTATAAATATCTTCTATAGATTCCTTTCTTCCCTGATTTTTACTTGTTATTGTTGAAGAATTCAGTTCTTTCACTCTATTGTTCCCTACCTTCTGATTTTTTTTCCTGCTTGAAGCCCCGTGGTGTCATTTAACACATTCCTCTGTTGCCTGTTTGCCTTCCAATCTTTCCAAGTCCTCTCTCGTCAGCTTGGGTGACGGTAGTTCATGCTCCTGTGGATTTCCAGGAAGGACCCGTGCCATATTCCCTGAGTTCTTGCATGTCGATGATGGCGTCTCTGCAGACGATATGTTTACAGGTCAGTTTGGCTGAAGGTGGAGACCTTGGTGATTATGGGGCTGTTCTAGTTTCAAGGCCAACAACTATGGCCCTACTATCTTCCTTTATTTCCGCCTGCAGGTTCCTAATTCAATGGATCTTGTGATGTTTGTATTTATACTCACCTTTTCCTGTTTGATGACCTTAGAAATATCATCTCATCTCATTTTGTTGTAGATGATGTTATCTTTATTTTTTATATAGATTCCACTTTCTGTCTTTTCAGGAGAATTCATAAAGATTAAAAAACTCTTAAATTAAAAACACTCTTAAATTTAAAAAATTGTATAAAATGTGTAAAGTTGTATAGCAACTTACCAAATGTTTAAAAAAATTTTTCAATTAATCTTTTTGGAGTTTTCTAAGTGGAAAGATTATATCATCTGTCTCTTATTTTATTTTTTATTCCCAAGCATTCTCTCCTGTTCTCATAGTGTTCCTTTGCTGGTCTTGTTCATTCTCCAACCTCATTGAGGATTCCAACTGGAATATATTTTAGAAGCTCTTTCCTTTTATGTTTTAATTTAGTTTTCCTGGAAGCCAATTATTTAGATTACTCAGATATTTTATTTTGTGTTCATATCCATAAAATTAAATTGTAGGTTGTTTGGTTTTTGGAAGACAGCATAGTCTCTGACAATAATTTCATGGACCACTGTCTGGCTTCCTGGTGGGCTTCTCACCCTTCCATCTGCTCAGCTGTGACATAGGTTCCCAACGCCATGGTCTGTCCTTCTCTGAGATGTAGTGGGCTGTAAGAACAGCTCTGCAGCTGGCTTTCCTTAGAGGCAAACCAGCTGGGAACACCGTGGAGACCCCCTGGGGAATGGAATGGGAAATCAAAAGATTTCATTGAATTACAATTATTGAGGCATTTACAATAATTATTAATCATTGCTATGTTTGACTCAATAGTTATTTCTCCACTATCACCTCTCACTTCTCTCTTTATCTCTCAAGAAAGCAATTCAAAATGTGAGAGTAATGGTATATTAAGGATAATCTTCAATCATCTTGAACCTGCCCCCCATACATGGCAATTTATGTGACCAGTATATTAAAAACAAATTATTTATAACTCAAGTACTTTAAAAATTAGTTGTGACAAATTGTTGGTGATGCCCCTCAGAATTGGTATTGACAAACCAGGTATCTCAAAAATTGTAGCACCTTGGTTGAAAATCAATAATTTCATATTGCACATTATATATTTTATATTAAGCATCATGGTGGGCTGGGGCTGTAGCTCAGTGTTAGAGTGCTTGCCTTGCAAGTATGAGGCACTGGGTTTGATCCTCAACATCACATAAAAATAAATATAGATAAATAAAGATAAATAAAAATAAATAAAGATACTGTGTCCATCTACAACTGAAAAAACATTTTTAAAGTGCATCATGGTGACAGAAACGCTATCAACTAAAACACTTTTTGAGATTCTTCTGTTGGAACTGGGTCTAGTGAACATTAAGTAAAAGTTATGAGTTGGGATGTGTTTGTTGGCTTATTTAACAAAGCAATAACTTCAGCAATTAGTTGATTTACTTTGAGCATATCATCATATTCTCTACATTTGTACAATGCACATGAAGCTGAGCTATAAGGAAACATTTCGCACACCTCATTCCTTGACCTTTCTGTTGAGGACACTTTCCAGGAAGAGCTCATTTATGTTGTCACACTTGATGATAATCAAATTTGGCCACTGTTGAATTAGGAAGGTCCCAGATAAAAGCTCTTGAATAGAAATTTTCTTTTAGTTTGGACTTAGTGTTATAGCCTCAAATTATGATCCATATTATTTTGCATATTTAGATACCAGGACAGGAATGAGATATCTAAAAATATCTCGGTAGATGTTCTCAAAGCAAAGTGGGAAATTATTTCCTAAGCAGAGATGGAAGAGAGCAGTGTACTTGTGGAACTCCCAGATGATAGGCAGATACTCGAGTGGTGCCTAAAAAGGACATATTTTGACCATTATCTTTCTTCCCAGTTTTTTAAAAAATTCTCCTTGTCTGGAAAGGACATTTTATTTGCTTTTAAGCCAGACAGCACACCAAGTGTCGCTGAAGATGGCTCTGCTCCTGAATCATTAAAGGCCAGTGAGGAGCTGCGAAGAAATATGCCATTTTTTTTTTGACATTCCATACACCGCCTTCACGGCAGCTGCCAAAAGTGAGCAGTTGCTTCACATGGTCCCCTGCCATTTTCTAGCTTTGCTGAAAGAGGTCAGCTCTGTTTTCTCATTACCAGTCTTTCTAAAGGCTGGACATCTGGATTCTTCGTCCTCTTGTATCCTAATTCAACATTTTCTTTACAGCTTAAATGACATGATGGACAGATTGTGTTACCTATGGATGCAAGTGCTTTTTAGTGTGGACCCTGTGGCTCAGCCCCAGTGGTTTAACCCAGAAATCTAGTCCACAAAATGCAAAAATCATTGTATTTTTCCATTGACTTAAGACATACAAAGACTCTTAGGGACACAGAGAGGGGAGTGGAGGGTGAGACGGGGGTGTCCCATTTGTTCCTGCTTCTGCCAACTCACTGATATTGGGCAGAATTAATCCACCCACAGATGAGGAATAAACAGGTTTTATTCCTGCCCTTGGCAATAGCAAAATCTGATGCTCTGGATTGGTTAAAAGATTTCACTTAGGCGATCTTTCTATCACCAACCCTTACCTATGTACATGTAAGTAGATATATTTGAGATTAGAAATTCCAATTTAGATCATTTGAGTTTAAAAAAAAAACAGGACTATAACACCCAACAGGATTTCAGATGCCTTCATAAGACCAAGTCTGAGGTATTGGCTGGGGGCCTGTTTGGGGTCTGGTGGCTTTAGATCAGGTTCTAGGACCACTCTGGCTATAGATGCTTCTTCTAGGGTAGATCTGAGATCTCCAAGGCCACAGGAGGCTCTAGAAGTAGACTAAAGCACACTGGGATATATCCAGAACATTTCTGGAAAGATCTTCAAATTCCCTAATGTTGTTTTCTTGCCCTGGCTGGTGTTGGGGACAGTCATCCCACTAGTGTAAGCTGACACTTCACTGGGCCATGGCTATTCATGGCCCTTCTGAAAGGATGCATCTATGTGTAGGGAGATGGGGGAACTAAGAAGCACTTGATTTGGATGGAAGCAGGAAATGGGGTTGAGTAGATGGGATGACAGGGAGAAAGGAGGAAGAGCACCCTGCTTTGGAGAAAATGTACAGACTATGAGCAAGGACATCACTAGAGACCAACCACCTTTTTTTTTTTACCAGGGGGCTTATGAGTAGCCTTGATGAGGAGCCAAAATAAGTGCACCTAAATGATCCTATGAGAAATTGTGGTATCTAGTAAACTTCATGTGGTTCTAAAAGACACAAAGTTCTGAAAGAGTACAAAGAGCGAGAACCACATGTCTCAAATATTCCAAACTGATTCAACATCTTAAGTTTTCTGGCTTGAGGTCTCTGTTACATTGAAATATCTCAGAAACACAGATGTTTTACTTTCTGGATATATTCTAGACCTTTGAGACTCCAAATGTGGTCTGTGATTTTGCAGCATTAGCATCACCTGGAAACATGTCAGAAATATAGAATTTCAGGTCCCACCCAAGACCTGATAGATGCAAATGAACAAGGTCTCCCATTTGTGAATTATAGTTCTAGACTACCTCTTATAATTGGCTGTACAAAAATGATGTGTCAGAGCAGGACAAAGTGACCTTGTAGAGAAATCCTGAGGAGGGCTGCATTTTCTCATCACTGGAGATGAACTCTTCCTTGACTGGCCCTGAGTGGGATCCCGCTAATGTTCATTTAGTGTACATCTGGCCTCACTGGTAAAAAGGATTAAGAGCTTCGAAAGAGAAACAACATCACAATATGTGTGCTACTGAGACTCTTTAGTCCTTGGATAAAGATATTTTATTCTAAACCCTGGAGCAATACCAAACACTTGTTTAATTTGTGATTTTTTTTTTCATGAGCAGAAAAGTAATTGAGCCCATGTGGCAGCTGGAAGGTCATATGCACTCTTCCAGTCCCAAAATGATGTACTCAGCTCCTCAGCCTCACCAGCCAAGAGAAACAGATCTAGGGATTGACCCATTCCTGTCTCGGGCTCCTAAAAATAATCAGATATCCAAGATAATATATTTTGCTAAGCTTTGGTAGATAATGTACAAAAATATTCAAGACATTCTTTGTAATTAGGAAGCCACATACCTTGTGTCTATAAGATCAGAAAGGAGCTCAATCCTCCTTATTGTTTATTATTGAAGAATTAAAAATAATAGGATGAATTAAATCAGTGGCATTGAGGTCAATTATCGTTGTGTATTTGCAAGATGCTGTCCTTCCTTTTACAAAGTACTATTTTTTTAAATCAAAGAAATGCTTAAAGCTTGAAACCAAACCATAAAACAGTAACTTTCCTGTGCTTAAAAAATGGTCTCGTTGTTTTTCAGGGTTCAGGTGCAGAACCCTAGTACATGATCTAAATTGACCTTGAGAGCCTGGTGGAAACAAAAGTTTTTGATGAATCAGTTGAACCTGGGGAATTAGAACAGGGACTTGCAGATTTAGATGAGAAGACAGATGCCATCAGTAGCTGCAGGACAGACCAGAATGAATGAGTGTCTGAAAACACCCCAATAAAGTAGCCACAAGTTGCACCTAGATGGAAGTGTCCAGTACACATGATTGCACCAAGACTCCTGGTTATAACCACCACTCCTCCATTTTTCCTTACCCTGGCTGCCTACATTCTTGGATACCCAGCAGTAGGAAACACAGATTTGAAGGTGCCTCCTGTCTTCTACTTGTTAAACCTACAATAAAGCTCTTTTTTCTTCTTCTGTAAAAGTTGGTGCCATCATTTTCATTTCTACATGCTTGGGCAGGGAGTCCTTCCTCGGTATCAAGCTTTTCTTTGAGAGGGAAAAAAGAACCTAAAGACGGTACAGTATCTGAGTTTTGTCCTGAAGTATGTCTATAAACAGGGTTGAGTCATTAAAGTAGGTGGGGGGTGGGAACGATGAAGACTATCTCATCAAGAGGAAGACAACTTGGGCCAGGGACTTCGTCACCTCAGTCTGTACACCCTACGGTAGAGTGGTCATTGGGTGGCTCCAGCCAGCTCCTATCCTGGTACAATTATTGTTAGCTCTTTCTCTCACTGCCTCTCCCCACTTTAATTATTAAGTTTACAAAATTTCCCACTTTGTAGTTTATAAAATGCCATTACAGGGGCTGGGGTGTGGCTCTGTGGTACAGTGCTCGCCTAGCATGTGAGAGACCCTGAGTTCCATCTCCAGTACTGCAAAAATTAAAAAAAATCTCAATCCAGTCAGAATGGCAGCTATTATGAAGACAAACAACAATAAGTGTTGGTGAGGATGTGGGGAAAAAGGGACATTCATACACTGCTGGTGGGACTGCAAATTGGTGCAACCAATATGGAAAGCAGCATGGAGATTCCTTGGAAAACTGGGAATGGAACCACCATTTGACCCAGCTATTCTCCTCAGACTATACCCAAAGGACTTATAAACAGCATACTACAGGGACACGGCCACATCAATGTTTATAGCAGCACAATTCACAATAGCTAAACTGGACGCAACTTAGATGCCCTTCGTAGATGAATGGATTAAAAAAATGTGGCATAAAAACACAATGGAATGTTACTCAGCATTAAAAGAATTATGGCATTTGCAGGTAAATGGATGGAGTTAGAGAATATAATGTTAAGTGAAGTTAGCCAATCCTCAAAACCAAATGCCGAATGTTTTCTCTGATATAAGGAGGCTGATTCATAGTGGGGATGGGAGGGGGAGCATGGGAGGAATAGATGAACTTTAGAAAGGGCAAAGGGGAGGGTGGGGAAGGGAAGGGGCATGGGGGTAGGAAAGGTAGTGGAATGAGATGGACATCATTATTCTAAGTACATGTATGAAGATACAAATGGTGTGACTCTACATTGTATACAGAGATATAAACAGTTGTGCTCTATATGTGTAATATGAATTGAAATTCATTCTGCTGTCATGTATAACAGAACAGAATAAATCTTTAAAAAACTTTGAATAATAAAAAATTAAACAAAAACAAAAATAAAAATAGAATAAATTTTAAATCATTGTATGCAACTACTGCTGTGGTCCATGAGGTCCTTAATGAGTTGAGCCTGTCTACCATTCCAATCTAATTTCCAACATTCTCCAGTGTCTTCTGGGTTCCAACTCTACTGAACTACAGGGTTCCCAGATTATGAGATATTGTTTGATTTCTCTGTGGCTTTGGATGGGGGCTGTTAATATATTTATTTTTGAGACAGGTTGTTCTAGTCAGTTTTTTTTCACTGCTGTGACCAAAAGACCTGACAAGAACAATTTCAGAGGAGGAAAAGTTTATCTGGATCTCATGGTTTCAGAGGTGTCAGACCATAGATGGCGACTCCATTGCTCGGTGCATGAGGTGAGGCAGATCATCAAGGCAGAAGGGCTCCCTAGAGGAAAACAGTTGGGGACATGACCATCAGGAAGCAGAGAGCAAGCTCTGCTCACCAGCTGCAAAAGGTGAACCCCAAAGCACACCCACTGTGACCCCCCTCCTCCAGCCACACCCTACCTGCTCTCAGTTACCACCAAGCTAATCCATCCATTCAAGTGAGTTAATACACTGGTTAGGTTAAAGCTCTCACAACCCGATCATTTCACTTCTGAACCTTCTTGCATTGTCTCACACATGAGCTTTTGGAGGATACCATGTATCTAAGCCATAACATGGGTCTTTCTGGGTTACTCAGGCTGGCCTCCAACTCCTGGGCTCAAGTGGTCCTCCCACCTCAGCCTCCTAAGTAGCCGAAACTTCAGGTCATCATTGACATACAGAAGAAAACTCATTTTCTCCATAACCTGTCCAGTCAGCTCTTTTCCCTGAGTGAAGCTCCAGGTAACAACCTCTGTTCTTTGGTGCTTCATAGCTCATACAGGTACTTGTGAGTGTGTATGGCTCCCACTGTCAAGCCTGAGACCATAACCCAGAATCAAAACATTATTTAGAGTTACAGAGGAAGGAAGAAAAAAGAAAGGGGGAAGAGAAGGGAGGAAAGAAATAAGGAGGGAAGAAATAAAATAGATCCACTGGATTTGGGGAGTAACTTTTATATGAGACGACGAGATTTCTTTTTAGTTCTGTGTCCATATTTGTTTTCCTCTTGTCTTTTCTTCATTGCTTGCAATAAAGCCTCAAGGAAAAACCTAAAATGTCTTGTGCACTTTGGGAGACAGAAGAGGTGGGCAAGAGTAATGAGATTGTTTATTCTGCAGTGCTGGACGGAGAAGACTGGTCAGAAAAAAGAGGTGAAGACCATTTTAAGAAAGAAACAGAAAATCCTGTCCTGGAGCTGATAAATAAAATTTTTAAAAATATGGCAGGGGGCCTGCCTGGGACCATAAGATGTCCTGGGAGTGTCTATCTTGGCAGGAAGTCCTGCATCCCACCATCTGGTTGAATTTCAAAGACATAGCTACATTTATTATAATACGATTTATGTGAGGACAGAAATCAGTACAAAGGAGTTTTTATTCCATGAGGATCTCATTAAAACATGGCTGCTCCTAAAGAGAAGGTTTTTAAGATGTCAGGGAATTTGGCTAAATAGATGGATCTTCACTTACTCAGGCAGTTTTTCTGATGAATGGTCCAGAGACCACCTGGACCCAAGTCATCTGGTTGGCTTTTTTTTTTTTTAACAGATTCTTGGGCCTTTCCCCAGACCCACTGAACTCTGGATTCTGCACAGCCACAGGGGTTTTCTGTTTTCACTCAGTGTGAGAGCGATTGGTTAGGCACAGGAGTGAGCTTTGTAAAGCCAAAATATCACAGGCTGTGGCCTGAGCCTCTGGAGGAAACCTGGGCAGAAAAGTGAGCCTCCCTTCCAGCCTTGATTCTTCTGTCAGGAATGGACCAGGAGGCTTCTTGTTACCGACAAGAAAGGTTGACAGACTCTAATAAGTTCATCTCTTTAGAGTTTCTTTGCAGAAGAGGTTGGGATGGGATTGCAATCAGCCCAACACTTTCTCTTTGAAATGAAATTCAAAGATGCATGAAAGCATCAATAAGACAAGCATCAATTTCCTTGTTGGCTTTATTTTGGCCGCACTGTGAACTTCCATAGCAAGTTCTGCCCAGCTTTTGAAAATTTGTGGAAGGTTAACTTAGCAGGTCTTTGCACTCAGTGGCCTGGAGATGAAATGCAAGTCAGGACAAAGGAAAGACAGAGTCTCTTCAGGTACAGGAAATGCTGACATTTTCAGGGCCACTGCAGAGAAGGCGCTTACCATGTAATGGAAGACCCAATATTTTCCAGGAGTCCAGCTCTCCTTCAATGCCAGACGCACATTATATTGTAGTGTGTGGAGTCTGGGAAACTATTCTTATGTGAAAATTTGACTTTTCTCTCGTTGTAAATAATTTTCTATATCACAGGACATTTGAGTTCATTTCTATTCCAAAATAGTAAGAACCTACATAAGAACTTTTATTGCTAGCTCATTTGGAAGTAAATGTGTATTTCTATGGAGTTGTTGCAGTACTTAGAACAAATTATTCAGGGTGATGACTTATGCATTGTGTATAGAGATGATTTCATCTCTATATTGTTGCCTTTGAACCAATGCTTTGCAACTTTCATAATGTGTTGAATCGTCCAACTTTTTGAATATGGATATTGTCTGTTTTTAAAAATTACATCTGATTAGTCCAAACAGCACACAATAAAGGAAATTGGTGTTTAGTTTGAGAACTGCAGAATCTGGACTATGGCTTATAGGGAACAAATAAATTAGTCAATTTTCCCTTTACTTTATGTTGTGCAGTGTTCTCTAAGCATCACAGATAGCAATACTAGGGCACCTATGGAGTAAATTTTAATATTCTCTTGGAACATGAATGATCAGAAAACAAGTCCAGTGAACAGGCAGCATGAAGACAAATTATGTGTGAAAGGATGTTTTGCTTGCTACTAGTATAAGCCTGAGAAGAATCACCCAATGTGAAGAGTCACCTGACATTAAGGCTTGTATTTTAGCCTTGTTAGCCACTTTGAAGGAAAGTTAAATTAACTATTTCAAGGAAGAGGTTAATTACATTCAATTTGATCCAGTAGAGGGCACTGTATCTCTGTACTTATGTATATATTTATCAGTATATTATATATTATTAAATATGTCCTATATAACAACATTATTACTATAAGGAAATATAGTGATTTGCATATTTAATAATCCTCTGAAAATTTACCTTTTCTTCTCCCCAAAGAATGAGAGATAAGTTTATGTGTGAAAACATGGCTTGCCTAGGTAACACACGTGGTAGAGCATTTGCATGTGAAACAATGGCACAGTGCTGAATATTTGCCCACCCATATAAAAACACGTGTCAAGTAAGAACCAGAGGGATTTGTTTTTTAAAAGCAACATTCATTTTCCTAATTCTGGCTTTTAAGGATATGCATTACTGCATTTATGCACCTCCCCCCAACCCGGGAGAGTATAAAATTTCTTGGAAATTACTTTGATACCTCAAACACCAGAATAAAGGATTCTGATTTTAGGCTGCTTTTCTGCTGTGCCTGCCTTCAAAGCCCCCAGCTGGAGTAGCCTGGGAAGGAGAGCAGGCGGCGCCTGGGCGGGAAGTTCTCCGTGTTCCAAGCTGAGCGTTCGCCTCCCCAGGCGCCTGCCGGTGCTCAGTGCTGAAAACCTGCCCTGCTCGCCCAGGTTCTGCAGAGCTTCCTCACGCATGGCGTTTATTTCAAGGGGCCCCCTGGAAAACATCCTCCTAAGACTAAGGAAAGGGAGGAACCCTTCCTGCCTTTGCTCGCGCTCTATGTCTTGCAGACGGTTGCTCCATGTCCCTCCTTTCTAATCCTTCACGTCCAAGTGCACCAAGCAAGGTGGAACAACCCGAATATTAAACACAGCAAAGCAGTTCGTTAGAGCTGATAAATGCGCCTCTTCTACCTAACGCTGAGCAAGGAGGCTTTGCAGTGCAGGGGTAATTGAGCTGCAGCGAGTGCGGAGGGGGAACCACCTCTCCAATTAACCTGGAACAGGCGTAGCCCTCGTGGTAAACCCTGGGACTTAAGGAGCATGGAATTGTAACTATTGAAATCTTTGGAATTTCAGCCCACCTTCAAGTGATGTGGCTTGCTCTGTCTTTATTAAAGGGGAGCTTGCTTTAAAAAAAAAATTCTTCTGGAAGGGCTTATTAATTCCCATTAGAGGATACTGCCGGAAAAGAGGGATTAAAACGGTGACACTTTCTGAAAGCGTAACGGGATAAAGAAAAATGTTGGAGGTCATTGCTCTTGATATCATTAAAATTTCATTGGTCAGAGTGTAGTGGGAAAGTCTAGGAGGAGGGAAAAATGAAGACTGAGCTCTAAGAGATTCCGGAAGGTTCACAGAAGGATAATTTTCACACTACTGAAAGTCCTTTTTGTTTTTGTTTTTTTAAAGTGGCTCCACTTCGTTTCTTCTTACTTTATAAGAACGAAAGGCTAAATTTGCTAGTAATATCCATAGCTATTAACACCATTGACATCCATTTAAAGATAGAGGCGCTGGGCAAATACATATTTGCTAAGTGAACGAATTCTGATAATGGAAGTAAAGAAACTAGCTGTTTTTCCCACGTCTGCACCTCTGGTAAGGCTATTTCTTCTGCATTCGACCTGATTTTCCCACGACCTAATCAAGTTATGTTCTATCTTTCTTGCTTTGTACTTATACAAGTTTTTAAACAAATGGCTGCCCCATGTGCTGAAAGGGCAACTTACACTGGTTAGAATAGACCTGGTTTTACCTTTCTGAAAAGCAATCTGTACAACTCAGGAATTAGTCTCCAGTAAACGTTTATGGTAAGAAAGCAAGCCAGTGTTTAGGTAGCAGTGTGCTTATCAAAGTCCTATGTTTGTAATGGGTTTGACTGGGCTAGATCTAGGTTAGAAATGAATGGAACTTAGACCAGGTAAGCCAGCCCCATCGCATCCCAGCACCTGTTTGACTGTGATAAAATGGAAACTGAAATGCTTCCTGAAGGATCAGTGGGACTGGAAGCAGAGAAAATTACTATGAAAAGTTTCAAACACACAAAAATAGAGTAATAGAGTAAGCCTTTGTATACCTGTTATCCAGGCTTAACTTACATCAGAATTTTCCAACATTTGCTTCCTTCCATTCCTTCATTTGCTTTGCTGAAATATTTTGCTTCCATCTCATGTACCATCCACCTGATCCTTAACATTGATGTGAATCTCTAAAAGCTTTAAAGATTTCTATGTCCACAATGCTGTTATTCACACTTAACAGAATTATATTTTCTTGGCATTATTTATGTCCATTTTTTAATTAAAAGTTTAATCGGGGGGCAGGTAGTCAGGATTTGAACAAGGTCCATCCATTACATTAGATCCTTAGGGACTTTCAGAATCAGTGTGGGATGCCCTCTTTCTCTCTCTGTGCTCAATTAAGCACAGGAGAGTCTGTCTTCTGGCTTGTTGAACTGGAGGCTGCACGGTTCTAGCACCTAGAAGACCTGGATGTCAGTGTCGGAAGCATGGCCCAAATTCCCGTGGGGCAGTCCAGGGAGCAGCGAGGCCAAGTCTGGAATGCTGGGGAGGCCACTGGGTTTGCTGGTCTGAGAGAGTCTTTATTTCTCTTTAATTTTTGAAGGATAATTTCGCTAGAGAGAGAACTATGCATTGTTGGTCTTTCTTTCAACACCCCACTCTTGCTTTTGGTTTCTGAAAAGAAGTCTGATATAATTCTTTCCCTTATCCAAAAGCTGTGATTTTTTCCAGTTTTCAGGACAGCAGTTTGCTCTGGGACCTCCATTCTCTGGTGGATCTAAGAAGAGTTCTTGATTCTTTGGTTTGTTCAGGTTTTTTTTTTTTTCCTTGTCGTGAGGGTAGAAGTGATATCCAGGCTTTTTATATATTGGACTGGTGAGACGAGTGGATTTGATTTGACAGAGTTTGGGCCAGTAGGGATCAAGGAAAACAGGGTATACAATATTTTTATAAACTAACCATAGATGAGGAAGGAATTATTTTGGGTTTTGAGCAGGTTTGGACAGAAAGAGTTGAAAATTATCATTATCTTCATTGCAACAAACATTCATTAAATACTAAGTGAGGATATAGAAGGCATTGTCTGGGTGAGGAGACAATGCATTGAAAGAAAATAACAAAAGAAAGATATATTTATGTATCTGATTGTCTGTGTCCATGTGTCTAATGCTGTAGAGATTCTTAGAAAGAATTTAGATTTCACAAGTTTCCTTGATGATAGAAGTTTTAATACCAGGTTGTCTTAGTCAGCTTCCCATTACTGTAAGAGATACCTGAGATAATCAGGTTATAAAAGAAAAAGATTTATTTTGGCTCACAGTTTTGTAGGTTTCAGTCCATGATTGGTTGGCTGTGTTGATTCTGGACTGACTTGTTGTGGGACAGCACATCATAGCAGCAGCCCAAATCATTCACTTTAGGAGTGAGAGACAAAAGAGAAAGAGGAAGAGACTGGGGTCCCACTGTCCCCCTTTGATGGTACATTCCCAGTGTGACCTAAGACCAACCAGTAGGTCTCATCTTTTAAAGGTTGCACTATCTACCAATAGCACCATGGGCTGGGCTGGGACCAACCTTTTAACACCTTGGCCTTTCAGGGATACGAATCCAAATTGAAGTACAAATTTATGAGGTGAAACTATCAGAATAAAAACATAGTTTTGGGGATAGCAAATAAAACCATCTTAGTCATATTGCATCTTTAAAAAAACCTTAGAATTTTTACTATATGGGACAAACAATATTTGTGAAATATTGAAAGTTATGCCCTAACTTAATGGGAATCATACACATTGAAAGTACTTCTAAATTAACGAGGTTTTGAATAACTCAAATATAAATTTGAATTTATAGCTTCAAAAGAACCAAAAGCCAAAATATAGTAAACATTTCTGAAATATTTTTGTTTTGGGGTTAAAATCTAAGGGTTTTCAAATTATCTGTGCTAGACCTAAAATAATTTATTGTATGTAGTTTTTTAAGACAATATGATGCTATTTTTAAAAATATGGAGTTTTCCTCACAAATAATAGGCTTTCCCTTGGTGAAGATCTCTTGGTGGTAAACTATTTCAATTTTTTTTCTTTTTATATGGGGTCTCACTGTGTTGCTCAAGCTGGTCTCAAACTGGTCTCAAGTAATCCTCCTACCTCTGTCTTCCTGGTACCCAGGACTATACAGGTACCTGCCACTATGCCCAACTTTATTTTAGAAAGATGTCTTTATATAACTCTTATTCTCAAAAGAGAGTTTGACCTGGTATATAAATCTAAGGATTCATACTGAATTTCAGGTTGACTCTGAAGAGAGATTATTTCACTGTGTTCTGTTACCCATTATTCTAAACCTGACTTTCTTTTTAGGTACATGTCTTTTCTCTCTGGTTGCTTCTAAGATCTTATTTTTGTCTTTGATGTTCTATAGTTTCACAATAATGTACTTAGCTGTCCATTCCTTTTTATTTATCCTGCTTAAGATTCTTTCATCCTTCTGTTAATGAGACTGACAGTCTTTCAACAATTCTGGGAAATTCTGTCATAATCTCTGTGGAAACTGGTTTTCTAAGTAATATCAATTTGTTATATCTTCTGGAATTTCAACTGAATGTAAGCTAGGTCTTATTTTTATTCTCCACAACTATTTATCTCTATATTATATTTTTCATCTCATAGTTACTCTAAAGTATAGTCTAATTCCATTGCCCATTCAATAATTCAATTTAATTTTTTCTGTTTAAGTCATCCTTGAGTTTTGTATTTATAATGGTTTCTATTGCATTCTTTTTGAAGCCTCAGTTTCATTTATTACCATGTGTTAAGCATAAGAAATTTTTGCTGTTGTTGTTATCAGAGATTGAATTCAAGGGTCACTGAATCACATCCCCAGCCCTATTTTGTATTTTATTTAGAGACAGGATCTCACTGAGTTGCTTAGCACCTCGCTTTTGCTGAGGCTGGCTTTGAACTCACGATGCTCCTGCCTCAGCCTCCTGAGCTACTGGGATTACAGGCATGTGCCACCATGTCCCGCTCAAGCCTAAGAATTTTGTATGAAGATCCATTTGTGGTTCCAAGTATTTTCCTCAATGGCTTTCACTCATAGTGTTTATTCTCCATGTATGTTTTTGATGAGTGACTTTGAACCTATTTCCTTGAAATTCTATATTTGGAAGTGTTTGGAGGCTTGCATTGAAGTTACATTCCTTTATACAGGATTTGCATTTATTCCTTTTAGTTCCCTGAGGATGCTCATTAACCTAGAATATAATAAATTAGATTATGCATTTGAGATTTTTTTTTATTACAGAGGTAATGTGAACTTGGGCTCCAAAACTATGTGAAATCCAGTTTGTTGTTATAAATTCTCAGAGTAATTTATTTTGCTTTCTTTTTTAAAAAAATACTTAATGTAATGCAACACAATTATACTTAATATTGGAGTTCATTTTGACATAATCATACATGCATGGAATGTGATTTTCTCCACTCTATATCAAGTATAAGAAGGATGGGGAGAAAGTTTCCAGCTGAAGGTTTTAGCTCTTGTTCATATTTCCAGGAACCCGAAGACCTTTGAAGTCCCAGCATTATGTAGGTATTTTCTATTTTAATCCTACTTTGGTGTGACTTTGGATTTTACTGCCTGATTTCCATGATCTGTGAAACTTTAAAAACAGGGGTTAAGGTTACAAGAGACTGGGGGTCATTGTTAGAGCAAAAACCAGTTCAGATGTTTTTTTTAAAGTTTTCACTTTTACTTTTCTTCCCCTTCGAAAATTTTTATTTGGATTATTTGGAGGGATCTGGCTTAGCAATGAATTTAATATGATGTTTCTTGTATGCTACTGAATTTTCATATTATTTACCTGTAAGTGGTCTTATTCTAAATCATTTGTCAGTATCTAGGCAAACAAAAATTCACTTTATTTGAATTGGCAAGTCTACTTCTAGAATCTTCTTTGGTAAACAGTACTTCCATATGTGCAAAAATGTACATGTATATTTTTGTTCACTGCAGAGTTATTTGTCACAGTGAAAAATTAAGTGTGTTCATTAATTACCACTCCATGCTATGGAGTAATGCTGAGCAGTCATTAAAAAGAATGAGTGTAGCTACACGTACTGGCATTAGGGTGAGCACCAAGATTTATAGGTCGGTGGATAAAAGCAAAGAAGAAAGGACTTCTTAGTTTTTCAGTGTGCCTTCTTATTTTTAAATTTTAGTTTTGGTGTCTCAAAACATTCTGGCAGAAGTAGTAATGGCAGAATTATATGCAAAAAAGTAATAAGATATAATAATGAAATTTTGCTCTGTTGAATGCCTTTCATCTCTAGATTTCAAAGAGCATATATTATCATAACACTGAAGCATTAACAGACTAAGCATTTATTATATGTATAAAAGATAAGATTATTTTAGAATTTCAAGGTAAGACATTAATTTCATAAAGAGCTTTTAAAGTAAAAGCAATATAGTCTTTTAGGGCTTTTTGAGGGGCAGATAATTTTATCCATTGTGATATTTTCTCTTCTAAAACTCAGAGAAAAAGTACTTTTTAGAAAATACTTTAATTCTGCCTAGCATTGTGCATGACTTTTAAGGCAGTAGACTGGAGTTATTACTTATGATAGACATTTTAAGGTTATTAGTACAGTGAAGCTCTGAAGCCATGTTTCACCTACTAGGGGGAAATGACATTTGAGTTAGACAAATGACATCAGAGGAGGAGACAAACAATCTGTTCTCAAGCAACTGTCATTTAACTCAACATAAAGCTGCAGAAATTTTATAAAACAATTTGATTTTAAAAAGAGTAATAAAAAATCTCCATAATCATGATTAATCATCCTTGAATAGAATAAACTATTTTAACTTGATATCCAGAACTTCTCAAAAATAAGAAGGAAAAGAAAAAGTCACTGGATTTCTATAATCATGGGAGAGAGGTCATAGAAAATTTTGGGCATAAATGTAAATTTGTAACAAATTATCTTTCAATGAAAGCCACATTGGTAACAATACTTTCTCAGTGTGTTGGACAAATGACATCATTGTTTGAAAGACAAAGATATTTTGTTGGGCGGGTGCAGGGAATTGAACACTAAGCACCTGCTACACTAAGCTACACATGCTCAGTCCTAGGGCAAGTTTATATCCAACTACTAGTCACACCTCAAGACTGAGGGTCATGCTATTAAAAAAGGTTTTTTTTATAAAAAAAAAAACCTCTTAACTGAATAGAATAGAGTTTTGAGAGAACAAATCTATGGCATCTTTACTATATAGAATAATAGTGACATCACACAGGAGGGTAATAGTGGGACAGTCCACATTCCAACTTCACTCTGTTGCTTCTGAGTCTTCTGCTTCTGAAACCATTTGTCTTTTCTCCTCCTTCCTTTGCTGGCTTCTGAGACTATTTGTATAGTTTGGGAATTCTATTTCCTAAAGGTTTGAGGAGCTTACTTGTAAAACATTCTAAACCCACAGTCCTTTGGAAGAGATACTTCTTTTTCTCATATTTTCCTAAATTTATTAATCTATGCCAGCTGCAATCTCATGAACGACTTTAGAAGCTTTTATTTTTGCATAGATGGGGCAATCTTGTTGCGAATTTAATGTATTAAACATGATATTATACATTTGCTCTATCATAATTTTTAATGTCCTCCATACTTGGGCTTTACATTTACTTATTTATAATTTTGTGCATTTGTGTTTTTTAATAGAATGTCAGCATTTTTGTATAAATATAAGCAAGGGATAAAACATTCATTTGAAAGACAGAAACCCAAACATTAACAGCAGGTATACCTGGGTTGTTAAATTATAAATGATTTCATCTTTCAGTACTTTCAATGCATTCTGAATGCATTGATTTTTATGTAGGGAAAACATATTTTTTAAACATAAGTAATGTGTACTGGCTATCAAACTCTGTTTTCTCATGGCACTTCAGTTGCATATGTTCTTGTCTCTCAGTGAAAGGGCATGATCATGGAGGAATGACACCATCTGTCATTACTGTGAAAGTTTAACATAACACAAATTTCCATAGGGCAACTAGGCAATGAAATAAAATGTGTTAGTTGTATGTTTGTACCTTATCCAAAAATTGTACTTCTAGGAGTCTTTTCTAATCAAATAACCAAAAATTGGACAAAAATATACTTGTAAAAATATGTGTCTACATATGGTGTTTAAAGCTGTTGTTTTAATGGTACCTGGGATTTATTTTAATTAGGTTTGAAAGTGTATGCAGACAAGAATGTGATTGTCATGGAGGACAACTATTTACAGTACCTAATACCTAGTACAGTCGTGAATTACTTGATAGGACAGTGTTCTGTGAAAAGTGACACTGATAAATTAGTTGTTATGTGAACATTACATAATTACACAGACCTAGGTGGTCTAGGGCAATTACTTGACATGACCTCTTAAAGCAAATAGGAGATACAATGAACAGGAGATGTATGAACTGTCAGTGTGACACAGTAAACTTTTTTTTATTGTAAAATGATGTCTATAAGAAATTTTCAGCTCCATTATAAAC
This sequence comes from Ictidomys tridecemlineatus, assembly GCF_052094955.1. Classification (NCBI taxonomy): domain Eukaryota; kingdom Metazoa; phylum Chordata; class Mammalia; order Rodentia; family Sciuridae; genus Ictidomys; species Ictidomys tridecemlineatus. Next base: position 578,929 of record NW_027522508.1, on the reverse strand, counting down.
ATATGGTACCACCACAATGTATGTGGCTCATTGTGTACCCAAATATCCTTATGCAGTGCATGATTGAATATGATAAGGGAGTTTCAAAGAAAGATGTGGTCCCATCTGCCACATTTTAAATGGAAATGTAAAAGTGCATCTTTCCAAATTCCTAGGCATCATCTCTTACACCTCCCTGTCATAGTGACGTTTCTACTTTTTCTTTTCTAACTAAAATTATAACAACATACTTCTAAATGTTTACTGCTAATTCACATCTGATATTGAGGACATCATTTTCCTCCAAATTTTTTATTATGTTACTACCTCCTTAGGAAGTTTATATCAGAAGTTTGACTCAAATGATCACTGATGTTAGTCCTTTTAAAGGATACTAATTTGGAATCACTTGTCAATGAGAGATGTACCTGTTGCTTCCCCACAAGTCTGTGTGGTTTTATTGAAAACAATCAGTGATTGGTAAGAAACTATGAGTGAAAAAGTTTCTCTGTGTAATCCTTTTTTTTAAAAATTTATTTTTAAATACATGATAATAGTGGATCTCTATGTAATTCTTAATTTTACCATGATACAGTTTTTACAGATGGTTTAGCCTAAGAAGGCACCATTGAACAAAATCTGTATTTGGTGGTCTGATGAGCCAAGGCAGTCTGAAGCCTTTCTGATACAAGTGGTGATAAGTAGATGAAAAAGTAACAAATAAATGACCTTATAAATTAGAGAGAATATCTCCAAAAGGATAAAGAAATCTTCAGTGACAGAATAGAGAAGACATTGAAAGCTCAGAGTGATATGGGTGTGAACAGGTTCTGTGATGTCCTGGGGAGGGGGATCCTATGTTGGTTTTGTTAAATTAGAAGTTTGAGTGTTATTGTCCATATAGGAACAGAGCTTGAAGCCTGGATTCTGTATGAGATAGACATTTGCAACTGCATAGCCCTGAGATAATGGTAGAACTTTTGAAAGGCTGAAAACTCAGTGAAAAGGTGAATCATAATGGGAAAATAAAGTTGGTCCTTATTTCTAGGTTTTGAATAGAAAAAAACAGGTCTCTTCTGAGGTGTTCAAAACCCAAACTTGAACATCACAGAAGTTTGGGGTTCCAATTTCATCACAACTGCAGTCAGAACCTCAAGAAAAATCAAGAAATATTAATATAACATTCATCCTGGGATGCTGATATGCCTAGAGTAATGTGACCAAACCCATGTTCACTCTGGATAGGTGAAGCCATAACCCAGGCCACAGAACATTCTCACAGAAAACAAATGAACAAACAATAGAAGCTTAAATTAAAATTGACCCACACAAAAACACACAATTGACGAGGAAATAACAAGCCATAATCAGAAGACAATGAGAGAAGGGTTAGATTCCCCAAGAATTTAAGATAATAGATCATCTGAAAAGAATAAAAATTAAATGTGTGTTAAGTAATAAAAGACCTGAAAAGCAGTTGATGTCCTAAGAAAAGAACAAAAATATTTGAAAAGGTGCTTATTCAAGACACAAGATTGAAAAGATATAGTTATAATAACATGGGTGATATTGCTAAAAATTACCCAGGATGAAGCAAAAAAAATGAAAAGCTGGAAGACATGAAGACAAAATTAATAGTATGAAGAATAAAAGAAAAGATACAGTGTATCTGGTTGGGATTCTAGAAGAATACATAGAATAAGGCATACATTGTAATTAGGTAGAAGATTTTATCAGAATTCAAGAATGATGAGCCTCACATTGAAGAAATTCAGAATCACATGTAGGCTAAATAAAAATGAGTTCATCATAGGAACACTGTAGTGAAATTTTGTCGTACTATTAAGATCAAGGAGAAAAATCTTAAAACATCAGAGAAAGTTAACTACAAGAGAAAAAATAGGAGACTTTCAACAGACTTTTCAACAGGACAATAGAAGTTTCAAGCCAATGGAATAGTATGTTATAAAGGCCAAAGGGAAATAAAGATCAACTCAGAATTCTGTCTACAAGAAAAACAACCACTGAAGTGTGTGGATTGAAAAAAAAGACATTTTCAGACTCAAAGTAAGATATTTACAAACATGGATCTCCACAAAATGAACTGATTCAGAGGAACAAAACTGAATTCAATAGTAAGGAGTGGCATATAAAATCAATGGTGAGTTGAAAAATTGGAGTGCGTAAGGTTAGATAAAGACTATCTCCACCACACTGGCAATAAAGGTAGTCATAATAGTAAGATGAGTATGTAGGGGAATAAAAGGAACATGAAACTAAAAATGAAAACAAAATAGGAAAGATGGAAGGGAGGGGTTAACCACAACCAGATTTAAAATATTCTAGGTTCCTTGGATTGTTCAGGAAGAAGGTGGAAATAGTAACTCCAGCCCCCTGTTTTAAAACTATTACATATTTAATATGAAAACACTACAATAATAAAACAGAAGACATAACTTCCAACCTAGCAGAGGGAAAATAGGTAAGGTTTAAAGAAAAGGAAGAGTAGAAGAGAATAATGAGCAAAAAATTTTAAAAACATGGTTAAGTAGAAAAACACAAAAAAAAATAATAGGAGTAGGTAAAATTAAGTAAGAACTACAAAAATGTAGAACTAAATAAAATCTATTTCAATGAAATACTCTTAGAATAGATTAAGTAAGTCCTACTATATCCAACCACGTGTTGTTTATAAGATACATGTACATAAAACCATATGAGAGAAATATTGAAAAATAAAGTATGGAAACTATCTCAGATAAATGTTAACTCAAAGAAAGTTGGTTCAGAAATATTATCTCAGACAAAGTTGATTTTAAAGAAAAAAGCATTATATAAGACAAAGCCATTATTCAAAGCCAAAAGGAATAATTCACCAGAGAACAGGCTAATCCTGAACTTGTATGCAATTAACAAATACCACTAAATTGTATAAAGGAAACATTAATATAGTTATGGGAATATCTATAGAAATCCACATATTTGTGGAAAATTCCAGTGCCTTTCTTTACAAACTGTCAGGTCATGTTTATAAATGATAAATGCATGAAAGATTTGAATTACATACACAGAATCATATATCCAACATTTATAAAATTCACATTTTTTTAAGCATTTACATAAAATATTTATAATAAATCTGAGTATTTAATAAGCCATAAAGCAAGTTTCAAAAATTCTAAGAAATTGATATGCAGATTCTCTGTTGATATCAACATTCTGTCATCTGAATGCAATAGAACTAGAAATTTACATATAGCCAATAAAAAACACACCCTTAAATAATTCGAGTCAATAGAAGTCACCATGGAAACCAGAAAATGTTTAGAAATTAATAACAATACAATCTCTATATATCAAAACTTTGAGGTTATAAATTATATGTAGAGAAAAATCATATCCTAAAACGCATATAGTTAAAAAAAGGGCCAAAACACTACAAGTTAAACATACAATTCAAGGAGTTAGAAAAATAAGAACAGTGTAAGTTCAAAGAATAAAATGACAAAGAGAGCAGAAATTAAAGAAACAGAAAATTAACCCCAAAGAAGACCAACTCTCCCCAAAATTATTTCTTTGAAGAAAAAAAATCTTAATATAAGAAATTCAGCTGTAAAGTTAGTAAAGTCACCAAAAGTGGCTAAAACTAAAAAGCTCTAACTACAAAGATTTTTTAAAAAATCACAAGATAATATATCAATAAATTTGAAAACTTGGTGGAATAGATGGTTTTCTAAAAAATAGAAATCTCCAAACCTACTCAAAGAGATATAGAAAATCTTAAATCTTATCGGTCTATTACATGAAAAAAGTTGAATGGATAATAAAAATATTATCCCTTAAAAACTCTGGCCTAAATTATTTCATTAGATATTCCCATAAAATGCTAAGGAACTAATAATTCTTGTCTTATATAATGTGTTTCAGGTCATAAAATAGAAGGCAATCTCTCCAATTCCTTTTATGAGGCTGATATAATATTGTTACAAAAATTGGTCAAGAGCACTATGAACAAGGAAAATTATATGCAGTTTTTGCTGATCAATGTAGAGGGGAAAATTCTACATAAAATAATAGCACTCCAAATCAAGGATAGACCAATGAGCTAACACTAGTGGTCTAACATAACACATCTACTAATGCAATCAACCTTATGACCAGCTTAGAGATGAAATCATCTGATCATCTTTAAAGGGGTAGGAAAAGCATTGACTAAAATTCAGCTGTTGGACTCCATTAAAAAAATGCAGGTATCTGTGGTCACTGCTTCTACTGGATATCATACTGAAGCCCTTTGACAAAGCAATGAGACAGACACAGCATATCAGAAGAGAAGTGATGGAAAGGGAGAAGAGAATTATTATTATTATTTTTAGATGATATGAACATCCATGTAGAAAATTCAAGAAGTTCTATATGTGACCCATTGGAACTGATTATATTGAACAATTGTTGGATATAGATCAACATACATAAATTGAGAATATTCTTAAATAGTAATACCACAATGGTTGACTATATTATACTAAAAAGGATAATATGTACTGATATTATCCCAAACTGTAAGTATATCAGGAATACAACTACAAAAGTGACACCATTATAGAGAAAATCAAATCTCTTTACTGTAAGACCTGTAAGGATGATGCGAATAAATGTTGAATCATACCATATTCCCAAGATGAGAAGAGATGATTCTAATTTTCCTCCAATTTATAGTTTTTTTTTTTTGTACCAAGGATCAAACGCAGGGGCACTTAACCACTGAGCCACATCCCCTACCCTCTTTCCTTTGAGACAGGGTTTTGCCCAGTTGCTTAGGGTCTAGCTAAGTTGCTGAGGCTGACTTTGAAGTGGCCACTGGGATTACAGCTGTGGGCCACCATACCCAGCTGTCCTCCAACTTATAAAAATCAATAATTCCAATAAGAATCATACTTATCATCAAAAATATTCTAATAAAAATTTTCATGGAACTCTATATACTTATCAAAAAATTTATAGAAAACAGTAAAGGACCAAAAACAATTTAAAAAAAGGAAATGGGGGCTGGGTATGTGGCTCAAGCGGTAGCGCGCTCGCCTGGCATGCGTGCGGCCTGGGTTCGATCCTCAGCACCACATACAAACAAAGATGTTGTGTCCACCGAAAACCTAAAAAATAAATAAATAATTTCTCTCTCTCTCTCTCTCTCTCTCTCTCTCTCTCTCTCTCTCTCTCTCTCTTTATCAAAAAAAGGAAATGGTAGTGTAGCAGTTAAAGCAGAAGCAGCAGAAACTGAAGAAGGGAAGTTTGAGAGATGAAGATGCTTCACAACAGTGATTGGATCAGTGACAGACCATGCATACCATGGTTGTCCCCTAAAATTATGAGTTAGCTGAAAATTCCCATCATCCTATGCTAAGATCATAGAGATGCAATGGATAATACATCCATTGCCAGTAATACAACAAATAACTCATAATTTGTGACGATGCTGGTGTCAACAGTCCTACTATGCTGCCTGCCATTTAAAAGTTTAGCATTTACACTTTGTACTTGGTCTTGTGTTTACTGCGTCTCTTGATGGAATCCTTTTCTCTTGTGCTCGATTTAATCTTGTGCTTTTTGTTCACCGAGGCCTTAGAAGCCATAGACTGACCACATCCATATATATATATATATATATATATACACTGAGGTCATATGGTATACACATGACCTCAATGTGTAGTAGAACATACCATCTACCTTTGTGTCAGTACATTCTAAGGTGTTCATGCAAAGATAAAACTGGCCAACAACACATTTCTGAGAATAGATACCAGTGGTCACTAAGCAATGCATGAATGTATGCTTCTAATGATGAAAATGAGCCATCTAGTAAAAATGACACAGACTTGGGCAAATCATGTGGGAGAGTAAAGAATTTATAAACTGGCCCAAATATCTGGGGAATCCCAAAATATCTGGGAATTTAAGAGCAACGAGGGCATTGCAAATTACTGAGGGAAAGCGGATTATTTAACAAATGATGTAGCCACAATTGGCATTGTATATGGAAAAATGTGCATTTAGATTTCAACCTCTTATTACCCACAAAAACAATTCCCAGTGGGTTAAAAACCTGTCCCAAAAGACAAAGTATAAGCATTTTAGACATAAACCCAGGTTGTCTGCTTATGTTTCAGTACTTTTCTATATTTAAAAATATTTCATAGTTAAAAATTATTTTTTTTAAAAAGTCAGTGAACCAGATGCTTTGGGGCATCAGATTATTTTTTTGGGGGGGGAGCAGTTTCAGAAAAAAATCTAAGCAATGAAATATTTTAGGGAATCATGAAATTGATATTTTTCAACTTCCCATGCTAAAGATGACACTGAAGGCCAAAAAAGTAACTGATCACTAAAGACTCTTACTAAGCTTCACTCACTTGTTCCAAAGGAGGAAAATGCCAGCTACTCCATTTGGTTTTGTCTGGTCTTTGTGTCTCTTACGAAATTCATGCTTTCAGTGCTCAGGCCTTTTATGGTAAGGAGACAGGAGCCCAGTTCCAATTTGCTTAAGCAAATTTATTGATGGATCTGGAAGGTACAGGAGCAGACCATGGTAATAATAGTGTTCACAGCACCAGGCACCTCAAGTTCTTCATTTCCATCCATTTATCCATTGATTTCTCACAATGAGCCGAAGGAAGTGGATTTTGTTATTCTCATCTTGTTGATCAGAGAGGTATCACACACAAACAGACATAAACCAAGTAGCAATAGCAACAATAAATAAGCAACAATAAGTAAACCTGGACAGCAAGTGGCTGAACTGGAATTTAAGTCCTTTCTAGTGGGTTCATGAGTTCACGTTCAGAACTACTCGCTGCTTCCACAGAGTATGACGCATCAGGGAGGGGACACAGGCCTGGTGGATTGAGGGTTGGGTGGGAAAGGGACAGGTAGCAGGGGGAGAAACCCAAACATTGATGGATCCATGGCTAAAAAGACTCAGGAGCCAGCCATCTGGTATCGACTTCCAATAGGTGCAAAGTGAACCCCTGGTCCACATCTCCCACGGCGTTCTCAAGGTCTGAGTTGTTTGACACGTGGTAATGTTTGGTGTTTTGGGGGAAAACAAGGAGATATCAAGCTCTTTATCTGTACTGATACTGGGCAAACAGAGACAGCCTGAGGAAGGGAATATCCAGGAGAGAGGGTTGGTTGACCTCTGGGTGATCCTGAAGTACTTGGAATTTACTCTGTATAATTAAGTAGCCCTAGTTAATATTTTGAGCAGGAGTTAATACAACAAAAAATAGTGCTATGGCATTTCAAGGCATGTGCACTTAAAATGAAAGGTGAATTATGGAGAGCAGATGCAGATTCCTCAACAAACTAAAAATAGGTCTACCTTGGGATCCAGTTATCCCACTGCTGGATATACATCCAAAGGACTTTATGTTTACTGCAGCACTATTCATAATAGCTAAGATATGGAATCAGCCTGAGCACCCATCAACAGATGAATGGATAAAGACAATTGGGTATACACCCAGTGGAGTATTATTCAGCCATAATGAATGAAATCCTTGTCATTAGCAGCAAAATGAATGGAACTCAAGGACATAATGTTAAGTAAAATATCAGACACAGAAAGACAGTATGGAGTGTTTTCTCATATGTGGAAGCTAAATACACACACACACACACACACAAGACACAGCCCACCCGGAATCCAAAAGTAGAACAATGATTGCTAGGAATTGGCAAGGGTTCAGGAGGTGAGGATGGGAAAAGGGTGTTTGGACTTAATTGATGAATGCTATATGCACATGTAGGAATATTATAAACCCCATTGGTACATTCAGTTAATACTTTCTAATAATAAAGTGTAAATATGTATATATACATATATACCTAACACTTTAATATATATATATAATATATTTAATATACATAATATATATTTAATATATATAATAAAGTGACAGAAAGGGAATGAATTTTATTTTAATCATTATAATTGTTCTCTTATTATGCCTCTTTATCTCTTATTGTACAGAATTAATAAATGAACCTTATAAGAGAAGTGAATGTATAAAAAAAAACAGTGTCTACAGGGTTTATTACTATCAGTGGCTTCAGGCATACCCTGGGGAGTTGGAATATATTCCTGGAGGATGGGGTGGCAACTGTATCCGGCTTTTTAAGCTTACATTTACTAGTGTGCTGACTCTGTCTCCCACCAAGACTCATTAGATCTTGGAATTCTTCCCAAATAGGAAAGGAGTCCAATGCCAGGCACCCGGAAGAGCACCCAGGTATCTACTAGGGTTTGAGCAGGGTTGGATGGGAGCTCAGGCGAGGGGTGGGGGGTGGTGAGATGTCCTGGAAAGGGATGTTCCCTAAGTAGAGGGTTAGGAAGGGAGAAGAGGGGCTGAGAATGGAAAGTTGTGGAAAACCATGCTCATGTGGCTGAAGGACTAAATGAAGGAGCATCAGACAAGGTGTCAAGAGAAGAGTGAGCTTCCATGAAGAGGAGTGAGGCAAGGAATTCAGGGGAGCCTGGAAACCTGGGAAAACATCCAACTCTTTGGCATTAAGAGGTCAAGGTTAACATTCAAAGAGTTACAGGCAGGGAGTGAGGGGGTGTTGAAGGAGGAGCTGCAGGAGGTACCGTCAACCCATTTATAAGCATGTCAGAAAATATATGCTCTACAATTGGAGGCGATTTTATTTGTGCTGTAAAATTATTCACATGCTCCATTTACTGGCCCCTTAAGGAGAGTCCATCTCTGGAGTGCTGTTTAGCAATTAGCTTTATACATTTTCCTGAATGCTTAATATTTTCTTGCCAGGGTCTGGGCAGCAAGGGGCAACCTTTATCAATATTTGAAATCTCTGGTTAAGTATAGAAGTTTGGCCTTCGTTTCTGCAGAGGTGTCCTGAATGGCAGATCACAGAATCCTGGCACGTTGGAGATGGGTTTGCCACCGAGACACCTGCAGTGCAGAAGGGCAGATCAATTTCTTCAGGGTCCACATCACCAGGGTCTTCTGGATTCTGGCAGAGTCATAAATTTCATCTGAACATAATTAATGAAGCAATTAGCAGTGCTCTCTGGATGGGTCAGAGAAGAGGTGAGGTCTTGGGAACAGATTTTACATCCCCAGGTGTCTTAGTTTATTAGTGCTGCTGTTACAAAAGACCACAGACTGGGAAATTTATAAAGAACTGGACCTTATTTCTCACAGTTCTAGAAGATGGGAAGTTCAAGATTAAGGCACCAGGAAGTTTGTTGTCTATTCTGGTCTCAAGGTATTGCCTTGAGCACTGTGTCCTCACATGGCGGAAGGTGGAAGGGCAAAGGGACAAAGGCCCTTCATCAAGCCTTGAATAAGAGCATCTCATTCCATTCACAAGGTCACCACATCATGACTTAACTATTTCCTGAAGGTACCATCTTAATACTGTTACACTGGCCATTACATTTCAACATGAAGTTTGGAGAAGACACACGGATTCAAACCTTAGCACTAGTATTTTCTGTTCCGCTGGAGTGTGGACCTTACTGGGTCTGAGGTTTTTTCAGGGCCATGGAGGCCAGAGGTAATGGTGTGCCCACTGGCCATGTGTGGTCAGTTCCCAGTTGGGGACCGTGATATGGCTTCATTGCTTCTGTATCTCTCTATTTTTTGAAGCAGGAACTCAAGACAGTACAGAGAGACCCCTATTTAACTCAGTATGGATTCCCCAAAGCTATGGTTTGGTAGCAGGTGTTTTAAGAGGGTTTCAAATAGGACCTTGGGTAAGTTCCAAATTTGAGGACCTATTAAAGGCAAGATGGAAGGAGGGGGCAGGAATATGGGAGAGAGAGAGAGTGAGAGAGAGAGGCTGGAGGAGGAGGAGGAGGAGCAGTGGTCAGAGTAGCTGAGCTGTCCTGGAAGATCATTTGTTGAAGTTTTGCGGAGAGGGTGTTTCCTGGTGAGTTTGAATAAAATCCTGTAGTGCCACAAATAGCTATTAGTGGCAACCCCCCAGATGAAAGCGATCCTTCTCTCTTTAAAATTCTAAACTTGAAACATTTCTCTTTGTTTCCTATGGATCTTATCGATTTCCTCTAAAGCCATTACATATCTTATCATTTCAGGGGGTACTTTATTAAACTGGGAAGCACCAAATAAATATTAGTTATTTATGAGTATAATATACAAGGATGCTAAAATAGAACGGTCTCAATTTCTGAGATCCCACAGGCCTGGATGCCAACCAACTGCACATTTCAAAGTGAGGCATGAGAATGTCTGTAGTGGAATGAATGCTTGCATTCCTTCAAAATCCCCATGATGAATTTCCCTAATGTGATGGCACTGGAAGGTAGACACTTTGGGAAGTATATTAGGATTCTCCAGAGAAACAAAATAAATAGAAAATATATATGAATGAGTATATCTGGCTTCAATGATCACTGCTATGATTTGAGTAAGTATCTTCCAAAGTTCTATATGTTAAAGACTTGGTCACCAGCTTGTGGTGCTATTGGCAGGTGGTGGAACCTTTAAGAGGTGGGACCTAGTGGGAGGAAGTTAGGTCATTGGGGGTGTGCCCTTGAAGGGTATTTTGGGATCACCCCCTCTTCCTCTCTCTTCCAGGCTTCCACGAGGTAAGCAGCATTACTCTATCGTATACTTCCATCATAATGTATCACTTTACCACAGTCCTACTTATCACAGGACCACTCAACCATGGACTAAAATTTCTGAGACTGTAAGCCAAAATAAACCTTTTCCCCTTTCAAGTTGAGTATCTCAGGTATTTTGTTATAGTAACAGAGAGCTGACTAACATGACCACAGAGGCTGGACAGTCCATGGTGGTTTTCTGCAAGCTGGAGAGTCAGAATTGTCAGTAGTGTGGCTCCATCCAAGAAGCCAGAGGTCAATGGTGTAGCCCCCAGCTTGAGGTCAGAGGTCTGAGATCTATAAGTCGGTTGTTGGTGTAAGTCCAGAATCTGGAGGCTAAAGTCCAAGGGACGCTTCTTACCTGCTTAAGAAGAAAGAGCCACAGAAAAGAGAGAGAGCATTCATTCCCCTTCTGTTTTCTGGTTCCATTCAGCCACCAGCTGATTAGACAGAGCCTGCCCACTTAGTTTACCAACTCACACATTTCTCTTTTTGTGAAAACAACCCTGATAGATAACACCCAGAATAAATGCTTCACCAATTTTCTAAACAACTCCATCTATTCAAGTTGACACTTGAGATTAACCATCACAAAAAGTGATTAGAATGAAATAAGGTCATGAAGGTGGATTCCTCAGGAGTGTGATTAGGGGCCTGATAAGAGTCCTTAGAGAGCTTGCTTCTTATCTCAGCCAATGAAGGAGGCATCAAGAAGACAACTGTATCTGAACCAGGAAGTGAGTCCTTCAAACTCTGAATATGCTACCACCTGGATCTTGGATTTTCTGATCTCCGGACTATGAGAAATAAATTTGTGTTGTTTAAGCCACCCTGGTGATGGTGTTTCGTTATAGCAACCCCAGATTCTGAAAGTAAGTTTTGTCAGTATTCATCCACCACTCACCTTCCAGGCTGAACAGATAAAATCTAGGAATTTAGGGAAGGAGGTTAGAAACTATCAAGAGGATTCCTTCAGAGAAAGTTGTTGAAGAAAACAGGGGAGTTGATATTTGTCTCCTGAGGTACATGGGACTCAGACAGAGGTTGGTATTTATTTCCACTTCCAGATGGTGAAAGACTGTGCTGAGTGCCACCTGCCAGGCTTTGGAATAAGGGAAGGTGGCTAGTTTGGATGTGAACTTCACTCTCAGAGATGGTAGCCCAAAGTGCATGCTTTCCCCAGGGACTCAGAGTGCATGGTACTAGTCTAAGGGTGATTCTTTGAGTAGAGTCAAGAGAATGACCTTCAGGGGTGAGATGGACCAAAAGGAAGGGAAAAAGACCCAAAGTGCTAAAAGTTACTAGGTGCTGGGGAAAACATAATGAATGGTCAGCATAACCCATACAAAGGAGGCTGAACATGGAGGATCCCATGGGGGTGCCCCTCATATGTACCCTAGTCAAGTAAGACCTCTCTAACTCTTCTCATACTCTTTCCTTCTCACTCCCTCTTTCCTGCCCACCTTCTTACCTTGGATAAACAAGATGGCAGGGATGAGATGGAGGGGAACAGAGGAGCTTGGCTGGCGACCAAGAACAAGGGGATTATGCCCACCCTTCCTCATTGACTTGTTTTAAGCAAGGCAGATCCAGTGGTAAGTAATTTTGATACACAGCTAGCTCTTTGAATTCCTGGATGGCAACTGTCCCTATAATGAAAATAGATCAAAATATTTTCATTACCATTGAGGGCCTGAGTCAGTGATGAGTCTTGAGGGGATTTCATCCAGGAGCTAGGGAGACCTTATCCCACAGCTGGGTCTATCATTAAAGGGACTGTGTAGGGTAGAATGAAGTTTTCTGATTGTACCCTGTAGGGGCCACTAGTTCAGAGACGTGTTCACAAAAGGCTGAGAGCAGGGCATGTGTCACATCACATTTTTATCTCTGTAGTACTAAGAATGTGTGGTTGTTGGGTGGTAGGCTGCCTGCTAAAATCTAGGCTTGGCCTGACTCAGAGGTTCTCAAAATTTGTCATAAATCAGAATCAGAACAGAGATTTCTGGGTCCTACCCTGAGAGGTTTGGGGAAATTTTCCATATGAAGAAGTCTCTAGGTGTTGTTAATGCTGCTGGTCAGGGGCTATATTTTGAAAGTCTTGGTTCAAAAAAACGGCATCAACAAATCATTCATTTATTCAATAACTCAATAAATAATTACTAAGGACCCATCCTATGCTCTGTGCCGGCTGGGCTTGGGATTGCTCAGATAATATCATTTTCCCAGAGGCAAGGCAACATTTTCAACAGGAAGAAGGGATGAATGAACTCAGAGAATACTCACCTCTCTTCCACCTGCATCCGTCTCACGCCATGATTTCGGTTTCCTTGTTTGGCCTTGCTGGGTTGGAATGGAGGCCCTGCTTCATATTTAATAGAGGCTTTTGTTTCTCCCTTCACACAATATATTGATTCTTATAATTGAACCTTTTTGCTTTTTCCCAAACTACATTACCCACATTAACAGCTAGCTTAAAATGCCATTATGAAATCATACGGGTCTTAGTGGCAAAGAAAAGAGGAAATGGACCTCTCTGTTCCAGTAAGGAGGCATTCAGTCGTGGGGAGGTCTGGCAGGGTTTGCCGTTCTGCCTGTCCTTCACACAGTCCCCTAGAGCTTTCTAGACAGCAGGCCAACTGCCTACTTAGCTCTGCCCAGCATATCAGAAGTATCGGAATGTGGTGGGGGTGGGCTCCCTTCGCTCCTTGTTCCCTTCTCCTCGTGAGCCCTGCATCCTTGAGTCTGCTCATAGGTACTGTCCTGGCCTTAGGTCTGCTCCATGGGAAGTCAAGAGGGGCTACTCAGCCCTGGAGAAGTTCCCAGGTCTCCAAATCTCCAGCTGGGAAACCAGCTGCAGATTTGTGGTTCCCTGTTAGTCATCATGGTCTTTCATGAGCAAGAGCATATTTGCCCATTCTGATGCCTGTAAGTTGTGGTTTGAGATTTTTCCCTAATTTTAAGAAGATTATTATTATTGGTACTGGGGATTGAACCCAGGGGCACTTAACCACTGAGCCACATCCCCAGCCCTTTTTATTTATTTTATTTAGAGACAGAGTCTCCCTGAATTGCTTAGGGTCTCCCTAAGTTGCTGAAGCTGGCTTTGAACTCTCAATCCTCCTGCCTCAGCCTCCTGAGCCTGAGGTATTACAGGTGTTCCCCCACTGCCCCTATCTGGAATACAGATGATTACTTTTATTTGAAGTTTTGTTTTTAATGTTTTTTTTAGTTGTAGTTGGACTCAATATATTTTTATGTGGTGCTGAGGATCAAACCCAGGGCCTCACATGTGCTAGGCAAGCACTCTACCGCTGAGCCACAACCTCAGCCCTTATTTGAAGTTTTTTCTTTTTTTTTTAAATACTACTTATAGAGAAACATAGTGAGGATCCCGGGAGACCTCAAAGACAAGAGAAGCTCTGTAGGACACCGCAGCAGGAATCTAGCCTGGGGACAGTATTGCTCTATTGCTTTGCCAGTCCTGGCCTCTGTGAATACTTCGTTTGGACAGGACTCAGTCCCCATTCACTGAGGTCTTCCTTGGACAAGCCATCATGGCATCACATGTGTAGGATGCGGGAGGGGCCTGGAGTGATGATGAGTCACAGTGTTTAAATAGTGTCATACTGACTGGGCCCTGGTTCCCAGATGTGTGCTCAAACATTAAGAATGTTCTGTGAAGACATCTCTCCCAACCCCGTGGATGAGACTCACTCTAGAATCAGTAGACTTTGAGCAAAGCCGATTGCCCTCCATTCTGTAAATCTCATCCAATCAGCTGAAGGTCTCCAGAGGACAAAAGACTGGCTTCTCAGGAAGAAACGCAGATTCTGCCAGCAGACAGACTCCAGGCTTGAACTCCAACAGTGCCTCTTTGCTGAGTTTCCAGCTTCTTGTCTATTCTGTAGATTTTTTTTACTTGCCAACCTCTGTAATTCTGTGAGCCAATTCCTTGAAATAAATCCCTAGCTATAGACAACTGGCCTTTCATAGCTCTGGGTTCTACATGTAAAAATTTAACCAACCTTCGATGGAAAATATTAGAAAAATATTGCACTTGTAATGAACATAAGAGACTTTTTCCCTTTGGTATTTCCCCATAAACAATGCAGTATAAGAACTATTTACATAGCTATTACTTTGTATTAGATAAGTAATACAGAGATGATTTAAAGTTTATCAGGGGTATGTGCATATGAGGGTTATATGTAAATACAATGCTGTTTTACATAAGACACTTGAGAATTCTCAGATTTGGGGAACTGTTGGGGGTCCTAAAGAAAGTCCCCTAATAGCAAGGTGATTGGTTCTTTTTTTTTTTTTTTGAGAAACCTAACTAATACTGAGATCAACACACAGACAAAGACACCACACCTATCCTGTCCTCAGGGAAGACAGGGAGGATTATGGAACACTTTTGAGAAAAACCATGAAGTGTGGGTAGAATATCTACTTCTGGTGTGAAGGGGAGGAATTCAAGCTGAGCAGGGCACAGAGTCACATCAGGGAATAGTAGCCTCATTGTCTAAAGGACAGGACATAGCCATGGTTGGGGAAGGCAAGAAGATAGGAAAGGAAGGTACAAACTGTGGGACATAAGGAACATGTAATAAATGGGGGAGGAATTTTCTATTTGGAAAGAGCATCCTGGTTGCATCTGTTGAAATTTGTACTGAATGGGAAGAGAAGACAATTGACAGCGAGTCAGAGAGTGTGGAAAACAATCAAAATAGTTACCTAAGAATGTTGGAGAACAGAAGGGAGGCATTGCAGGCCATAGAACACCATCTCCTAAGAAAGAGGGGAGACCCCGGAATATAGAGGAGAGCAAAGGAGAGGCAGATAAGAAAGCAAACAGAGATAAGAGAAAGTTTTCAGGCAGCTTCAAGGGAGGGTGATGTTTTGGGGTCAGGGGCCATTTTACCATTTGGATGTAGCTGCAGAGCCCCTGTTAAGGTTTTATAGTTTCTCTTTGAGTCCATCCTGAGTTGTTTTTCCAGGAATACAGTGGATTTGCTTGGATCTAACTCCAGGATACTTCTGCTGTGTTGTCAAACTCGTGTGTGTGTGTGTGTGTGTGTGTGTGTGTGTGTGTGTATGCATGTGTGTGCAGTCTGGGTTCCCAGAAGTGTCAGGAGGCACCCCACTGAAAAATTTGACCTTATAATTCTTTCATAGCCGCTTCTCTCACCAACTATATGTAGAAGGTGCCTGGATGAAATGACATACTTCCTGGTACACAACAGGCTTTCACTGAATATCTGGTGAACAAATGAAAACGCGTGAATGGTCTCAGAGCCAATCAGAGGTTTCATAAGTCAAATTGAGTGCTATGTTTTCAGATGCTGAAAGCTAAGTGCTTGCACATTTGTATGCACACACACACACACACACACACACACATGCACACTTGGTATTTAAATGCTTAAGTAAGCACAACCACTAATTCTAAATCTTTGACATCAGGGAAATAGCTCTGGTTCTTAAGGGGGTAATTTTTCAATAGGATAGAGGAATAAGATTTATTCTTGCCCTACATCAGAGTTCTCAGTCTTGAGACTACACATTTGAATCATCTGAGGAGTTTTAAAGAAATCCCGATGCCTAGGCTCTGAGTTCTTCAGAATGCCATGTAGGCTAAAAATCAGGATTTAAAAATTCTCTCCAGAAGATTCCAAAGTGCATCCAAGTGGCAAACCCTTGCTTTAGACTTCTCTTCCAGTTTGGTAGCCACTAGCTACAATGGGGTTACTGAGCAGTTGAAAGGTGGTCAGTCAGAACTAAGATGTGCTCTAAGTGCAAACCACACACTGAATTTTGAAAATGCTGAAGTCAGTATGAAAAAAAATTGAACATCTCATCGATAATACTCACATTGACTGAATAATGCTTCCCCCATAAGTCCATCTTCTATTCTCCAGAATTTGATAATTTCTTATAGCAGACATAAAAAAACCCTAAATGTTGATTTACCTATTAAAATAGTAATATTTGGATAAAGGTTAAATAAGATAATTTAGTGAAATGATCTCTACTGATTTCTTTTCATTTTTTTTTTCAATATGATTACTAGGACATTCCAAATCATCCATATGACTTGAATTATCTTTCTCTTGGTCAGGGCTACTCTAGGTCATATGGTTACTTGAATTACTACCTCTAGTGCATTCTTCTGACCCTTGTCCAAGTGGGCAAGACAACAGCCTTTATGAAATTTCTAGGCTAACTGAAAAGAGTTTACATTCTCAGCCCCTTATCACTTGCTGATATCAAGGGAGAAATTGTATCTCATGTCTGACGGTTCATTGAATCAATGGCTGGAGATTGTGTTGAGTGACAGCTTTCCAAGTTTTAGAAACTATGAAAATAGCTCAATCAAATCAATTTTTACAGTTTCTGAGAGAAGTGATCATGGTGTAGTACATCTATTCATTAATGGAGTACAATTCTCTGAGTCCATTCAACAGCAGTGCGATTATGACCATCATTGTTGATGACCATGGCCATCCATCAGAGAGACTTAACACCTTGGTACCCTTTCTTGGAAAGAGAGAGGTAAGGAGGGGTGTATATGGTCTTAAGGTCTTAAGGTTTCTCTTCTTTTTCCTGATGGGTTTAATCAAGGGGGTTGGAGTGCTTGTTTATGCTGACAGACAACCTAATTCCTAACTCTCCGACCATGACCAGGTGTCCTTGTCACAGGAAATCTGTTTATGCTTGGAGATATCCTGGTGGCTGTTTTTGACTTGTGTCTACTTTATTCCTACCAAGATAGCTACTCCCTGCCTAGGGAGTAGTTAGTACTAAGTACTAACCAAGGAAAAAGTCAGGTGCAGGTGTGCTGCTGGGGTCAGATACGAAGGAGGAAGCATAGCAGAACATGGGAAATACCAGAAGGAGTTTATTACTCACAGATCCCACAGAAGAGGACAAGTGCCTCGAGAGGCTGAGGGGAAAGGGGAGCCATCCAGAACATGTCTGCTTAACCAGCAGGTAGGGATAGGAAGAAAGAGAGAGAAGGAGACAGACCCATGGCCAAAGGCTTTATTGGGGTCTAGTCCAGGGTATTATTGAGCAGATAGGCACAAGGTCCACCAAGTCACACTGTGATTGAGAGGTGGTCACTGTGGCGTATCTGAGCAGTCCACGTGGGGTGTTATAGTCAGTGGGGTAAGTCAAGTAGGTTGTATCATAGGAGGTATTCACCAGGAGGTGGTTGATCAAGGCAGCAGCTATCTGAATCAAACATTTTGAGGAACTGGGAGGAGGTGGAGACCTGGGAAGGTCCAGGCTGTGAACCCTGTTCCTAGTGTAAAAGTTAGCCCCCTACACATAATGGATGTTGAGGCAGCATAAAATCATAGGAATTCACTATAGTGTGTGAGTGTGCAGGTGGGGGAGGAGGAGTTAGCCACTTCTTGAGGGGCATGACAGATGAGACCATGAAAGATAGAAGCTGCCTGTCTTTTCTGCATTAGAATGTACAGGCCATTTGTTACCCTCAAACACATCAATGAATACTTTAAAGAGAAATGGGAGAAGTTAACAGAAGGAGAGCTCTCAAAACGCGGGTTGCAAAGGCCCTGCAATCACTGTAGTAAGCATCTAACTTTGAAAATCAATATTAATGACTCTGGATTTGAAGTGCTGGGAATATTTGGAGAGCCCCAGAGCAGCATTTGGAGGCATTTTGTGAGTCAAAGGACTTTGGCTCTCTAAAACAATTCCCAACAACATGTAATGTTCATGGCACCAAAGGACTGTCCCGCTATGATGGAGATACTCAGAAGGGGGCTTCAACTTTGCCAGGTTGAACTGCGGGGGGGGGGGGACTTAAAACGACAGCTGCACCCCTCCAGTTGGATGAAGTCCAGGAAAAGAAATACCTCTTTACTTCCAGTTTGAGCATTTCCCCCTGAAGTCCCCATTATCCTGGGTGAAACAATGATGCAAGACAAAAATACCTGTAATGAAAAGGAACAAACTCCACACATGTGAGCGGTAACATGGACAAATTCCACAATCATTTTGCTGAAACAAAGAAGCCAGGAACACTGTGTGGTTCCATTTAAATTAAATTTGAGAATAGGCAAAACGAATCTGTGCTGATATAAATAATGAAATGTGATTCCTCTTGTGGGTCCAGATATGGGCAAGGGTTGAATTCAAAGGGGACAGCAGAGTTTTCAGGGACATCGTTCTATATCTTGGGAGGGACCTGGGTCAGGCAGACCCAAGTGGCTCCTTCTCAGGCAGCAGGCACAAGCCAATTCTCTGCCAAGGACCTAAGAATAAGACAAGTTTGCATGGCTGATTTGACCATTCCATGTGCTGCCCTATCAAAAAATCCAACAAACAAGCCTCTTGGATTATACTGTTTATTTATTCCATACTTGCTGAAAGGAGAGAATGATGCTCTGTGAGAATATACAAGTCTGGCCTGGGGTTGTGGCTCAGTGGTAGAGTGCTCACCTAGCATGTGCAAGGCCCTGGGTTCAATCCTCAGCACCACGTAAAAGTAAATACATAAAAACAAAGGTGTACAAGTAAAAGAAATAAATATTTTTTAAAAAATAGACAAGTCTGCTCTTAATTCAGTATTTCTCCCTAATCAGGTAAAAGAATCTATAATCAGAATCAATTATGTACCAGGTGGGGATACTTAAAATACACCCAGAAAGACAACTTCTCAATGATGGAGAATTTAACACAGGGTGTTCAGGCTCACGATCCTATGCTTTTATTTCCTATGAGCCAAGGAGTTACTTCCACAGTACTCCTGCTTAGTGACAGTTCTCAAGATGCTTTGGTTGCCGTTCTCTCCTCTGTACCATTTTATTGCCCATCCAGGACTTTCGGTCCCTTTAGTGACAAAAAGTTTTATGCACAAGCCATCGAGGTCAACTTTCACCAATATCATTGTCATACCCACAGAGCATCTGTCAAAGCAGAGCACCGTTGAGGGAGCAGTTCATGTATCCCCATGTTTGGCTTGACTTGCCCCCTTCAGTGGGCGGATGTGATTCACCCACTCACTCAGCACGTGACATCAGCACCTTCTATGTGCCAGAGTGCTGGGCACAGGGCAGCAGTCAAATCACACAAAATTTCTGCCCTCATGAAGCATATATTCTAATTGAGGGAGATGGGTAATAAACACAGTGGGTCCTCAGTCACACGAGTTCTGCATCCTGGGATTAAACCAACCAAGGATCAAAAATATTGGGGAAGCTGGATATGGTGGTGCACACCTGTAAAACCAGGGGATCAGAAAGCTGAGGAAGAGAGGACTTCAAGTTCAAAGTCAGCTTCAGTAAAAGCAAGGAGGTACTAAGCAACTCAGGGAGAGTTTTTTGGTTTAGAGATAGGGGTCTTAAATAAAATACAAAAAAGGGCTGGGAATGTGGTCAGTGGTTGAGTGCCCCTGAGTTCAATCCCCGGTATCAAAACAAACAAACAAACAAACAAAAAACAAAACAAAACAAAAAATGGAAAACTTTTTTTCATCTGAATATATACACCATTTTTTCTTGTTCTACTCCCTAAACCACAAAATGTAACAACAATTAACAAAGAATTTATACTATCTTAGGTATTATACGTGATCTAGAGATGATTTAAAGTCTATTGGAGGGTTGATATAGGTCCTATGCAAATACTATTTTCATTTTATGATACGAACTTGAGTGTTTGTGAATTTTGATATCTCTGGGGTATCCTGAAACCAATCCCCCATGAAAACTAACTGTAATTTAGTTAAATAAAATACACCGTATGCTTAGAGCTGAGTGCTAAGGAGAAAGTTTACCAAAGAAGCAGGAGAATGGAGTTGGGAGGCCATAGTGGGGTGGTGGTGTGGATTAGATGTGATGTGTCCCCCAAAAGCTCACGTGTGAGACTATGCAAGAAGGTTCAGAGGAGAAATCATTGGGGGTTGTGAGAGTCTTAACCCAATCAGTGAATTAATCTCCTGATAGGGATTAACTGGTAGGAGGTGGTAAGTTGTGGCTGGAGGAGGTGGAAATTAGGGGTGTGTGGCTTTGGGGTATATATTTGTACCTGGCAAGTGGAGACCTCTCTCTCTCTCTCTGCTTCCTGACTATCATGTGAGCTGCTTCCCAGTGCCACAATTTTCCACCCTGATGTCCAGCCTCATCTCGAACCCTGAGGAATAGAGACGGCCTTCTAAAGACTAAGAGCTCTGAAACTGTGAGCCTTCAAATCAACTTTTCTTTATTGTTCTGGTCAGACCTTTCAGTCACAGCAGTGAAAAAGCTGAGTGGAAGAGGTGGTTTCTGCAGTTTAGGTGGACAAGACCAGGAAGGCTTCCATGAAGAGGTGACCTGAAGAGGGACAGTATGTGAACCATGGGCATCTCCCAGGTAAACTCCTTTCACACTGAGGGAACAGCAAGAGCAAGCCTCTAGGCAGGTGAGGGTCCAGCACACTCCAGCCAGGTGACTGAGGTCGAGGAACAAGTCTGGAAGCTGAGGTCAGAAAGGTAACTGGACACCTGATCACACGGGGCCTTCGAGCCATGCCAAGGTCTTGATTTTGCACTGAAGCAGGAAGCCATAGGAGAGCTTTTAAGTAGAGAAGTCACATGGCTTTATTGACAAAGACTGAAGAAGAAGGGGCAGAAGGAGGGAGAGTGTGAAGTCCACATTAAATGCAATGAAGTTTGCAAGGTACGGTGTTGTCAGGGGGAAGGAAAGAGTAAAGCAACTAAAAATGATCTACCTCATCTTTCAAATTCATTTTTTAATTGACAAATGGTGCATGTTTTTTTAAATCACATACAGCACAATGTTCTAAAGTTCATATACATTATGGAATGATTAAATCTGGTTAATTGACAAATGTGTTACCTACAGTTTCTTTTATTATTTTTTCCATATTTTTATTGGTGCATTACAGTTCCATGGAGCAGTGGGATTCCTTGATACATATTTGTATGTGCATACAATATAACAATATAACTTGGCCAATCTCATCCACCAGTATTTAATCTTTTATGTGGTGAGGGCACATAATATCCACTCTTTACATTTTCCAAGACTACAATGTTTTAATTATTAACTTTAGTCACATTGTTATATAATAGAGATCTTGAAATGTAGTCTTCTTATCAATCTGGCCCTTGTACCCACAGGTTTCGTATCCACGGATTAAACCAACCAAGGAACCTTATTCTCTACACAATAGAGTATATCAATAGACCTAGTATTTGCATAATGTTAGGTACTGTACATCATCTAGAGATGACCTTAAAGTACATGGCAGGTGTGTATAGTATCTGGGAGGCATGGAGGAAAGGATGAGTGAATCTCTCTCTCTCTCTCCTCTCTAACCACCTCAATCCAACCCATGTGATTACCAAAACAAATGTCTCTCTCTTCTTGATAAACAAGACATAGAAAATCTTGAGGATAAAATTTAGAGAAAGAAAATATCAGGAATCATTTTCTTATGCCATTCTTTCTCTGTCTTCAGGCATCCTTGATGTTTGAGGTGAGGAAATGTTTTGGGGGACTTGGTGGGATTCCTGCTGGCCTTCTATGGGTGGATGGATGTAAAAGAAAAATTTCCTAAGAAGGACCAAAGGAAGTTTGGAAAGGTGAGTTATAAGGTGAGAGAGACAGTCCTCTAGGGAGGCAGAAGTTAGATGGAGACCCCATGACTTGATCTCACAAGAAGCTGACCTTGAAAGATGAGCTATAAGCATAGAAAAACATAAAAATGCTTGAAAGATGTGACGCAACATCGCTACTGTGAGGGTCCCTTCATGATTGGGTCTTGAAGGAGGAAAAATAGAGCCCAAGAGGACATCCTCCTAGCTTTATCACTATGATTCTACACAATGAGGAGAAAAAGTCCATTTATTGCAGGCAATAAATACCTATAGAGAGGACAGTGTCTTTACAGCCAAGAAGCCATCATGAAATTCCCTACAACTGGCATGATGACTGCTCCTTAAGGATCTGGTAAGGTAGTCCTGAGACCCTGTTTGCTTTTATCACCCGTAGAATACATATCTATCCGGACTGGTGCTTGAGTTAGGGAATTTGCACCAATGGCAGAAACTCTATTGTAAATGGATTATAGGGTTTGGCCAGAAATAAAGAGTAGCTTTAAGTACATTAGAGAGAGGCATGAGGTGTCCAGTTACCTTTTTGACCTCAGATTCCAGATCTCCTACCTGAGAGTCTGAAATATTCCTTACACAAATGTAACCACAATTTGTTTATCATTTTTCTTGTTGGGAACATTCTCTCTCTCTCTCTCTCTCTCTCTCTCTCTCTCTCTCTCTCTCTTTCTCTCTCTCTCTCTCTCTCTTTCAAGTTGCTATTGAGATTCATGTATAACTTTTTTTGTTTCGTTTTGGTACCAGGGATTGAACTCAAGGACACTGGCCCACTGAGCCACATTCCCAGCCCTATTTTGTATTTTATTTAGAGACAGGGTCTCACTGAGTTGCTTAGTGCCTTGATGTTGCTGAGGCTGGCTTTCAACTCGCAATCCTCCTTGCCTCAGCCTCCTGAGCCGCTGGAATTACAGGTGTGTATCACTGTGCCTGGCCATGTGTAACTTTTTAGTGTACATTTATTTTTCATTTCTCTTGTGTAAATATCCAGAAGTCAAATCACTTGTTCATAAGATATATGCATGCCAAATATGAAGAAAAGCTTCTAAATACTGTTTTTTATTTGTTTGTTTTCCCTAGAAGCTTTACACTTTTAGGCTTTACATTTAAATCTGTTTTGGGGAAGCAGTGATGAAGATTGAAGACAGGTCTTCCTTTGCTAGACAAACACTCTGCCACTGAGT
Source organism: Ictidomys tridecemlineatus (assembly GCF_052094955.1). Classification (NCBI taxonomy): domain Eukaryota; kingdom Metazoa; phylum Chordata; class Mammalia; order Rodentia; family Sciuridae; genus Ictidomys; species Ictidomys tridecemlineatus. The sequence continues at coordinate 555,471 of NW_027522508.1, read as the reverse complement.
CACATTCCTAGCTCCATTTTACATTTAAATCTGAGTTATAAGGCAAGCTTACCTTAATCTCCTCTTTGATGTATAATGGTTCCACCACCATTTGTTGAAAATGCTTTCTCCATTGAATTCCTTTGGTATCTTTGTAGAAATTCAATTTAACCCTGTAAGTGTGGGACTCTATCTGGGTTGGATTTCATTCCTTGGATCTATAGGATTATCCTTACACCAATATCTTATCTACTGTATCTATGTAGTAAGTCTTAAAATCAAGTTACATGGGCATATATTCCAACTTTGTTCATTCTTTTCAACATTATTTTGAGTTCTTTTTACTGCCACAAAACTTTGGAGTCAGCTTGTTAACTTTTACAATGATTCCTTCTGGAATTTTTATTGGAATTGGATTGCACATCTAGATCATTTTGAGAAGAAGTGATATTTAACAATACTGAGACTTCTAAATAATGAACATTGTATATCTCTCCATCATTTATTTGCTTATTTATTTTTACTCAGTAATGTTTTATAGTTTTCAGCATGGAGGTTTTAAAAATATTTTATTAGACTTTTTTATACTAGTAATATAATCTAGAGATAACTTACCACTGAACTACATGCCCAGCCTGTTCTGTTTTTTGTCTTGAGATAGGGTTTCACTAAGTTGATTAGGGCTTTGCCAAGTTGCTGAGGCTGGCCTCCAATTTGCAATCCTCCTGCCTCAGGCTCGGGAATCACTAGGATTATAGGTGTGCACATGATGCCCGACTACATTTATCTTCAACTAGCTTATGCTTTAGAAATGATTGTAAGTAGGATTTTAAGAGATTTTATTTTTCAAATTTGGTTAGTATATAGAAATATGTTTGATTTTCATATAATTATCTTGTAGCCTATAATCTTATTAAATTTGCTCATTAGATCTAGTTAGTTATTTATTTTTTTAGATTCCTTGGGATTTTGTAAGCAGAAGCTATGTCATCTCTCAATGAAGACATTTTTACTTCTTTTCTAACATATATGCCTTTATTATGATCATTACTTATTAAAACCTCTGTTTATAATATTGAATAGAAGCAGTGAGAGAACACACACCCTGTTCCAATTCTAATAGGAAAGAGTTCAGTCATTCTCCATAGACACTTCATTTAATGTGTGCTTTATAAGGTTGAAGAAGTTCCTTCCATTTTTTTAAATCATTAATGGGTGTTTAGTTTTCTCAATTTCCTTTTCTGCCTCTACTGAGATTATAGTGGTTTTTTTCCTTAATTTGGTTGTGTATTAGGTTTCCACTTTGATTGGTTTTCAGATATTAAACAAACTTCTCATGCCTTGGATAATCCCCACTTGATTAGGATACATCATACTTTTTGTATATTCCTGGATTTGATTTACTAATATTTCCTCAAGAGGTGTTGCATCTGTATTTATGAGAGAGATTAATTTACAATTTTATTTCCCTAAAATGTCTTTGTCTGGTTTGGGTAGCAGCATATTGCTGGCCTCATAAAATAAGTCGACAAGCTTTCCCTTCTATTTTCTAAAAAGCTTATGTAGGATTTGTATTAAAATCTCCAAACATAATTGAGGATTTGTCTATTTCTCCTTTCAAGTTCTTTTCACTTTTGCTTCATATTTTTCAATCAACAAATTACATGTACACGTATTTGAGATTATTGCTTCCTCGAAGGATTGACTATTTTATTATTTTAACTTATTGATCTTTTAACCTTTGATAACACTGTTTGTCTTCTATTTGCTTTGTCTTATATTAGCATAGTTACTTGAGCTTTCTGATGAGTATGGTTTCTGGGATTTATATTTTTGAATCTTTTTACTTTAATCATACCTATCTTTATATTGAAGTATATCTCTTGTAAATGGCATGTAGTTGGGACTTTTTTTTAATTCATCCTGAGAATGCCTTGTAACTGGAGAGTTTAATCCATTTTTATTTTTATATTGTTGGATATGTGACTAGCCTTTCATAATTCATTCTCCACGTTTCAAATTAGGGCTTTACCAAATTAGAGCTTATTAGATGTAGCAATGGATTATGATATAGTATCATTGTTTATTTTGATAAAAATGCTGAAACTTGCTAGGTTTAGTTGGGAGTTATACCTTCAAGCAGACTTTGGGTCCTTTGGACATATCCTTATCATTCTTTGAGCACTTCCTCACTTTCTGCCATAAAACAATCTTGGCTCATCTTGTATTTTACCTGCCCCAGCCCTGGAATTTGCCTCTTCTCCAAGGACCCTGCTTTCTTTCTTGGTGTTTAGAAACTACAATGTGAGTGTAGGTTGTGCTCATGGCTACTGGGTTTCAATAACAGTGGACACAGGGAGTGGATATAGGTGTGTGTATACAGTACATAGATGCATGTATTTATGTTTATTTCTTCATTTATCTCCCTATGGAAAGCTATGAGTTCTCACTAATACTTCCAATTCCAATTCAATATCACAGAAGTCATGTTCCCCCTTTATTATTTTATGTTACTATTTCTTCACCTGTCTCTCATCACCAGCACTGGTTCCCAATGTCCCTTTCTTATTTGTCTTTGGTTCTAGTACCTTGCCCTGGGTTTTCACCACCTCTGTGCCATGGGGACCCCTTTTTTACCTGTCCTATGGCTGCTTTCAAAGCCACATGATGTCACCTTCTCTCCTGGCATGAGCTCCACTGGTCTGTGCCCATCCTGTTGATACCACTGTCTTCATTCCATTGACATCTTGTTCTGACTCCAACAATCTGTTCTGGGCCATCGCTGCCCCCATGGAAAGACTCTTCTTCATCCTGCTTGGGCTCAGATACTCTTTCCAGAGCTGCTACAATTATCCCAGCCCCCCATCATCCTGTTCAGGCTCTGACAGCCCCCATTCTGTTACCTCCGTCTCTTCATCCCTCCTGGGCTCAATGCCCCATGCAGCTGTCCTGGACTCCCTCCACCTCTCTACCCCTCTTAATAGTATCTTCCCTGAATTGTGCCAGAAGAAAAGACAATTTGAATTAAAAGGTAAATAGCAAGGCAGGATAAAGTACTTACAAGTTTTACATTTTGAGACTTTGGTAATTCAGTCTTTCAGATTCCATTTTGGCTCCTACTAAGATTCTTTCTTTTGGTTACATCTAAATTTTAGTATAATCTAGAATTTTGAAAATATGGCAGGCTTTATTTTGTATTTAGGGGCAGGGTCAAGAGCAATTCAAATGCATTTTGAATTGAGATTCATGTATAATTCTTTTTTGTTTTGTTTTGGTACCAGGGATTGAACTCAGGGACACTGGCCCACTGAGCCACACCCCCAGCCCTATTTTGTATTTTATTTAGAGTCAGGGTCTCACTGAGTTGCTTAGTGCCTTGCTGTTGCTGAGGCTGGCTTTGAACTCATGATCCTCCTGCCTCAGCCTGTCCCATGTGCTTCCAGTGCAGGGCTCCTACTATGTTACTTAATTGTATAATTGTGCAACCAAATGGCCATTACTGGGTACATTGTACTTACTGATAAATACATACAGGACTTTATTGTTGATGTACTTGTTGTTTTAGTCCTTTTCACTGCATCAATGGAAATTTTCATGACATTTCATCTGGAACCACTAGACTCTATTATGATGAGGTGCATCAAACTGCTAATTTGCCATCCAGTGCTTTGGGATGGATGCATAAAACACGTGAGTTCAAATGCTGAAATGATTACTCAAGAATTTTCATAACTGTGTTTTACATTATTCTCATTAAAACAGCCTCATGATGTGTTTTATAGTATACGTGGTATCTTAGGATGCATCTGACAGAAAAAGTTCTTTCATTTTGACTCGGTATTGGTTAGAACTGAGTCCTTAGTTTACAAGTTCACATTGGCCAGCTTCTCACACTCTCTGGTTTAAGACTTTCTCTCCCATGTGTTTCCAGTGCAGGGCTCCTTTGGTCAGTCATACTGCGGTAGACCTTTGACCCTGCACCCTTGCAAGCAGAGATGGTGGTTTTCTTGGAAGTCATTCCTAGGCTTCTTTATACACACAAAGAACAATGAACCACATTCATAGACTCCTCTCAATGCAAAGCAAATTCATTTTCAATTCATCTGTCCCTTGTGCATCCCTAAAATGCCTGTGGAGCGTCTAATGCCGTCTTACATGTGGGCAAGTGGGGAGAGGAACTGATCACTGACTGTGGTGAAAATATCTTCTTTTTGAAAATTTTATGAGCACTTAGGACCATGTGCAACAATGCCAGCCCCCCACCCAGGGTTTTCAGGGGGACTGTGTAGTGAGGGTCACGGAGCATGAATTTGGCAGCTGCAGGGTTCACCTTCCCAGAAGGTGTCTGAGTGGGGTCTCTGTGGCTGCCTGCACCATGGGACCTTTGGGTGCCTTTGACATGCATCATCTGTTTCCTTGGCTCTGTTCCTTTGTGGCCCCATGAGATATGACCTTAAAATAAGTTTTAATTGTCAATAAATCCCCTGGGCACAATGCAGAGTTCAAGGACCATAAGATGGCCTTTGGGCATAGGGCAAAGAAATAGAACTAAAAAGGCATGCTATCAGTTTAGTGTAAAGAGCAAGAGTTCCAGAAGACGTTTCCTCTGGATTGTGGGTCTGTCTCGTAAATGAAGTGTCACTCAATTCAATCTAGTTTTAATTGAGAACTCACTATATAGAAAGCATTATATAGGTGATGTGAAAAAATGCTGATTTTAGATCACATGGATTCACTGATCTTACCCAGATCACTTACAAAATAGTTAACTGAGCCCTCATTTTGGTTATTCAAGAAGAAAAATAATTCTCTTACCAACTGGGAAGTATAACTTTGAATTTGTAAGCCTTCATATCTGCTGACTGTCTATCTTCTGGAGATGAATATTAACCAAAAAGTAGATTGTAAATTGGCATTTAAGATGAAATGATACTGCATTTCCACAACTAACATGTGATAAACTCATAATTCTTATTTTTTAGTTTATATTTTCAATTTTTAGCATTAAAATTTCTGTAAGAAAAATTACTTCAATAACTTGAAACAATTTTTAAGACTGCAGACCAATTATTTATTTATTTTTTTATTTGTTTATTTTGTTCTTTTTAGATTTACATGACAATAAAGTATGGTTTGACACTGTGGTGTATATGTGTATGTGTGTACATATATACACACACACACACACACACACACACATACATACACAATGGAATATTACTCAGCCATAAAAATGACTTTATGACATTTGCCAGTAAATGGATGGATCTGGAGACTATCATATTAAATTAAATAAGGCCTATCCCACAGAACTAAGGTTGAATGTTCTTTCTGATATGTGGATGCTAACACACAACAAGAATGGGGGAGGGAATGAATAGATAATTGTGGGGTTATAGACTATGGAGATCATTAAAAGATCAGGGATTATCAAAAAGCAGAATATAGTTTGCATATTATTTTCATTGAATTTAGAAATGGCTTTTCATTCAGCTTTTCTCTTTCAATTCTCTTTATATAAAATAAACAGAATTAAATGTAACAGAATTAAAAGGGAGTCAGGTGTGGTGGCACACGCCTGTAATCCCAACAGCAGCTCAGGAGGCTGAGGCAGGAGGATGGCAAGTTCGAAGCCAGCCTCAGCAACTTAGTGAGGCCCTAAGCAATTTAGTGAGAGCCTGTCTCAAAATTTAAAAAAAAGAAAGAAAGAGCTGGGGGTGTTGCTCAGTGGTTAAGTACCCCTGAGTTCAATCCCCAGCACTAACACCCCCCAAAACAAAGAAACAAAACAAAACAAAAACAACCAACCAACCAAAACAAAACAAAACAAAAAAGAATTAAAAGAGAATCATTATGAAAATCAGTAAAGTGAACTCTTGCTAAAAATAACTGCATCTTCAGTGGAAAGACTCTTGTCTTCGTCTTGGATTTTCTTAACATCCAGATCTAGAATTCTTTTTCTCCACATTTTTTATGGGTGCATTATAGTTATACATAATGATGGGGTTTGTTGTTACACACTCAATATTAAAATGTAGCCAAATCTAGGATTATTTTGATGACCTTCATAGTTGCTGTTGCTTTTGTGCTAAGAACTGCCCAGATTTTAATTTGGGTCCATTTAAGGATCAGCCATAGCCAGATGCACATGTGTTTTCATCGCACTTTCCTTGAATTCCAAAACCTAACAGTTTTTTTTTTTTTAAGTGAACATACAAATAAGCCAAGTAGAGAGGAGATGTGCAGGGGACGCAAGATACTGAACACTCCTCCAAGCAGGCGAAGGCTGTGGAGGGAGATGGATTCTAGGAAAAGAAACAGCACCCACAGGGCATGTCAGGGCCATCTCTTCAGTTCCAGGCTGTTCTCCCGCTCTCAACACACAGCGCCAGTGCATCGAGTAGCAAGAGATATGATGTCAGTTCTCATCCTTTGGGACCTACAGATTTTCTTTTTATCAGAGCATCGTGTCTTTTCATTCATATTTCTCGGATACCATAGTTTATGGCCCCCTGAATTTGGAAATCATAGGCATTAATATTTCATGCGAAACGAGACATGTGTTTATCTGGAATTAAAGGCTTTCTCTTTCCCAGAAAGCTACTTCAGGAGGAGCAAAAGGACAGATGCAAGAATGAAATTTGAACTTGCACTTATTCAGTGCAGGGCTGGTATTTCCTGTGCTCTGTGAAGATGAAGGACACTCATGGACAGTGGTAATTATATCATCAGCCCTTCATGCCTTACTCTTTACAGGACAACAGTCTCGATTTTTCTATGACCTTCAATAGGCTTGTAGACTGGACGGAACCAGCTGGGTTCTGCACCACAGAAGACTCTCCACCTCCCCCTGGTGGATGAAGTGTGAGAAATATGTTCCACAGAGAACAAGGACACTGCACATGTGCAAGGGTTCAGTAATTCTTCTGGACGGGAGAAAAATGTGGAGTCATTGGAAGTGGGTGTTGAGCTGTAGAGGACAATTGGGTACCTCCCTTCTTCAGATGCTCTCTCCCTTTACAGTGTCTCTGGTTAGACCTAGGTACTTCATTGCTGTCCCATGCTGGCCCATCCTTTGTACCCAGGGCTTCTCATCATGTCCTATTTGAAGAAGGAGATCTTCGCTCAGCTCTGGTGTAGGAGGAGTGTCCATCTCCTTGGACGCTGGTCAGCTGTCTTCCCTAGTAGCGGTTCCCCTCAGCACTGCCATCTTTTCATAGCTACCTCAAAGCTTGTCTGCATTCTGAGTGGTAGTGAGCCAGGAGTGGGTCTCTGGCAGAGTGCCACATGTCCTCCCATGGATTGATGCCTCTCAACATCAGCAGTGTTTCTTGAAAACTCAATGTCTTCCAACTGATATAATTAACCGTCATTTTTGGAGACTGAATTCTTATTAGTTGTCTACTCTTCAATATCTCTTTGCTTCCAGATCTTTATTTTCTCTGATTTTACCAACATCCCATGGTGGGTGGTTAATTGGAAAGTGATTGTCATTAAAAATTAGGCCCCAGGTGCTGTGGGAAAAGTCTGAGAATCCAGCCAGTAAATTGGGAACTCTGTCTCTTTTTGCTATGCCTTCTATCCTTCACGTTTGGCACTCCAAGACATATTGTCTTTATCTGAAAAAAACCGTAGGGTCTAAAAGGCTGCATGGATGAGGCTCAAGTTATGAATGAAGTTCTCACCTGGGTAAGGTAGGAAAGTTATTATTTATGGGCAGGCATAGCAAACACAATCCATAATAGTCAACTTGGTCATAAGAAAGACTGAACGGCACAGAGGATGTTTCAGTTCAAAGTGTGGATGGGGAAGTATTAGGTGTCATATTGAATACAGAAATTTATAATAATAGGTTCATAGATTTGGAAGTGACTTCAGAAATCACATCTTCTATTCTTTCACCTAGTTTAGGAATCCCGTGAAGCCATTCCCAACTGACGGGCAGGCTGGGTACCCAGGCTCTGCTCTGGCATGTCTAGAGTTGAAAAACTCACTACTTTGGTAACTTGATCTAAAGCTGGAAATTGCATTCATGGCAAGTTTAGTGCATGGTGCCTGGTTTTGAGGTGAGAGTCCAGCTTCTCCCTTCTTTATATCTTTATCTCTAAATTCCCTGAAATAATCTAACCTGAACCTCAATCCCAAAAGCCAGGAAGGAGCATGGAGTCACTGCATATCTTCTGTAGAGTTATTTAAGGCTACTTTAACACTTACATGAGGAAAGTGATCATTTCTGATTTTCTGATGATTGTCTCATGCATGGGAAAATAGGTAAGATGTTGAGAAAACTTGGTTGGGATAACCCAGGTTAGAATGATTCTGGATATTTGCTCCACGGGGAGCAGATAGAAAATGGGATATGTTTGAACAGGTTATGTTAGCAGTGAAGTTCTTATTCTCACCTTATCTTGATCCTGGTTCTTTTTGATAGTATTTGGGATTTGATGTTTAGTCAACTTTGGAAGGTAGAATGGCCAAAAGAAAACTGTCTGGAGACAAAGAACTTTGGTATTTGGGTGACATGGAATGTGATTGAATGAGAGTAACTAAGATGACTGCTTAAATTAAGGAATACCAGGGAGAATAACATTTCTTTTCCACTGCATTGGGTGGGTGTGAGAACAGTTCATTAATTCATCAAATGCACCAGATACATAGCAATATGGACTCCAAACACAGTGCTTCTCTTACATGTTGGAAAGTAGATGCTTGACTAAATGGGCTTTATTCAGTCAAGCATCTGGGGCTGCTAGTCATTTTTGGCAAAGGAAATCATTATGATGGGTCAGTCAGAAACCACAAGTTCTTTCCACATTTGGTAGAAATCAGGGAAGCCAAGGTGCAAGGGAGATGGAAGAGATGATGACCCTCAAGCAGACAGGGCATTCTGTTCCTGTGTGTTAACACATGGTCCACTCCACAATCTCTGTGTCTTTACTTGCTTTTATGTACAATGATGTGAGTCCCCACTGAGGTGGTCCAAACATTAATAGTGAAGAGTGTTGGTTTTCCAGGTCTTTCTCTGGGCTGTGTCTGTAACGTGAGAATCTCAACCCTTCCCTTCTTGGCACTGTCTTCTTAGCTAGAGAATTTGAGCCTTTAACTCACAGGTCAAGAGGCTCATTTGGTTCTCTACCAAGAAGGTGAATTCTGCTGTTTGATGTCTTTGGGTTAGGAGAAAAGCCCCTCAAGAAATGGAATCAGAGTTCAGGAAGTTTTCCTGGATGACTTCTTAAGCCGAGGAAGGATGATATCATGACCAAACGACTCGTGTAGACAGACCTTGTGGCAATTCTCACTTTTTTTTCTTTTTGATTGGAACCCAAGGGTGCTTAACCACTGAGTCATATCCACAGCCCTTAAAATATATATATTTTAAAAACATTTGAGTCAGGCTCTCATTAAGTTGCTAGGACCTTGCTAAGTTTCTGAGGCTGGCTTTGAGTGGTGATCTTTCTGCCTCAACCTCCTGAGCTGCTGGGATTATAGGTGTGTGCCACCATGCCTGGTGAGTATTTAATTAAAGTATAACCAAGATAGTCCCCAATAATCCCTGTCTTTTAATTCTCCTTCTCCTATATAATCCCCTCGCTTTGACTCTGAGATAGACCATGTGACTCACTTTTAAGAGTCTGAACATGACAAAAGTAATGGAATAGCACTTTTGAGATTAGGTCACAAAAAGATGTTTGGCTTCTGTTTTTCTAGACTTAACTTGCTCTCTCGCTCTCTCCCTGCGATGGAAGCCAGCTGTCAAATTGTGAGCTGACCTATAGAGACACCTGCATGACAAGGAACTGAGAGAGGCCACTAAGGAATAGCCAGCAAGGAACTGAAGACCTGGGTCCACCAGTCGATGAGGAACCCGTGAATTAGCTTGAGAGCAGATCATCTCCCAGTCCAGTCTTCAGATGAGGCCACAGCCCTGGCTCACTCCCATGGCAGTCTTGTGAGAAACCTTGTGCCACGGGACTCAGCTAAGCCATCACTGGATTCCTGAAAGCAAAAGTTGTGAGATAGGGTTGGTTGTTGTTTACAGCATCTTAAGTTTTGGGAGTAATTTTTCACCAATGAATAATGAAAACAGCAATGAATAATGAAAACGACCACAAATGTATATTTCAATGAAGTTTTACAATACCCTGATCAAGAAACAGAATAATGCCAGTATTCTAGGAGCCCTTGTGTCCCTGTTTGGTCATTATCCCTTCTCTGGGTAACCACCATCCTGACTTCTGACCCTATAGATTAGTTTTGCCTATTTTTGATCTTTAAAAGAATAGAATCATGTTACAGTGTACACTTTTTAGTTGTTTGGCTTCTTTTTCTCTATATTTAGGTGGCACTTCTTTCTTTTGTTATTTTAATATTTTATATCATATTGCATTTTTTGGAGATATTTACTATATATTTATTATCACTGCTACCTATGATTTAATTGTACAAATGTGTCAGCTTATTTGTTAGTTCTGCTATAGCATATTTTTAATAATATAGCTAGGATTGTGATTACTGGCTCACTGTGCATGTTTAGATTTAATAAATAATGCCAAAGAGTTTTTTCAAAAGGGTTGTGCCAATTTCCACTTTACCAGCAGTGCCTAGGGCTAATCTTTTCTGTCACTATTTTAGCAGGATTCTTTGTGACTTCTCAATTCTGCAGAGGACCAAGTAACCAGGGGTAATTTAGTGGCATACTTTACGGGTAATAATGCTACTAATAAAAAGAAATATAAGGTAATTGTTTGAATATCTAGTTATCTGAAGTATTAATTCTCAAAAAGCAAGATATAGTCAGTACTTCATTAAATGTTATTATTTTATGCGTGTTGAGCACTAACTGAGTGGAACATTAAGCACTAGTTAGAATGCATGGATACCAGGGTGTCCTTAAATTAGATTCCAAGATTAAAGAAAAATATGGTTGAATTCTAATGGTTTTATATTATATTTTCAAATTGAAGTTATTTCAGTGAGCATGGGATTTTTTTAAAGCTTAAATTTCCTGCATAATGACCTTAATTTTCTGGCTAGCGATGCCAGCAAAGATATCTCTGAAGCCTATTGCTTTTCATCATAGAGGGGATGTTTTATTGTATTATACCTGTTATTTAATTTCATGTCATCATAACACTTTGTTGATCTATATGGGTTTTTAACATTATGCACTCAATAAAGCTAATTGGGGTATTACTGAAGATGCCCAGCGTTTCTTTGTAATGATCAGCATAAAGAGGCAGAATCCTTTATTGGAGCCATAAATTTTGTTTTTATGGTTATAGTCAAGACAAAATAATAACATGCATAAACTCAGCTTCATGTCTACAATAAAAGTCATGGACCAAGAGGAAAGTGTGGTGGTAGCAAATCACCACTCTGAGCACTTCAGCCTCAGTGGGTTTGGTTTGGATAGAAAATACCTGGTGGAGTTGTGTACTTGCTATCTGAATGTCCCTGGGAGATATAGATATCACATGTAAAATGCAGGTAAATACTAGCCAAAGGGGACTAGACCAGAAACAGCCAAAGATAAGTGAATGATAAAGGATCAGGAAAAGCAAGAGAATAAAGATGTCATTGTGATAAAGACAACATTCAAATCCATATTAAACCTGGGGTTCAGAACATAAGGTTAGCCTCCATCTAACTTAAGACCCTCTCCTTTGAGAACAGAGGTGTGGAATGGCAGGTCAGAAACGCAGGAAAGAACATGGAGGACAGGCCAGAGAGATGAACTTCCAGTGCCTTCTGTAGGGTCCTCGGGAGGAGGGCCGTCTGTGGGTCTTGGACAGTGCTCTAATGGAAGAGTCCTGCACAAACACGTTGGGCCTCTGAAGTGGCCCTGTGTCCCCAGTAGATAGAAGTTGTGTAGAAGAATGGCTGACTCGTTGTCACCACTAGTGAGTGCTGAGGACGTCTCCCAAACCCCGACCACACCCACACACAATCAAAGCATCATTTATTTAACTTACTTCTGAAATCATAGCATGAAATTACATGTTTTTAGGTTCAGGGCTAATTCTAGGGTCACTGACATCCATTGCAGCAAACTGTGACTGGCGTCCCTTTCCACATCCATGGACAGTTTCTGAGTCGTCCTTACATGAAACTCCTGGTTTCAAGCCCTCATCGACCTTCCATATTCTAAATGGCTGTAAATTTGGGGTTAAACATCTCTAAGCCCAAAAACACAAAATCTTAAGTGCTCCAAAATCTGAAGCGGTTTGCCAACATAGCGCTACAAGTGGAAAATTCCACCTCATGAAACTTTGCTTCATGGGGCTGGGGATGTAGGTCAATAGAGTATGTGTTCTGCATGCACAAAGCCCTGGATTTGATTCCCAGCAGCACAAACAAAACCAAACAAACAAAGCCACTCTGTTTTATGCATGAAATTGTTTAAAATATTTTCTAAAATTACCTCCAGACCATGTGTCTAAGGGGTACATGAAACATAAATGAATTTCATGTTTAGATTTGAGTCCTATTCCTAAGAGATCTCATTATGATTGTGGAAATAACCCAAAATCTGAAAAAAAAAAGATCTGGAACTTGAAACATTTGTACAGAAGTTCCAAGCATTTTAGATAAGGGATAATCATCTTGTATAACTAAAATACAAATAAATGATTTTCTTGGGATCAGGGGTGTACACCTATAATCCTAGAGGCTTGGGAGGCTGAGGCAGGAGGATTTCAAGTTCAAAGCCAGTCTCAGCAATTTAGTGAGGCTCTAAGCAACTAAGTGAGACCCTGTCTCTAAATAAGATATAGAAAGGGCTGAAGATGTGGCTCAGTGATTGAATGTCCCTGGGGTCAATCCCTGGTACCCACCTCCAAAAAAAAAAAGAAAGATTTTATTCCTTTTGCTTTATATAGGTAGAGCTAAACTGGTATAACCTGTGTATATGTCAAGGTATTTTTGAATGTCCAAAGAGAAAAATATATATATAAAATGGGCTCATGACCAGGACATTTGGCCATTCTTAAGAACTTCACCTCTCAGAGAATTTGTGTTTATGGGATGATAGATGACCTGGCTTCTCTTTGAGGTTCTCCGTGGGAAGGCACATCTCCTAAGATTTTGTGAAAGAGGACTGTCTCCCTTCATCACTGTGCCCCTCCCTCATCTTCAAGTTGTCCCTGTAGCATCCAGATTCTGGTGGACATGAGGATAGTGAAAGGGCCAGAAAACCACAGTGCCACAGGAAAACTTAAAGGAACTGGCAATATTTCTACCACTTCAGTTGGGAGAACCAGTTAGGTCTCCTGAAATATGTGGAGACAGCTGAGGAAAAACCAAAAATGTATATATAGTTTTTTTTCTCTCTCTCTCTCTATCCAGAAAGAAAAGACAATGCTCAAAACCACCGTTGATTTAAAGCAAAGAATAGCATTAATCTGTAGAATTACTCTTTTCCTTGAGCTTGTTAGGCAAAGTATCTTGGTGATATTGCACAACATTACAAATTGCCCCAAACCCAGTGACTAAGTTTTATTATTTTATAGAACTTGATGGGACAGGAACTTTGGCAGATCTTGACAGGATGATTCTTCTGGATCTCCATGTCATTGAATGAGGTCACTTGGTGGTTTGCAGCTGGTGGGTGGGCTGGCCCAAAATGCCCCCAAAGTCATCACTTAGTCTTTTGCCTTGAGAGTAGTAGCTAGAAGGCTGAATTTGGATACAGCAAATTGGAGTGTCTATGTGTGGTATTTCCAGAAAGGCTGTCTCAGAGTAGCTAAGCTTTTGCACAGAAGCTCAGGACTTCTATGGAGAGGATTTCAAGAGACAAGAAGTAGAAGCTTCCCTTTTCCCTAGGTGAGAGCTTAGAATAGGTAGCATATTTTCCATTGGTCAAAGCAGTCACAGAGCTGCTTAGACTCAAGGAAGGAAAGACAATATGGACCTTACCTCTGGGTGGGAAGAGTATCTGTAATTTTATGGTCATTTATAATTTGCTTGTTGAGATAACAAATTGTAAGTCTGATTGTAGTTTTAATTTTCATGCTCTACTTTCCTACTGTTTAAACTTGCTCAAACCAGAGAGAAGAGTCCTGTTTCAGGCCCATGGGTTTCACTAACAGGAAATACTCATTAGGAAACCTTATGTTAGTTTTGGGGTTGAGGAAACCCCAGTTATCTAATTGCTTAGATAATTACTCAAGTTTTAGAACAATAATTAGTGTGAAGATTTATGGGAGCTCAAAAATTATATCAGCAGAAAATTTACTGGGTATTTTCTAAAAATGTCCACTGTCTGGAGAGACAGAAAATGCTTAGTGTAATTCTTGGCAAGTGAGGTGAACACCATTTCCTCGTTCCTTTTCCTGATGCAACTGAGGTGCCTTTTAAAAAATTTATTTGTTCTTATAAAGTGATTTCTAACAGATGCACCAAAAAGCTTCTTTTTTTTTTTTTTGGTTTGTTTTTGTTCTAAAAAGTAGGTGCTTAGGAAGGTAAAACTGTGAATGAGTTCGTGTGCTGAGAACAGAACAGACTTGTCTCCGGAGGCAGTACTGACTGGGAGTACTTGGGTACTGACTCAGAGACCTTTGCTTGGAGACAGAACTGACCATGACCCCAGAGGCAAGATTGTGGGTGTGCAATAGTCCTGTCCCTGGTGATTAATTGGCTGCCCAGATTTGAGCTTCTAGGACATTGTGCGTCACACCCTCTTATCAGTGTTTGGCATGGATGGATTTCCATGGGCTAACTCTCTCATTGCATTCCTCTGGGCCTTGGTTGGTCTCATTTCCCATTCCTGAACTCAACCATGGCCACACCTCCCATCTCATACCATTGTCACTGACCTGAGAGTTAGGTCTCCCACGCCATACTCTCTTGGCCTTGTTCCTCCTTGAGCTACCCACAATGTTTAGTTCTACATCCATTTAGTTGCTAGCAGCCTCTCTTAGCTCTGCTCCACAGTAGAATATGTTGTCATTCTAGGAGGCGCTCCAACTCTGACCGATGCCTTTGTTCCTGATCCTGCCTCTGCTCGCCAGATACTTACCATCTTGTCACCCAAGCTGATTGGGGCCACGTGTACTCCTCCCACTAGCTTGTTATGTGACATCCTCTCTATCAGTCTCTAACTTATTTCCTACTCTTTGTTCCTGGTCCAATTTAACCCTTTCATTTTTTTGCTCCTGGAGACATGGGGGGTAATCTTCTCCAGGGACCTTTTTCTCTCTGTTCCTATGGCATTCTGGGCATACCTTATTATCCTACCTACTCTGTTGTACTTTATATGTTTCTCTATCTTGATTCTCTCCTGACTTCTGTACTCTTTCTGGCAGGAAGCATGGGTTTTTTATCTTGGAATTCCTTGGCTTTAGAACAATGCCTGATGGATACATAGATAGGTGGTTGAAGAAAAGGATGGATAGAGGGTTGGAAGGCTGATGGTAGGCTAATGGTGGTAAATTAACATGGCTGTATGGTTGGGTTGATTGATGATTAACTTCATAATCACGTGGATGGATATTATTCATACATGGTGACCTTCCATGTGGAATTCTGTGATTTTTGATTGCCAATGAGTCTACCACAAACTCCATGTCTCCCCATATTTCTATTACAAATTTATAGATACTTTTATTTGTTATTCTGCAGCTCTGCAGAGACCCTTGAAGTTGGTCTTAAGTCAGCATTTTAGAAATTCTGAGATTAGAGTGTACAGAAAATGCTTATCTGAAAGCAGAGTTTGTTCTCAGTTCTCACCCTGCCCCCCTGCTTGATTCGCCATAATACAAATCAACGTTCTTCATTAGTAGATTGGAAATAGCTATATTTACTTCTTTTAAAAGATTGGTGAGGTGAAGTTATTTGAAAAAATACACGCAACATCTGTCTATCTATCATCCATCTACTTTATCTATCTGCTTTGTGTGTGTTGTTGTTAAGGTTTGTGTGCTATAAATCCCAGAAGAACCTTGTGGAAACATAAATATTGTTACCCCTCTTTTGCCTTGAAGCTTAAAACACAAATAAGGAATTGTTCAAAATCATCAAGGACTAACACAAGTGGAAACTAAAACTCACAGTGTCTGTTTCTAACTGATGTGCATGGCTTGCTACCATAGCTAAAATGATTTTTTTTAAAGAGAGAGAGAGAGAGAGAGAGAGAGAGAGAGAGAGAGAGAAGAGAAGAGAAAGAGACAGAATTTTTTTAATATTTATTTTTCAGTTTTCGGTGGACACAACTTCTTTATTTTATTTTTATGTGGTGCTGAGGATCGAACCCAGCACCCCGCACATACATGCTGGGCGAGCGCGTTACCACTTGAGCCACATCCCCAGCCCTAAAATATGATTTTTAAACCCATGTTCATCAGCTTTTCATTTCTATGAAAAACACCTGACAAAACCAACTTATACAGAAAAGATTTAGCTTGGCTCACTTATTGGAGGTTTCAGGGCATGGTTGATTGGCACCATTGCTTTTGGGCCTGGGAAGAGGCAGCACATCAGGACAGGGTGGGTGGCAGAGCCAAGCTGTCAACCTTAAGGTCAGGAAGTGAAAGAAACAAAGAGGAAGGGGCTGGGGTCCTACTCTCTCCTTCAAGGGCACACCCCCATACATGAAGACCTGCCAGGAGGTTCCCCTTCTTGGAGACCACACCATTTCCTAGAGGTGTCATGATGGAGACCAAGGCTTTAACACATGGCTCTTTGAGGGACACCCAAGATTCGAACTATAGCAGCATTGTTACACAACGTGGAGTCCCACAGGCCAATGGGGGTGCGCTGGTTGAAAGTAGTCATGACCAGCAGATTTCATCTTGAGTACTAAATTCAAATCAATTATTAGTTTCTGCCTTGAGTTGGGAAGAAGTATGAGGCTCCATCTGAGGTGCAATTCTTCAACCAGGTTTGGCATGAGTGTGGGATGTCTTATACACACCGGCCATGTGTCTTCCATCCTAAGACCATAGCAGGTGTTCTTTTTGATGGATCTCCATGCTGACCATATATTAATTCATCATCATTGTTCATGAGATTGTTCATGGGAAAATAGTTATGGAGCATTTTCAGCTTTTGGAAGCTAGTTTTTAAATTGAATATGCAAACGTCCTCCTTCAGTGAATGTGGCTAGTAAAGAGGAGAGAAAAGCTAACTTTGACGTCTGTACCTACTAGAGTCATTTTCTCCAAAGGATAAGTGTTTGTTGTCTTATCCAGGGGTGAGTTGTCCACTGCAAAGACAGAATGGTTTCTCAAGCAGTTGAGGCTAGTTATATGTTGGAGTAAAAATTAGCAACATTCACTTCCGTGCAGACGCAAATATAATCAGGTTAACTTTATTTTAAGCATCTATCACATTTGCATTAATAACAGTATACTAATTTAAGCCCGTTTAACAGTCTAGCAAAATGCATTTCATTTAAAAAATTGGGTATTGGAAGGCTTGGCACATGCTGGGAGACGACTTGATGAAATTATGTGGGATATACTTATAGAGGGGACCCAGTAACCTTCGTGACTTAGCACTGAAGGTGCAAAATCAGTTTCAAAGGCTGAGAAATGTAGTTTTATAGAACATAGCATGCTATTCTGACTGTCTATGTATGTTTTTTTTTTCTAAAAATGACAACCAACTCACCTAAATCATACCCGAAGCACTTCAATGGGAAATTCTGACCATAAATCTGCCTTGTAAATAAATACCAGTAACCTTGTCTTTTGGAGCCTTGGTGCAGAATATAAATGATGTTGGCATCCTGTCACTGGGCCAGAACTGGCACTGGGTGTTTGCAGGGCTGTGTTCCTGTTACCTTTCAGCACTTGGGTGTCGAGGTGAGATCTCAACATAGGCAATACGAAGGAAAGAGAGACTCAGTGGTTGCCTGTTCTTCTATGTGTCTAGTCACTCAATCTACCAGTTTCTCCAACTTGCTGGGCTCATTCTATCTCTGACAAAAGACCTGAACCTGTGTCATTGTGTGAAGGAGATGATCCCAGGGAGACAGATGAATTATAATCACTAATTAAGGAGAATTATCTTTATTCCTCCAGTCCCAAACCAGTCTCATTACTTTCTAGTAATATACTCCAAGAAAGGTTAAAGTAAGGGATATTGGTTCCCACTGATCAGGCCACAGTGTGACACCTATTAAAATGCACCATAAAACTACATTATTCAATAGATCAGAGCATTGCACCTGCTTTCTTATCTCCTGCTAGGTGATTAAGTTTTGCACAAATGCAATTTGTTAATGTGGTGCTACATCTTCTCGAAAGGTAAATCTGTGAAATTTGGCAGGCATTCTCTTGGCTGCAGGTGCAAGATGAAAGACCTTTTCCTGGCTTTGCCAAGAAGAAAAATGATGCTGTGTTCAGATTCCTGGGAAAAGGATTCTAACACGGAGGGTAGAACCTGATTCCAGGAAAGGGGAAGAGAATTCTAAGAGCGGGGTCATGTGTTTCTCTTCCTTTGGGGGAGTACGTTGCCCCCAGAAGGCTGAGTGTGAAATTAGAAGTTTTAAATGAGGGCAGGTATTGAGCAAATCTCCCCATTAAGTGAAACCCTCTGATATTTGGCGCTGAAGCCATTTGTGATGATAAATGATAACTTTTGCTCTTATGCACTATGAGAGCTTAATTAGAGCTTAATTAAAGCTAATGCTCAGAATCCTCTGGAAGGTAGATTGATTCAAAACTAACTTTCATGCTGGATAGCTTAGGTTTGGAAAAGAGTGTCTTTGCTGTATATAGCGTCCCCACTCTCAGGCTCCCTCTTGCCTGAGACTTCACACCTAAGTTAAAGCAAGAGCTCTTTTTGCATTAGAATATCCTTAGCCAACACTACAAGAAGCCAAGCATGGGTCCATCTCAGCCTCCTGTGCGTTTACATGGAAGGTCGTCTTTGAATCTGCAGGTCCAGCTCGCCATACACATGTCTCAGGGAGTCACTTTTTTTTCTTTAGTTGTTGATAGACCTTTATTTTTTAAAAATTTATTTACATGTAGTGCTGAGAATCGAGGCCAGTGCCTCACTCATGCTAGGCAAATGAGCCACCACTGAGCCACAGCTCCAGCCCCTGGGCTGCATTTTTTTTATCCACCCAACAACAAAGGCATTTTTATCCCCCAGTTGATAGGTAAGGAGGAGTCCACTTCAAAGACATCGAGTGGCTTCTCCACCATTGCCAATAGCTAAATGGCTGAGCCAGACAAGAATCTCAGTGTTCTCCTCTGCACTCAGGACCTGGGAGCTTGGAGAAGTGACTTGGGACTGTGGGAAGAACTGGGGTCAGAAAAGGACGATGGGGCATCTCTCAGGAACAGAGACCTGTCGGGGCACCTAAGAGAGTGCTTGTACTCAGAAAAGGAATTCTCTGGCTAGATCCACATATCCCCCTGGGGAGGAGGCTGATAAGCAGGAGTAAGACCCTCCCTCCTGGAGGGACCTGCAGGGCAGGCAAAGGGGCTGGGGACAGTGCTCAGCTTTGCACTGGGAGGCTGTGGGTGGGGGTCAGTGGGAAAGAGAACTGTAAGGAAAGTCGGGTGTGGCCCAAGGACCTCAATCAGATGGGCCTCCATTTGCCCTCAGGGGCCTGGGACCATACACTGTCACTTGACAGAGATAAAGGGAAGGGAGAAACAGAGGGCCACATACCTACAGACCTGACCTCTTCTGTGTGAAGTCAGAATGCCAAGATTTCCTCTAACATCAATAAAACAATGTGTATTTCAGCTGACTCTGGGTTCACCTCCTCTGGGGTCAAAAGGCTAAAGGCCTGACATCTCAGAAATCCAGGCACTATGTTAGAAATCCTGTTTTCTCTCACCTCTTTTCGTGTGAATTGGAGAAGGCATCTGAGCCCTCTGGAGCTCTCTCTACGGTGCAGCTCCAGGCATTGACTTTGACACTGATCATCTAAAATGCCTATATTAATTTAATATTTGTTAATACTTTCCTTAAGTTTGTTCTTTATAAGTGTGGCTCTCTACATTATTTTAATCAGTGACTTAAAAAAATAAATGATGGGAATAATGCATATGTACATAACCTATTTAGTTTTTCAAACCCAGTAAGTTGATTTTATGTTTCAAGGTTTGAAAAACATTGTTTTCCTCCCCTATAAAAGGTGAACCCTGTTGGACGCTGAACAGAGCGAGAGAGGGTAGGTGGGTTAATATTTGTACTGCACTTGGAATTGCGGCAAGACACGGTCAGCGTCAAGAAATGTCAGAAATGTATTACGGTTATTATTCCTATCACCTCTACCTTTGTGGTTATTGTTTGCTTTGCCTGAACTCTCTGCAGAACAATTTACAAAAGCTCTTTGAGTCTGTGTACAGAAAAGCATCTCTCTGTCCTTAATTACAGTGATCAATTCAATATGAATTAAAGATACGTATTTGTCAACAGAAGCTATTTTTACCCAGATCCATAGGTTCTCTTGACCCTGGTTTCTCACGTGATCAATCAGAAGCATCTTGTGAAACAACTGTCCTGCTTAAGGATCTGACCTGGGACCATGCAATGTAGGTAACCACCTCAAATAGTCACCAGATCTTGAGCTTCACCTCATTATTTGCTCTTGGTCATATAACGATCTGCATAACGATGGGTGCATATGAAAATATTTCAACGTTAAGGTGCACATGCATGTCATTTTACCTACAGATAAATGCATAACAGAAAGTGAGAAAAAAAATCATTTGCTCATTTTGGTAAGTGGAGTAATGTTGGAATAATCTCATTTCCAGGGGATGGATGTTGTGATAAATGATTCTCAGTAATGTGCTGAGCTATCAGGATACTCTGGCCATTTATCATCTTGAATGCACACAGGCAAATGGGATTATTATAACAACAAACTGCAGCTACCTACGGTTTGTCCTCTGTGTGTGGAGGCTTAGCTTTTATCCTACTTGGGAAATAAAGCTTAAACTCAAGTCACAAAATTGGGGAAGTTTTCCCTTGAAATAACTCACTGAACCTGATCATTTTTTAAAAGAGAAAAATGAATCTGGCGGATGAATTATTGGGTGGTCTGGAAGTGCAGAAACTTAAAAAAAGAAGAGAATCTATGGAAACGGAACCTCCCAGCATCTGAGATGGGAAGAAGGCCTGGGAAGCGTGGAACGTTAAACCATCTTGGGCCACGTCTTCAAAGTCCCCAGAGTTTCCCAACACTGCCACCCGAGGGACCACACTTTTACATCTGCACCTTTGAGGAACACTCAGGTAAACCATAGCATAGCCGTGTTCACCTTGAGCAACGCAGGATTCTTGGGACAGCCAAGGTGTGAAGCTAGCAGAAGTTTCCAGTACCCTCAGATACAGATTGTGTGGCTATTGTTCGAGAAGGAAAAATTGGATTCAGCAGGGGGCTGTTTGGAAGAGGAAATGTGTTTCACTTTGCCTGAGCGATTCTCTCATCTGATTTTGAGTGGGAAGGTGCGAGAATGGGTGAGCAAGACTGTCGTTTCTGACAAAAGCAGGGCTATGGCAGCTGACCTCTCCCTCGCGCTGTGGTTGATTTCTAATTTAATTCTTTTTTTCCCCCCTGTGACTGTCCTATTAATACAGGCAGGTTGTTATATCTTGTGCTTGCCATTTTTAAAAAGCACTCGAATTATTTTCTGTGTTGTGTACTGCATTGGTAATAAGGCATCTCTTAAGATAGGATGCAGAAAACTGTGGGACCTGCAATTTGAAAAGAAATGCAGAGAATCTTTGGTGGGTAATGGTGGTGTCTCAGAAAGGATGAGTGAGGCCTTGCAGCTTACAGAGTGGGGTGGCTTCCGTAAGAGGTGTTGGGAAGATTCCTAACATAGATGGTCATGAGGTGGTTTCCAAACCTCTCACTTCCCTTTCTTTGCCTTAGAGGGTCACCCAGTAGGAAATGTGCTGGATTGATGGATGCTGACAGGGACTTATTTGTGGGAGAAATGAAAGTAATAAACTTCAAAGATTGGGACCCATTCTGAGTGTCACACTTTAAGAGGAGCAACAGACAAATTGCACAGTGCGGGAGAGGGAGGGAGCTAAAACCACATTAGTGGCTAGAAAGATGAAGTCGGGGTGGATATTTGGTCCCAAGTAGAGAAGACTCAAGGAAGATGAGACACCTGCTTGCCAACATTTGCAAGTCATCCGATGGAAGAGTCGTGGAGCTTATTTTGTGTCAGGGCAGATAACAAAATTGTCATTGGTAGGATCTCAAGGTAGAAAAGGTGTGTTTTCTGAGCTACCTGACTGTGGAATGTGCTGTCTTGTTGGGGGACAGTCACAGTCAATAGGTGCCACAGAAGCAAACCAGCAGGGCTCAGTCTGATGGTGCTGGGTGTGGAAGAGGCTGAGTTCCATTTATATTGTTACAGAGCCTGGGGCAGCCTTTTGGCCCCAATGGAACCACAGTGATTGAGTTGCTAAATCTAAGAGGTGGAGTTAGAAAGAAATGACCCATAGAAAGGGCATCTTTCAACGTTCTACTTGGCATATGCAGGTGCTCAGTGAATATTAGTGGGTGACACATGAGGAGTCATGTGTCAAAATGATGGGAATGAGTTCTGCAATCTGCCACCTTGAATTTGAAATTCCGCTCTCTGCTTATGAGTTGTGTGTCATGGAGGCAGCCCACTGACCTGTTGAAGCTCCAAATTCCCCAACAAAAGAAGAGACTTGGTAATTGTATCTCCCTTCTGGGTGGCTTTAAGGATTCAATGATGGACGTGATGGTCAAACCAAACTTGTTTTTACCCCATGCCCCACAGACCGGATCCATCAAGGAGTTGCATCTTCGACACTTTCACTAGAGAGTAGATGTCATCAGAAAAGACACAGAGGGACAGAGACAGCGTCCCACGGCCCCAAGCTGCCTTCCCGCTTTCTCCCAGCACGTACCGGAACATCTTCCTTTTGGGTCTTATGACTCCAGGACCTTCCAGGTACATCCAGACATTTTGAAGCATCTCTTTTAAAGGGTTGGTGAACTCAACAGTGACAACCATGTCCAAACCGACGACCGCAGCGCCTTGGACCTGAGTCAAGGGAGAACACAGCTCATCAGTAGCCTGTAAGACCTCTCTCCTGCTTCTCTGTTTCCTTCCCCATTTTCACTTTTGCTGAAATTTTTATAGTATGTGCAACCAGCCCGAGGAGGACAGCCTATTGCTCTGACTTGTGGATACCTATGGAGAAAAAGATGAAAAATTACTAATTAGAATCACACTCTTTCCCTCATTATAAAAACCATCCTAATTAGAGTTCGGGTTAATAGCCGTGGCTACTGGCTGCTTCGTGACCGCAGGCAGCGTGGGAGTGCATTTGGTGTAGCAGCAGCCTCCTCCAACAGGGCAGCTGAGTGAACTGGCTTCTGGAAAGGACTCAAACCTCCTATCAGGACGTGAAGGATTCCTGAGCTTGAGAGAGAGAGAGAATGTTCCGTGGGGCTCGTGCCTTCTTGCTTTAAATGTCTAAGGAGAGAGTCCTTGTTGTTGAACTTGAAGAGGAAGACTCTCGACACTGAAACAGGGGAAAGAATTTTTCAGCTACAGCTGCAACAGCGGATCCCAGGAGGGTAGAAGTCTAGGATGAGATACAGCTATTTGTGGGTGAATTTGTCCATAACAACTTCCCCAAGTATCAGGTATTTGTCAAGCAGAGACAACCAGAGTTCAATGCCAGCTTTGACCCTTGCTGACAGTGGGGACCCAGGTGACTCACTAATACTCTCCAAGACTCTCTTTTCTGTAAAACTGGCCTGGTGTTCATATGCGGTGATGTTTGTAGAAGGCTATTGTTATTATTATTATTATTATTATTATTATCCATTACACCGTGTTTACTATGCACCAGGCACTTGTAACTGCATACTTTCCCAGCACAAACTTAATGTGCTGGAAAATGGCCAGGGGACTATAGAATTTCTTTTGCTTAGGGCATGTGTATGCCAAATGGGCAGATCTGTACAAGACCTAAATCACTTGAGAACAAGATAAAAAAATAATATAACAATTCCTCCCTCATAAGAAAGGGGTGGGATGAGATAATGCACAGAAAGCTGTTTGCAAGGTTCATGGCAAAGGTGCAACACATTATAGCTCGTGCTTTTTTGGAGTAGCGATGCTCTAGGTAGCTCTATTTACCTTTTATTTTAGTACACTTTTAACTCCAATAGCGACCCAGTGTCCAGTAAATATTTGTTAAGTTAGATAAACTGTTTAGAAATGGAATTTGCTGGTTGCTTGAGTTTTCTAGGTAACAACCTAGTCATTGTTAGACCTTATTTCATTTGCAAGTGTATAACCTAGAGAAGTTTCTTTTGTGTGGAGGTAAAAAGGAAGGATGTTACACAGAGAAAAGGATCCTAGCTTACTGACTCTGTAGCTAAGAATAAAAATCTTATGGCTTTACTTTTTAAGTCTTGGTTTAAGATTCAGTTTATGACTATAGAATTTTTTTGTTTTTAAAATCTGTAAGAAAACAAAACCTTCAGCAACTTCCTTATGTTTGTTACATTCGTAACCCCTTGTCTTGGGCAGCAGGTTGGTGGAGAGATGGGTTCAGGGGGATCAGGAGTGGAGCAGACATGGTCAAGATGGTAACAGCAGCAGGTACACTTGGTTTGTGTGCCTTATCTACTAGTAGTTAGTGCTTTACAACTATGGAGATCTTAACCTACGCCAAACGATTAAGTTAGAATCTCAAGTAGTGGAGGTTTTAATTCATTTATTTTCAGCATCTTTGTTGACTACCAAGGACCAACCCCAGTTGAGAATTTATGGTTCTCACATAAGCCCCACAACACGAGAGCTGAATTTGTATCAGCTCCAAGGAACCAGAAAGGAGATTATAACATAATAATAGTTGTTCCTCTAAGAAGAATAAGGTTATCTAGGAAGGATCATTGGTGCTGGAGTTCCATTTTATGAAAGAGGAAACTGTGGTTCTGAGAAATAAGTATCTTGCATGAGAATTTGAAGCTATAGCCTGGAAAGGGACTCAAGGTCAAGTCTTTCTAACTAGAGAGGCTGCACTTAGAGCCTAGGACTCCATGACCAGAGGCGGCCAGCAAAGGCAACAACTAGGCCTTCACAAGATAACCCAAACCATTTTTGTCCTGAGGTCCAGACACCAGGCAGGAGCAAGGGAGTTTTCCAAATTGGGTGGGAAGCAATGTTGGATTTGGAGCCACGGTGAAAAGACTGTGTATAAATCAGGCTCAATGGGAGAGGGGTCAATAAAATAAGGAACACACTGGAATGTGAACCAGACATTAATTTTGTGGCTGCTGGGGACAGACTGCGAGTGGATTAACTTGGTTTGAAGGCTGTGGAATAGCCAAGAGTCAAGGTCTAGCCCAGAGTCAACCTCAACATGATTGACATCTTTTTGTCTGGACTGTAGGATATTTTGCAGCATCTCTGGGTCTATCTACTGGATGCCAATTGCGCCCCTACACCTCTCATGACCACCAAAAGCAGCTCTGGAAACTGTCAAATATTTCCTGGGTAGCAAAATCCCGAACCCCACCCCCCACCCAGTTAAAAACCATTGGTACAGACAAAACATGTGGAAGTCATTCTGAATTTGTTACTTTCTTCCCAGATGTAGTCAATGTAAACACTGAAGTACATTGAAATATGTTAGTTACATGGTCCCCTTGGTTTAATCCTCTGGTGTGTCCAGGACATTTTTTTTCCCCACGTTTAAGGAATTTAAAAATCCTCTAGATTTTTAAAAATACAAAATAAAGATTAATATTTATTTTTAAAAATCCTCTCTAAATTAGAGAATGTGGGGATGCTTCAGAGACATTACTGGTCAAAGTGTTTGCTTATGATGATTTTAACTGTCTCTGAGAAAAACATTTGGGGGCCATCCCCCTTCTCCATGGCACGCTGTTACAGGTATGGGCCTGAGCCCTCAAAAATCAATCAGCATTTGCTTGTGAATGAATGGAATTGAGAACATCATGCTGAGTGAAATAAGCCAGGCTGAGAAAGTCAAGGGTTGAATGTTTTCTCTCACATGCTGAAGCCAGAACAAAATAAGGGCAGGGGGGAAGTGGAGTCGGGGGGGGGTGATCCCAGGAGAATTCAAGGGAGATCAGTGAAGTAGAGGAAAGGGTTTGAGGGAGAAGGAGGGGCGGGAAAAGGAAGGAACTGTGGAATGAAGTTGACCAAATTATGTGTTAAGTCCATCTATGAGCAATTATGCATTATGCACAAACATGGACACACCACAGCGAATTTCACCTTTATGTCTATTTATGAAGAACCCATTAAAAACTAATAAATACATAGAAGGGAGACCAGCAGAGTTGAGGAGGGACAATGGGGGAGGGAGGAGGGAGGAAAAGAGGTAAGTACTGGGGATTGAAAGGGAGCAACTTCTGTCCCATGCAGGTATGATTATTTCAAAATAAACCCCACAATTATATATAATTATAATGTCCTAATAAAAACATTAAAAGATAAATCTGATGGCTGCTCCTAACCCTTCCTCCCCATAGACGTACGCATCAACAAGTGCAAGATACATACACTGTGGATTAAATATCTTAGGGGATTCACTATGGACTCATAAAGTCTTTCCCAGGTTCTCGAGGAGCCCATGAACCCCAACTAAGAATCTTTCCCATGTGGTGGGCTGGCTCTACAAGAAGATTCCTGAGCTGTGGAAAACAAAGTATACCCTTACAAATGTGATAGTGCAGGTCAAATGTCCCTTCTCTGAAATCCCTTATCTTGAAGTGCCTTTACCTGAAAAACTTTGGTGTTTTTCAGATTTTAGGATATTGGCATGGACTTTCTGGTTAAACATCCTCAATATGAAATACTCCAGAATCCAAAATATTTTGAACATCTTGATTTCATTGAGAAAGTTTCAGCTTTTTTTGGATTAGGAATGCCCAACCCGAAATTTGGAAGACTGTTACCCAAAACAAAAACAAACAAACAAACAAAAACCCCAGTATGTCTGTATTGGTAAGTGGCATTTAACTTGGGAATGCCTCATATGTGATTGGGCCTTGTGGGTAAACTTCAGATTGGAATATGATCAGAAGATTGGGCTTTCTGGATAATTTCAGGAGCCAGGCCTCATCAATTATCTCTGTGATTAGCTGCTGACACATGTATATCAAAAATGCCTGAATGTCCCTGATGGAGAAAGACTTGAGGGAGATGGTGAGGTGGAAGGAGGGACTGCTCTCTGATTGGAGTGTGTTTCTTTTGCAGTTAACAAAGACTTGATGTCCCCTTTCTGTTGTTTGTCTCTTGTTCTCAGAATTTAAATTTCCTGGCCCTGACTACTGAGATGATACTGAATCTTAAAAACTCAGATCAACCCCAATATAAAAATCTGCCCAGTGGTCCATATCACCCTTCCTTGTCTGGGAAATGGAGGTGGAGGTATTCCCTCCCATTTCCTCTGGGGAAAATGGAGCCTACACATAGTATTTTCATGTTATGTGTTGATCAGGTGCTGTGTCATGCTACGGTGTCTATGAAATGCTGAGATCAATGACTATTTTGGGAGACAAGGTCTGTTCTTATTGAATTCTTCCATGAATTTTCACAACTCTCTTTTCTTTAATGCTATAAAAAACAATTCCTTATCGGTATAGCTGCATTTCTGATGTTCTTGCTCTTAAAAAACCTTAAGTAAAGAGACACTTTAGGCAACCCAGAGAAGGTTAGATCAAGCAGGAACTTTCATGTGTATCAACTTTACAGAAGCATATCTAATACATGGACTTGAGAAAAAAAATGTGTAAGTCTTACTTGGTGATATCAATTGCTTTTCCAACTATTTGATGGCTATGATTTATCTTTCAATATACTATTTTAAAATATCTCTGTTCTTTAAAAACCAATCTGTTAATATGATGCATTCCCAAGTTACATGCCACTCACCAATATTGACATACTGGGTTTTTTTTTTTTTTTTGGTACCAGGAATTAAACTCAGGGGTACTTGACCACTAAACCACATCCCCAGCCCTATTTTGTATTTTATTTAGAGACATGGGCTCACTGAGTTGCTTAGCACCTCGCTTTTGCTGAGGCTGACTTTGAACTCTGATCTTCCTGCCTCAGCCTCGCAAACCACTGGGATAACAGGTATTCGCCATCACATCCGGCCTGAGTTCTTGTTCTTTATACTACTTCATGATTATGAGCATCTACTCCCATTCTTTTAAACAGAAAAGTCACACACACACACACACACACACACACCAAAGGAGGGGCGATGGAGTGATTTTTATGTAAACTTTTTAGGAAGGAATTACTTTTTAGGAGACCACAAGTAATCTTTCATGGCTCTACAAAATGTATAACCGTTTTCAAAATTGAAACTGAAATGAAGAAAAAGAGTTTGAAAACGAGTGAGAATGAATTAAGTTGGCAATTTGATTCACACAATTTATGAGATTCACCTAACAGTTCTTATTTCAAGTGCTTTCAATCACGACTTCCATGTATTATTGAAATTGAGTTCTTTCCTTCTTCCTCATCTTATGGTCACTGCTGGTAAGAAGCAAATGCTTGTTTGAAAACTCTGTTCACTGGCTCCAGCAACTGCCTTGCTCCCAGCTAAGACCTGGGCTGGCATTTAGTGAATAATACTAAAGATTAGCATGGTCAGGTTGTGAGGTCAGTCTATGCTAGTCAATATGGTAGCCACTAGTCACATGCAGCTGATTCACTTAATTAAAGCTAACTGAAATTTAAAAATTCATCTCCTTAGGGGCACTAGCCATACCTCAAGGGCTCAAGACCCTCATGTGGCTAATGAATACCATATTGGAAAGTATAGATTTAGAATATTCCTATGATCATTGAAAGCTTTATCAACTTCTTTTAATCCTCACATGAGGATTATTTAATCCCCTACCCATGCAGTAGATTCTGTGAGTCTTCATTTTACAATGAAGAAATTGAGACACAGAACCATTAAGCAACTGTTTTAAGTTCACAGAGTAAGTGATGAGACTTGAATAGAGATAGACTAGCACCTCATCCTCCTTTAATGACACCCTATAGTGACTGCTTCATAACAACAACAATGAGGACAATAACTTACCTTTATTTAGTGTTCATAATACAGTTATGATTTTCATCATTTTACTTACATGATTATTTACTTGCATTATTTAATCCCTATAGGTCTGATTTGGAGGTAGACCTTATTATTAGTACCTCTATTCTATTAGTAGAAAAGTAAAACTTAGAAGATAAATAAAAATGCTTGCTGAGACAGTAAGTTGGCAGAACCAACCTGGATATAAATCTAGGTCTTTCTGATTCTAAAACATTCATCTTTAAATACTACCTACACTGTGATCTCTGACAGATGAGAGATAAAAATAGTAACTTTTTTGGTGAGAATAGCTTCTTTATTTTCTGAAATCCACTGAAGAATCATTTGCAGTGTTAGCTTTTTATGTTATCACTAAAACCTCTGTTGAGGACAATGATTATAAGTTGACCCTGAACTAAATTTGAAAACACATCTACCACCTACCTTTCTTTTTGACTTCGTGGGGAAAGAATTAGATTCCTACGCCCGAGTGAAATGTGACAAGGTGGCCTTGAGATCTTGATATACATTACCTGATGATAACAGGATTTTCTATTTAGGGTAAAGGTAGAGATATCATTTTTAAAAGACTATCCAGTAGCCCCAATATAGTGGAATTACAAGACAGGTAGGTGGGACTGATTTTACTCTGGAATATTTTCTTTGTGTGTGTGTCTTTTTTTATTTGTTCTTTTTAGATATATATGACAATAGAGAATATCTTGACATATTTATACAAACATAGAGTATGGAGAAATGCATAGACTGCAATATGATTTAGGTGTTGTGGCAGACAGTAATGTCTCATTTTCTATCTCAAATGCAGAGCAGTGCTGGGGGGTGGGATGGCAATCACACTTGGGAGTGGCAGGACTCACCCAGGATGGAGCCAGCACGTGCCCAGCTCACATCTGTCTGATTCTGTGGCCATCATTCTCCATGACCAACAGCCAGGAATGGGTAGTCAGCTTCCTAAGCTTGTTAAAGGTGTGGCTGGAGGTGTCTCATCTGGGGTGCCCTGGGGTAAATAGGCTTCATCTGCTCAGAGTCCCCGAGGGCAGGAACTCACAGAGAAATGTGTTTTGTTTCCTCCACAAATGGCCTGGGGCAGTGTGTCTGGGAAGAGCGTAGGTGTGTATGTGTGTGTGTGTGAGTGTGTGTGTGTGTGTATGATGATCTTCCAAGGGAGGCTAAGGAGAAAGTTAGTTGAACTCAAGGTCTTCAGGGGTTGCCACTGTGTGTCCTTTGGGCAGGTCACTTGAAATCTCTGGTCTTTAGTTTTTTTTAATGCAGTTACTGGAACAATTCAATGTAATATTCAGATGGCACAGCATCTGAGACATACTAGCATGTATGAAATCTGAGCTTTTAAGGGAGAAAAAAAAATTTCCTCATTGATGGTGAGGCAGTTTCCACCGGTACATCCCCCTAGGGGAAGGATGAGGCACAGAGAGGAGAACCATAGACAAATGGATTAATCCACTTCCCTGCTGGCTCCTGGCTCCCGGCCCCTGACTTCCCTCTTCAAGGGTGGGGTAGGCTGAGTTCTAGAGAAGGGGAGTGAGTCTCTGAGAGCACAGGAAAGCTGGAGAGAGAATGGGCTTGGTCAGAGGCACGGAGAGTATTATGGCCTGGATCTGGAACAGGCCTCAAAGGCCCATGTGTTAAAGGTTTGATCATCAGCCTGTGGTGCCACTGGGAGGTGGTGCCACTGGGACCTTTAAGAGGTGGGACCCCATGGGAGAAAGTCAGGTCATTAGGGGGCGTGTCCTTGAAGGTATCCTTGTCCTCCAGCCCCTTCTCCTTGCTCTTCTTACTTCCTGGCTGCTAGGAGGTGAGCAGCCTCCTCTGCCACACACTCCTGCCATGAGCACTGAGCCACCGCAGGCCCAAAACAATAGGGTCCAGGCACCACGGACTGACACCTCTGAAACCCTGGGTCAAAATAAACCTTTTCTCCTTTAAGTTGCTTTACCTTAGGTGTTTATCACAGCGAGGTGACTGACACACAGAGGAAAATGATCAGGGCCCAGGATGATCAGAACACAGGCTCTGTTTCCTTATTATGGTGTGATGACATTGATATTTGTGTTCCGACTGAGAAAAAATATGAAGCTCTCATCTCACCTAGTGGCTGTCAAGTACACTGGGACTCTTGGTGGTTCCCCCAAGTTTAATTTGTCCTTGGGATGAAGGTGTATGAATTGTGATGCTGAAGGAACAGGACCCCAGCACTCATCTCAGCAGCCCACCTGCCTCACTCAAGGATATGGGCAGCAGGGAATCTGAGGATTCCAAGGTTAATGTCAATAAGAATTGTGGACATTTAATGAAAGGCTCCATCTGGAACAAAATGTCAGGACTCTGGCTGATGCCAACCCCACTAGTGTCGGCAGTCAGAAGAGATGTGGATGCGAGGCTGAGCTGCAGTGCCCCTGGGCCAGGTGGGGGGGGGGAAGCCCTTCTTTTCTTTCTTTTTAATTTTTTTTTGTTGGTCCTGGAGATTTAACCCAGAGGCTCTCTATCACTGAGCAACATCCCCTTTCCCTTTTTAAAAATTTTGAGGGCTGGGGCTGTGGCTCAGCGGTAGAGTGCTTTGCCTAACCCATGCAAAGCCTGGGTTCGATCCTCAGCACCTAAAAATAAATAAATAAAATAAAGCTATTATGTCCAACTAAAAAATAAATATTAAAAAATAATCGTGATTTGAGACAGTGTCTTGCTGAGTTGCCATGGCTGGCCTTGAACTTGCAATCCTCCTGCCTCAGCCTCTTGAATTGCTGGGATTGCAGAGGAACACCATGGTGCCTGAGTAGGGAACCCTTTCTTATGGTGAATGCAGCTCCCCACGAGGCTGTAGGGCTTAGAAAATGATGCGTGGGTTGGACTTGGTCCCCCGTTTCCCTCTCATCCCATATGGACACAGTCTGTCCAGGTGTTGCCCTTAAGAGAAGCCTGTACAGAAGAAGTCCCTGAACACTCTTTGGGGGTGTTGAAAGAGACACTTCTTGTAAGACCTATTATTATCGTCACCGATTTACATATGAAGTGGATATTAGCCCCAAACAGCCCAGATAGGATTATGAACCAGGAAGTCTGACCCCCGGCCCATGTCTTAGCCTCTGAGATTCTCTTTCTCTACATCAGATGTTGCTGCTGTCCCTCCTGGTTGTCTTGTTGCAGTTGATTTCCATGAGGACTGAAAACCGTAAAACCTGCCCTCAGAATGGGAGAAAGGCACTGGTTGCTGTTCCCATGTTATGGGTTACAGGCCCCAGACAAGCAACTCTGTAGCCTGGACACCAGCTGGATTCCCCGCTGTGGCCCAGCCTCTTCAAAAACCCAGCTGTTTATCATGAATTAAAATACTGAAGAGCTTTTTCCTAACTTAAATCAGCTTACAACAATCAGCACATGGGAAGGCAGAGAAAAATTCTATGTCTGCTTTTAATAAAATACACTTTCTCATCAAAATATTTTGATAGCATGAGGAAAGATATGTGTGCTCATTGAAGTTTAATGACTGTCTCTCCCTGCTATTTTCCATATGAGGATCACACACCATGACTCACACATGGTGGGTGCTGGGAATCATTAATTAGAAACAAATTTAACCTAAACCCAAACTTTATTGCCACAAGGACCAATCAAATCCAAGATGGAATCTATTGGGATTTAAGAATGTGTGGCCATTGGTCTAATGGATTTGGTTGATAATGACTTAGATGCAGGTAGGTGAGGCCCAATACCTTCCAGGAACTTCTAAAAAGGAAGCTGGGTAAGAGCAGCTGGAGTCTAGCTGCCAGGTGACTCCAGTATCAGCTGAGCTTGAAGTTACCAGAAAATGCTTTGTCCAAGACCTCGAAGAGAAAGAAAGGAGGGCTCTGGGGAGGACAGAGTTGATGACCAGGTTCTAGCCATGCTCTGGGGATGGAAGCCTCTTGTCCACAGAGTCAATTGCAAAGCTCTCATCCATAAATGTGACACTCACCTCCAAATGGCCCTAAGCTGCCTTTCTTGGGTCATCACTACTCAGGCCTGGCTTCCAACCTCCACCCCAACCAAGGCTGGCTCTTTGCTGCTCTCCACACTTGCCATCTGCCTCCTGCCTGCCCTTGCTCATGTTTTCTTCTAGTATCTAGAATGCTCTGTCCATCCATCTGTACTGGTTAAATGCCATCCATTTATTGAGGATCAGCTACCCTTCTAGAGTCTTAAGTCATGAGCATTCAACTTTGAGTGATATCTCCTCTCTCAAAACACCTAGACCTCTTAGTCAAAGCAGTCCTCAACCCTGCTTCCTGGGAGAGTCCCAGGGTGAGAGCAAGGCAGCCCAGTGGTTACCTGCATATCCTTCTGAATCAGAAGGACCCAGATTAGAAGCTCCTCGCCTTCCCTCACCAGGTGCGCCATCATGGGCAAGTCACTTGCAAACAGATGAAATTGCAATAATAGCAGCAACCAACATATACCAGGTGTTTATTGTGACTCAGGCAGCAGACATCCACTGGCTCATTAAAACTCACAAGAACCCCAGGAAGCCAGCATTGCCATCACCTTTATGACACACCCGAGAAAACAGAATCTAAGAGAGGTGCAATGATCTGTGCAGAGTTACACAGGTATTATGTTGAGAAAACAGGTTTTGAACTCTTATAATTGGCCCCAGAGCCCTATGCTGCAAGGTACTATCTTCTCTGGACATCTGCAAAATGAAGATTCTACTAATACCTCCCTACCTTGTAGGGTGACACGGAGGATTCCAAAAGATAATACAAGAGAGAGGTGTCTAGTAATTTTGTGCTTAATAGATCACAGGTGCTATCACTGTTAGCACCGTGTGCTGGCCTTATCCCTCCTCTTGTCCATGAGCTATGGATCCGAGGGCCATGTCCCCGTAACTTATCATCTCTCCTGTTTTTCCACCCCATGCCTGGCACTTTGATCCATGGTGACCTTGGGAGATTCAGTCAGTGGGGAGTCCAATTCAGGCTCAAAAAGAAAGAGGAAGGATTCTAGCATTTTCCTAGCATTTGAGTACATATGTCCTAGATAATGCTGGACTCCAAGCCATTGTAGATTTTGCACTCTGGCTTGCATTTAACTCCCTCTCCAGCTCCTATTTTATACCACGCATCTGCATCTAACTCATCTCACTGAGGTCTCCTGTGCGACAATTCAATTCCATGTTTTCCTACTGTTCTTTTCCCTCTCCTCCCTGGTCTTCCTCGAGTCTTCTTTCCCTGCCCCCATCTCTTGCAGTATAAGTACTGTCATAAGCAGACCATGGCCCTGGATTTCTTATCACCAGTCCACTAAGCTGGGTCCCAGGCGCCCCAGCTTGTAGACAGAGTTTCCAGAATGAGGAAGGACCTCTCACAGGTTGGAGATGCCTCTGCAGTTTTTGAGGGTGTGAGACACTTCCTAGGAACACTCCTGCCCTATTCGGATTTGGTTTACCCTTGGGGTTCAGGAGGTTGGTGGTTACAGCTCATGTGTGCTGCCACACCCTCACCTCTTTCCTGAACAAACATGACAAAAGCCAGATTTCAAATCTCCCTCACACTCCAGTCTCAGTCAAATGTCCTGCCTCTAAATTAGTTTCCACTGAGCACAGCCTTCCTGATTCCTTGGTGGAAACCAAACCAAACGGAAACAACTCTTAGTAAAGTATACCCTCCTGGCCTAGGTCCGCTCACTGGTGGAGTAAGGTATTTCTGATTCTGCTCCTGGGGAATGAAACTACCCTTTCCGTAAACCCAGAAGAGAACAAATACTCCGTCAAATTAATAATGCCTAAAAGATCAAAGGTATCCGTTTCCTTCATACATCCAGATTATTATCAGTGGTGCAATTAGATTCTATGTTGTGCTGCGATGTGCGCCTCCATAGCGTGAAAAGCTTTCTCTTGAGACACTCTTGGGGATGAGCCACTGCTTTGTAATTAGGTGAGTATGCAGGCCTCGCCCCTGCCTGATGGGAAAGGATCCATAGACAGGCCCTATTCAACGTCCCCAAGAAAACAGCCAAAGATGTCTCCACTGTGCAGCTGGGGTGGGCCTGGCACCCTTCTCCATGGACAGTCAGCCATGAAGCGGCAGCCTTCCTGGGCAGGGAGCAGGGCAGACCTCCCTGATGTGGCCCTCTGTGCCTCAAGCTGTTGAATTCCAGTTCTCCCCGCATGAAGCACCCCTGGGGCGGCCCCAGGATGCACTCCTCTGTTTTGCATGTGTTTCTGATTTTGCCTGCAACCTTCACATCCTCATTTTAATCCAGGCTCTTAAGGCCTTTTAGGTCCATGGTGGGTCTACAGGTGGTAACTGGGGTGAAAGAGCTAAAAGGGGCTTGGAGTAGTCCACGTTCCTCAGTGGGCAGTACCATTGTATTCAGGTTCAGGTGGATCTCACCTTAGGGTGGCTCAGATGCCTTCCACACAGGAACAAACCAAGAAAAGAGGCGGAGGGAGCCAGTTCCCAGCCCTGCCTCTATAAGCCAGACTGCGAGGTTTGGAGGCCCAGCTCCCCTACTTGCTGGCTGTGTGACCTTGGACAAGTTATACAGCCTATCTGACCTTCAGTTTTCTCGTGGGTGGAGTGGAAATGTGCTACTTCCTACCTCCCATTGATACATGTGAATCTTTGATAATGGCATTCAGAACCCAGTCACTGAAAGGAAAAAAAAAGTCCCCAAAGGAAGCCACCACTTTGAATGCCACACAATGGTTACCAGCTTCACTAATGATTCACAGGAAAGAAGGTCTACTCCCCACTTGGGCCCACTGCCCCCCACCTGGAGGGCCATTAAGATATCATAGGCTTATTATGGAGCTTTAATTCATCACCACTTTAGGGGAATGCAGCTGCTTGGGATCCCTGCTTATCATGTAACCACTTCAAGAAGAATGTTATCCAGATCCTAGGGAAGGGCTCTCAGCCATGGGTAAGTGGCAGGGAGTGTCACTCCCCCTAGCTCCCTGCCAGCTGCTCAGATTCCTGATTTGTGGGTGCAAAGGGGTCTCAAGGGGGTGGCTGATGACAGACACCGTCGAAAGCTGCAGTGGTGCCCCTGGGAAGCAGGAGAAGTAGGCTCCCTGTTTCCCGCCCACCCTCAGCTCTCCCCTGCCATGGCTCTGAGGGCTTTTCACAGAAATGTCTGGTGGTACCTGGTGAGGCACCATTGCAACCATCATCTAAGTGGACAAAACAAACCCGCAGTGATGGAAGTTGGGGAAGTGGCCCTCTTGGTATTGGCGAGGGGGTTACTGAGAGGGAAAAGCAGAAAGGAACTTCCTGCTTCCAATCTGCTACTGATTGCGAAAGTCATTGTCACAGAACTGTACATTTCAGCTTATGATCCTACTGTATAAAATTATACCTCTGTGAACAATCCCACTGTCCAGGACGCAGAGGGAGGTGACACAGGCGGCTCACATATCATATGGCATGCCTGACCCACTTTAGTCCAGAGACACGGAAAGTTCTGAGTCTCTGTGATGCATTATGCATCTTGATCTTCCTCCACAAGTGTGTTTATATCCACAGGTTATATTTATATCTGCAGTCACATCTATATATTTAAATCTGGAGAGACGAGGAGTGTTATATGTGCGTGACTATATATAGGGCAGATTAGTTCTTTCAAAGAACAGGAGGATCCTAACTCTATTATTTTTTTTTCAAGCAGGACACACACACACACATATCTAATGAACAACCTTGCCTTTTTCTCTTCCCTGAGATGCTAAAACTGACCTTGATGATGACCTTGGGGATGGTCTGCACAGTGGACTTCTGCTTGGCCAGAACGTCTTTGGTCTCATTGATGCGAGCCGTGATGAAGAAGTGCAGGAATCCTTGTTCCAGTAGCTGGCTCATGTACTCCCTAGCTCTGACCAGCACCTCCTCTTTTTTTAAATTTTTTTTATTGTTGGTCGTTCAAAACATTACATAGTTCTTAATACATCATATTTCACAGTTTGATTCAAGCGGGTTATGAACTCCCAAATTTACCCCGTATACAGATTGCTGTATCACATCAGTTACCCTTCCATTGATTTGACTGACGAGAAGAAAAACAAACAGGCTGTCAGCAAGACCTGAGACAAGATCTGCTTTACTTTTCCCCTTGGTCTCTCATCCTTCCCACATTAGCACATAAGTCACCAGGAATGTAGCCAAGGTTGGGGGTAAATGGAACAAAGAGTCAATCCAGGACAAGCCCTCCTGTCTCTTGTGTGAAGAAAGAATATGTTGGAAAATTTCATATTCAGTGAAATCTTACTAGAGAAAATGTGTCAAGCTCTCCAGACATGGCTTTTTTTGTTGTTGTAAAATGGAAAGCAATAACAAAGATGTCTAAAATGGAGGATCAAGGAGTGTTTTAATTGGCTGTTTTGATTTGGGTAGGGTCAATCCAAGATAGTGGATAGGGAACAGTGAAGTCCAAAGTCCTAGTTCCAAGAACCATCCCCTTGTAGAATAAGCAACATCTCCTGCAGGGCATCGACCACCCTTGGGCAAAACTGTCAACTACCAAAACCTTGTCCTTATAGCACTTTATATTTTCTCTCCAGCTTTTTCTGTACCAATCTGATTTCATGATTTTTCTATTTAAGAGACGGAAGTTGGTGTACCCGGTTCCCACCCTAGGACTCTCTCCCCCTCCCTCCCCTACTTGTCATGTAGAAGACCAAATGCTTATTTCCTCAAGTCACTGCTGTTAGTTTTTAGAAACTGGAGACAAGCCACAAAGGGTGACACCAAGAAGATGGGGGTGGTCTTGGCTCCCCTCTGATCGTCCTCCTATGGTGAGTTCTGTCTTGTGACTCTGGCCCTCCCTCTCATTTCCCACAGCCCAGGATGCTAGACAGCAAAGGGCAGTTCTTCTGGAGGCCCAGAGCACATTGGCATCTGCTGCCACCTGGCCATAGCCAGGTGTCTGTGTCCCACATCAGCTGGCAGACCCAGCAGGTGAATGGGTGACTCATGCCTCCATCCCCACCCCCCTACAGGCCACACACTCCATAAACAGTCACAGACTGAACATATCCTCTACCTTCCTGCCCAAGGTCTGGCCCAAAATGTGTTCTTTCTGAAGAAGTTGTTGAGGGAACAGTTCCCATGACTGGTGGTTTAAGTGTTGAGAGCAGCTCGTTTTAGCCCACCCAACTCCACAGAAGAAGTCCCCTAAGGAGGCTGAATGCTGCCTGTGGCCGAGGAAGCGCCAGGGCCCAGGGAGGGTGCCTGCCTCACTGCTGCCCTCTCAGGGGTGGACACATCAGCCAAGGTCATCATGCCTGGTGGGACTCTCACACCTGGGGACCTGTGGCAGCCAGCCCTGGCCTGAAGATCACCAAGAGTCCAGGAAAGGCCTCTGCCATAGGCAGTGTCCACCCTGGAAGTCTCTTTACAGATGTGTAGGAGCTGTGACTGCTCTAGCTCCTGATCAAAAGAGTTCTTAGTCTTGGTTCCTTATCACGACTACCTGGAGTCTTCAAAAAACCTGCCATTCCGGATCCCAACACCGACCAATGGAGTCAGAGTGTTGGAGATTGGGGGCTGGGCATCAGTCATTTCTTTTCAAGTTCTTCAGCTGACTCTGATGTGCAGCCTGCGTTGGGCAGCATGGCTCCAACCGCCAGGGGCAGCCCTGAAGGACCAGCCCCGTGGAAAGCCTTGGCTGCAAGGAAGGGAACAGCCTTCTCACCCAGGCTCTTGCCACTCCAGATGTGGCAGCCCACCAGCAGCAGCCCCATCACCGAGAGCCAGTTTTCTGACTCCGTCACGCGTCTGAGTCAGAATTTGAATCAGACGTCAGGCGATGCCTGTGTAAGCCAGAAGCTCTCAGGACAGGAGGCTCAGACACGAGAAGGGGTGGAGATTTGGCAGGATTAGGGCAAATTTAGGACAGTTTGGATTGTAAAATGGAAAGTTCTGCATCCAAAGAACATCAAGCATGGATTCCTGGAAAACCAAAAAGATGAGCCATCTTAGACTGGGGGTTGTCAATGGCAGGCTGTATTATCCCCTCCAGGAGACATATAGCCATGTCCAGAGACTTTTTGGGTTGTCCCAAAAAGGCTGGGGGTGGGTTGCTGTTGGCACCTGGTGGGTAGAGGTCTAAGATGCTGCTAAACATCCTACAAGGCACAGGACAGCCCCGTGAGAGAGGTATCCAGATGTCAATAGAAGCAGGGCTGAGCAATCCTGCCCTCAGCTCTGGAGATGGCTGGAATATATTAGTCCACTGGAGATGAGGACTCAACAACTGGCTGGGTTGGCTTGGTTCAGGAGAGTGCTACTCTATTCAGAGCCTATTCTTTGAAGTTAGGCTCTTACCTTGACTTTGATCCCTGAATCCTGCTTCTCGAATGACCCACTCATGCAGTCATCACTGCACCTGAGTCTGGACCCCACGTCCTCCTGCCTTCCAGTGAGTGAGACTCCAGCCCTCTCTCCATTAAGTATGACCCCGAATGAGCTTATGACCTGTTCATCATCCCCAGGTCTGGATGCACAGAGTGGAAAAGCGTCAGGTCTAAGAGGACACTGTGCTTTGCCTACAGCTGCCTCAGTAAGTGTGATAAAAAAATGAACTCCCCCCTGCATATTTCTACAGGGGCTGTGTTTGACCACAAGGTTTCTTAGGCTAGTGGGACACGCTCTTGCTACCCTTATAATCTCGGCTTCAGGACTCCTTTCTTCTCAGAGGGAGCACATTCCCTGAATCACACAGCACTAAAGAAATCATGCTGTGTTTCGGAGCCCAAGAGAACAGTGCTCCTGAAATAGTCTGTTATGTAAGCGCTGTGTTTTGCCACTGCACAAGAAATTGTTCTAGATAAAGTTTGTTAAACGTGGCAAGAGAAGGAGGAATAGATTTTCACTCTGTGAGCTGCAGAGCTGGGATGAGGCCAATATCATTTATGGTGTCTGGGGAAAACCAAGGGAGACACAGACTGGAGCAGCCTCCACTCTTTTCCAAAAAGCAAAGAAAACTAAATATAGCCAAGTGGAAATGATAGCACCTTTGAAGGTACTGGGAGGTTTAAGTTATTCAGATCTCCTAAGCTGATTCTGGCCCACACACACCCTTTAATCATCAGGCTGGACAGTATGTCTCCCATCCCACTTGGAAAACTTTCTTTGCAACAGAGGCACCTCAGAGTGCTTGAGTGAGGTCTACAAGGACGTGGCTTTTTGCCGTGGATGGCAGTTTATTTCAGATGGCAATATGCAGTTTATTGCAGGTAATTTCGTGCCACCTATCTGTGAAGTAAAAGAAGAGTTGCCGACTCCCTTTTGCTTATTGAAGATCAGCCCTGGGATGGGCTGAGTGGGCGTGGCTATGTCAATATTGACTCAGGGTTAGGTTTGGTGAGCTGTCTCTACATCTGTGACTCAGAGGGATCATTTTTATTATTATAAAAATAATTATTGTGCCTTCTAGTCCATAACTCAAGTAAGCTCATTCTTTAATTGGAGAACCACGAAGGGCATTGACAGACAGAACCCTTGTGAAGGGGAAAAAGGCAGCTGTTTGTTTTCCTGTCCAGGGATATGTGCTGGACTATAGGGAATAGGGACATCAGCAAAGGAACTGGCCAAGTTTGCAGCCTTGGGCTCCCATCATTGCCTGATGGGACCTGGACTCTGTCACCTCCTTTGCCTCTGGCTGCTCTTTGGGGTCTTGAACACATCAACTCATCCTCCCAGCTCAGTTTCCCACAATGTTGGAAGTTCATCTTTACTGAGATCCCACCAAGGTATTGCCACATGCAGTTTCCTCCACAATCTCCTTGTCTCACACCACATGGCCAATGCATGGGCCAATCAGGTGGCCTCTACCTTCAGGACATGCCCAGATCTGACTAGTTCTCACTACTCTGTTACTGTAGCCCCATCTCTCAGGTGAAAAATTGCAACAGCATCCTAACTGGTCTCTAGGCCTGGGCCCTGCTCCCCATGTAGTCTCTCAACACAACGAGCTTTTAAAACCTGTTAGAGCTTTTAAAACCTGTCAGAAACCCTCCACTGGCTCCTCAGCTCACTGGAAACAGAGTTCTTATAAAGAGTTCTTATATGTCCTGTATCCACCATTTTTTTACTCCTGATTTAATCTATTTTCCATTGCTCTAACAAAATACTTGAGCTTGGGTACTTTATAAAGAAAAGAGTTTATTTGGCTCACAATTCCAATGACTAGAGGATCCAAGTGGTGTGGTGTTGGCATGCTAGCTATGTCATACCATGGTGGATAAACAAAAAGAGAACTGGCTGTGTGCAGAAGAGGCCAAGTTTGTGGGGTGGACTCCCGTTCTAAACAATTACAAGGACTGGTCTCCTCCTCAGTCTATTTATCTAGATATCCAGATATAGATATATGGATATTTAAATACAGATATAGATATAGACATAGGTACTGGGGATTGAACCCAGAGGTACATAGGTACTGGGGATTGAACCCAGAGTCACATCCCCAGCACTGCCCCCCTCCTTTAGTTTTGAGACTCAGTGTCACTAACTTGCTTAGGGTCTTGCTCAGTTGCTGAGGCTGGCCTCGAAACTGCAATCCTTTTGCCTTGGTCTCTAATGTCACTGGAATTACAGGGGTGGGCCACTTTATTATTATTATTATCATCATCATCATAATAAAAGTCTTAAATCTTCTAGTTTTCAAAGAAAATACCCTGGTGCTTCTTAACCGTTAGCCACATTACCGAGTCTAGGCCTATTCACTTCCTTCATGTTCTTGGAATTAGAATCTTTAGAGATACTTCTGCATTTTTCTGAGAGATACTGTGGGCTGGGAGAGTCATCAGATCTAGAAACTTTGAGAAAAATTAAGACATGTGTTTCAGCCGGGGGGTGCACATCAATCTTGCTCGCCTCTGCTTTATAAAACTTGTGTGCATACCTTTTATTCCCTTTTTTCATTTTTCCTTCAATGCCACGTGTCAGGTCAACAGAAATCTGGAGCCCTAAATCTGGAGTCCTTCCCAGTCTCCCCCAACTTCACGTGCTCTGCCCAGAGACCAGTTCCTTTTGGGCTGAGTCATTTTGCCAGTTGTGTGGCCACTGATACCAGCAACCCCAGGAAAAATAAGAGCAGCCATAACTGTAATCCCGGATGCAAGCTAAAGCATGTTGATCTCACTCTGCTTAAAATATTCTAAATATTTATAGTGATAAAAATGTGTGTGCAAGGGAGGCTGCAAAGGCTGAGTAGGAAGCCCCATGAGAGACAGCAGAGAGCCGGAAGCCCTGCACGGCTGAGCCGGAAGCCCTGCACGGCTCCTGGATGGCACGTTCTGCCTCCAGCTTCCTCTCTGGATGGGGTCTCTCCCTAGACGTCTCGCTAATCAATTTTAAGAAACAGCCTCTACGCAGAGTTTATCTCTTTCTACCTTCTTGGTAAGTAAAGCAAAACACACCAAAAGTCTTTCCTATCTCAGGAGAGAGATACCAATAAGTGGCCTATTTTCAGAGATGGGTCATTTGGACACATTTCCCAGTTTCTTGTACAGTGCAATCCCCTTGGAATGGGATCTTAGTATAATGCAAATTCTGATTCAGGAGTCCTGGGTGGGTCCTGAGATTCTGCATGGCTAAGGGGCTCCTGGGCATACTGACACGGCTGGTCTGCTGGTGTGGGGACCACACTTTGGGTAGCCAGAAGTGAGGTGACTTTTAATTCTCATGACTCACGGGGTTCTTGGCTTTGAACATTTCAGTGTTCACTTCTATGTGTGAAATAGAAAAGATGAAAACTGAGGATTTTTAGGATAGGAGAATTCTGCCTGTGTGATTCACGTTCCTGAGCTCTGGGGAGAACTTGAATTTGACAGACAGCTCTGAGTGGGCGTTGTCAGTCATTGGGACAGAGAGCCAGATACCAGGTTCTGAGAGAAGCACACCCTGGTTTGCTTACAAGATAAGGGCTCCAGCGCCACGTCGAATGTCTCCTTCTTGAATTCCGTCTTGGAGACCCCAGTGTAGAAGGTGATGTTGCCCGAGAGATAGGCAGAGATGCTGTAACCGTTGGAGCTGTTGTTCGGGAAGGTGATGGTGATCTTGAAGTCCTTTCCCAGCACAGCATTTTCCACCTCAAAGTCCATGTCCACGTCTGATCTCGATTTGACCACACCCTCTGTGTTGAGGGCCTTCTTAGATCCATACATGAGCGCTGTCTTGAGGGCCAGCTGCCCTTCCTCTTGACCTAGAAAAGACCCAGAGATAATGATGGGGGGAAAAATACAATCCACCAAAAAGAAGGTTATCTGCATAAACACACCGCACTGCCCTGGTTGGCTGCCTGGGAAGATCCACCACTTCCCTGGTGATTATTTTTGTTATAAATACTGCAAAATGAGGTTCTTGGAGAGGCGGTGACCTGCCCAGGCTGCTGGTTGAGTAGGTGGCCATGCCAAGGTCTGTCTGGAAAGAAGGTTACTAAACGTGTTGCTCTTAAGGTTGTTTCTCCAGGGCCACTAGTGCAGGGTGCAGCAGGTAAAATTTAAAAAATCAAACTTGTCTCAAATTATGGTGTCAATTTCTTTCCTGCCCTGAGTCGTAACCATAGAGCTGGAATCTGGAGTCCACTAAGCAAGGATTT
The DNA here is from genome assembly GCF_052094955.1 of Ictidomys tridecemlineatus. Classification (NCBI taxonomy): domain Eukaryota; kingdom Metazoa; phylum Chordata; class Mammalia; order Rodentia; family Sciuridae; genus Ictidomys; species Ictidomys tridecemlineatus. Next base: position 511,830 of record NW_027522508.1, on the reverse strand, counting down.
TGGAAATAGCTGTCTCTTTCTGTCCCGCCTCCTGCAATATAAGCTTTCTCTGGCTCCTGGATGTTTCTTCTCCCAAATACAAGCCCCTCTTCCTTCTCTTCCCAATCTGGCCTTTTTCAATTGTTCCTTTCTGTGTTGACTCTGGAGGGCTGCTATCCCACCCTTCTCTACCTTCCAAGGTGGTCAGTTGGCTGTTGGCAGAGTGCAGAAAGTTTTCCCAAATCATGGCCACCCCAGGACATAGGGATCTGGCAAGATGCTAACTAGTCTTCCCTGTTTCTGGGTTAGATCCTGTGGAATATCCCTGAGTCGTCCAGAGATAGCTAAAGTTTCACAGCCTTCTGAGGCCTATCAGAGGCTCTGAGATTGCCAAAGCCAATGTCTCGGCTTGGCACCAGAATCATGAGCCACCACACAGCTTCGTAGGTTCAAACAGCAAATCTTTATTCCCGCTCTCACACCGCCTCCATACAGGTCCAGGGGAAATCGCGTTCTGCTGTCTACCCGCACAATTCACCTACTCCACGAGGCTATCTCCAAATCCCATTTTAATCTCATGAGAACTCAACGGGAACAAGCAGCAGGAACACCCTAATCCCAGCAATAATCTTCAACCTCTAATTTCCCTAAAACCCATTATCTTAAACTGGCAACACCTTAAACTCAAGGAGCTGGTTACTTCCTCAAACCTGATCAGCTCTAAACCCGGATCCGCCTTGATCCTTGAGCAAGGTCACCTTATTAAAGCATGCATGCAATGTCCCATCAAATGTCCTCTAAGCAGCATGGGGTACACTTGGCAAGGAAATTTCGATGCGTCATTCCTACTTGGTAATGGCCCTCAGCATGAGATAAAAAGTCCTAGAGAAGTCCTGTCTCACCCCCTTGCTGAGAAGCAGTAATGCCACTGCTCGAATCCCCATGCACACCCAATGTTTACAGCAGCACCATGCACAATAGCCAAACTGGAACCAGCCTAGGTGTCCAACAGATGAATGGATACAGAAAGTGTGGTAGATACACACACAGTGGAGTTTTACTCAGCCATAAAGAAAAATGAAATTGTGTCATTTGCAGAAAAATGGATGAACCTAGAGACCATTATGTTAAGTGAAATAAGCCAAATTCAGAAGGACAAATTAGAGAGGAAACAGGAAAAGAAAGGGTGAGGAGATCACATAAACAACAAAGGGATATCGGTAGAGAAAAGGGACCAGGAGGGAGGAGGAGGGGAGGGAAAGAAGAAATAATGGGGAATGATATTGGCCAAATCATAATGCTATATTGTGTGCATGTCCAAATATGTAACATCAAACCCCACCACTGTGTACAACTATAATGCACCAATTAAAAAATGAAAAAAATTAAGAAAAACACTCCAGAAAGGAGACCTGTTCAATTTTCCTGAACACAAATATCTCAGATACTCTTGATCCTGAGCTGTGTTTAAAGGGCTGTCCATTGTTTTGTGGGAATGGACCAAAGTTCTTGTGCAGTTTGAGATGCGGATGCTGTTTTGAGGAACTGTCTTTCAGAGTTATTGAAGTGATTGGGTTGGAGATGAGGGCAGGGGGAGATGCAGAAAGGGTTTTCTTTGGAAGAGGAAAATTCCTGTTAGCCTGACTCCAGGCTAACTGTCCCTACAGAGTTTTACATGAAATGTTTGGCTTCAGAAATGAGCTTGGTGCTTCTGATATCCTCGAGCATCATGGAGGACAGAGATGAAGAGTTGAAGGCAAATTCCTGGACTTGTAAAAACCAGTCACCACAATGGCTAGTAGAAAGAAAAAAGACACTTTAAATAAAGAATGCTGGTTTTTATAATTATGTTAAGATATTATCTTCTACTTTAGTGAATAATTGAATGCAGTGATGGTGAAGAAGCCAATTAATCATGACTCCTAATAAGTGCTAATTATGTGTCGGGTGTTGGGATAGATGCCTGTGCACCACCTCATCCAACAACTCCACCAGCGAGGCACTGTGATGTCATCCATTGCCACATCTGCAAAATCAGGACAGCTTCATCGTGGAGTGGTTAGGTGGATCACAGGGAGTAGATGCATAATGAATGGAAGACCCTCTGGAACGACAGAGGAAATGCCAGCAGGTGTTGTGTGCAAACGTGGATGTGTGTGTGTAGGTGTGAACAATTTCCCCGATTGTCAAGACTGCAAGAATGTGCCAGAAACGGTTGGTCTAGGACAAGCACTGGCTGCAGCACATGTTGATGGATCAATAGGAGGAAGATAATGAAGGGAAACAGGCAGTGGATCCAGGGCAGCAGAAAGTGCTGTGAGATATTTTAGCGGACATCATCTGGCAGATGGGTCTGTGAGAGAGAGGGCAGTAATGATCAGCACTTTGGATGGGGGCCAAATATGCATTTAGGTAAAAGGCAGGAGGCAAATTCCAGCAGCGGGAAGGAGAGGAGAGAGGTGCTGCCTTTGGGTACAGAAGCTGAGCTGGCTGTGGAAGGAGAAGGTGAGGAGAAAAAGCTTGTGTGGAGCTGGGAGCAACCAGAGAGATGTCCTGGCTGGTGGACCCTTGGGCCTCCTTCTGGGGAAGCATCTGCCATGAGAGCAGGGCACTGCCAGGCAGAGGCCGACTGGGCTATTACAGGAAGGATGGGCCCAGCAGGAGAGAATTTTGAGGTTTCCCAGAGCCTGACAGAGTAATTCCTGTTTCTCGGCAGTTATCCTTTGTGCTCTGGTATCTTAAAAAATTCAGGGCCACGGGCAATCCTGTAGTGATACGAGAGGTGATTTAAAGAGAGATTGTATTTTCTGAGATTCCTCTGTAGCCTTTAGGAGCAAGGTCAAAATATCTCCCTGTTAACGAGGAAGTAATCCCATCTTTTTATGTTGGATGAAGCCTCTTCTCATGTCCTGATCTTAGCTCCAATGTCAGCTGCTTGAGCCCCTCCCTGCTCTGTGCAATGTGTGCCCAAACCCTAGTCCTCTCATCTCTCTCTAAAACACATGTTTTTTTTTCCTTTTCCTCATCAGAGCACTTGCCTCTGCATGACATCACCTCCCCTGCTGAGTCCTAGCTCCAGGGACAGGGTCTGTCTTATGTGCCTCTGAGTCCTAGGGACCTGGGGCCTCCTGGCTGAAGGATCTGGGTTTGCAGACACAAGCTGCTTTCAGCCAGAGATTTAAACTGGACTATTTAAAATTATTATGAAGGCTTCCATCTTCATGATAAGTTTAAATAGTCCAGTTTAAATCATTTTACATGCAATTAATCCCATCTGTAAAGTGCTGTTTTGGTGACCATTCAGGTGGTCATTTGGTGCTGTGATAACCTCCGTGATGTCTCAGGCAAAGTGCCAGGCATGATGGAAACACAGCCCTCATGGGCACCAAAGGGACAAGTGGAGAACAATTGCAGTGTAGACACGCACATCCCAGATGCTGAGGCAGATGTTGGTGGAGTGTCTGGGGATATGAAGGAGACCCTCGACCTGCCTGGGGGCAGGGAGCATTTTGGGAGAGGGGGGTCTTTCAACACAGTAAGCAGAGGCATAGGGGTGAGCAGGAGCTTGGGTTGCTGGAGGAACTGGCAGCAGTGTGCCTGGTGCTGTGTCTGATGTCTGTGGGGCATTGCCAAGAGGTGTAGTGAGGGGGGAGTGTCAAAGAATCAACCAAAAAGAGACCTTGTGATTGCAAAGCTCTGAGTGCAACGGGAAGACAACGAGGGCTTTTGAGCAGTGCTATAACAGGCTCTGGCTTAAATGTCAGGTAATATCCTTGAGCAGCAAGGCAGGGGTTAGACTGAGGGAAGGGGAGGATGAGGTGGGGAAGCTAGAGTTGTTATTTTTCTTGGAAGAAATTATAATCACCCAAACATGGGAAAAAGAGCTTCCAGGATATGCTGGGAGCAGAAATCAGGGTGCAAATGGGAAAAGAAGGAAATGGGAAAAGAAGGAAAGGAAAAGAAAGAAAGGATTTACATTCAGGCAGCTCTTTCAAGATGAAAACACATTGCAAAGACACAACGAGGCACGTTTGGTGTGGAATACACTTGAAAAGGATTTTGTGATTTTTTTTTTTTTTTTGGTACCAGGGATTGAACCCAGGGCCACTTAACCACTGAGCCACATCCCCAGCTATTTTTTAATATTTAGAGACAGGGTCTCACTAAGTTTCTTAGGGCGTCACTAAATTGCTGAGGCTGGCTTTGAATTTGCAATCCTCCTGCCTCAGCCTCCCAAGCCACTGGGATTACAGGTGTGCGCCATCATGCCCTGCTAAATTTTTTGTTTGTTTAATGTAGGAAATACTGCAATGCTAATTGAAAGAGCAGGGGAGATGAAAATATGTGACAGAGGGGTCATAATTAATGTATTAAAGAAGGACTGGGGTTGAGACACGATTATAAAAGAAGACAGATCACTACAGTGTAAGCTTTCCGAATTCTGGTTTTTCAATGCTTTATAGTTGCTGAATCTTATATTTTGAAAAAAAAAACAAAGTCATAAAATTGATATTAAGCTTTCATTTGTCAAAGTGGAAAAAATGATCTTCTTGCAATTTAATTAATTAAAATGATTGATCCCCAAGTCTGGTCAGAAGTTCTTTTCTATGTTTTTACTCGACTCCATGCTTCAGTATCCACACTCAGTGCTTATGGATGCAGAGAAATTATATGAGGGATTCACTATGAAGATCAGAGTGGCGCGCACACAGCCAGCCCTTTACTGTCTGCCCGTGGTAGACATCAACAATCCATCACCCTCCTCACCGTTCAGAGGGATTCTCAGCATCCTTCTCCAAATAGCACTCCATGCCATCCTTTCTAAAATTAGAGTTTGAAATGTAGATGCCAGCCTTGATTAAGAGACTAATTATTCACCCGGAATCAAACTCCAGCTCAGAAGCAGCATGGGGGGAGGTGGTCTCTTACAACTATGTATGTGGATGTAGGAGGTCTTCCAGTTGGATCAGAACACACACTGACCTCGCCCTGATCCTGGTTTTCTTGCTCAATTCTGGAAGCCAGGACCTCAGAAGTCTTCCCTACAAACATTTGGTGCATTTTATTTATTTTAGTCTTTGTCTAACCAATCCCCCAAATTCTCTTTCATGGAATACTTTTGATCTTTCCTCTCCTGGCATCGGATGCTGTCCCCTTCCTGATTTGGGCTTCACTGTCACCTGTCACCAATGAGCCTGACAGTTAATGGCAGTTGCGTTCTGCTGCCTGTTTTGGAGAAGACATCTAGCTGTGTGGCTTGCTGACTGCTCTGAGCTCAGGAGCTCACCTTTCATTCTTCCAGAATAAGAAAGTCCACACTGTTTTCTCTGTCTTCCTGACTTTTCCTGGAGAACTTGCACCCCAGTGCTCCCTGCCATTTCCAATCTATTCTTCAGCATCACTGCTCTGTACCCAGTGCGCTGGCACACAGGAGGTGCTGATTCAGTGTGATTAAATAGGTGGATAAACCACAGCACCCCTTCTGGGGGTCAGTCAAGCCCCAAGATGGGAATAAGTGAATTGCTCCTTCAAATCTACTTGGAAAACGATGACAGCCCCTGTAAGTACAGCAGAAGTAATATGTATGCTGAGGACCACAAGGCCCTCCCTGAACCGAGTCTGGGTTGGGGACAGCATCTGTCTGCCCTGTGCCGAGCAATTCTCAACCAGCCTGGCCAGTGCTTGATTCTGTTTTTTTCTGCAGCTGGAGAGGAAGGCAGGTCCCTGCAAGCCCCCACCCCAGACAGTACTTGCAATGTAGCAGATGGTTAAGTGCAAGCTGTTGAACAGATGAATGCAGGAACATCTAATGAGAGAACATTGCAGCTAGTTTCTTTCACATTTTCTACGGAATTTCTTTTTTTTTCCCTTTCTAAATCTTTTTGTTTGTAATTCTATAATAAGAGGGCATTGCTTGTTTGTTTTCTTTTATTGTGCTTTTTTTAAACGTTTCTTTCAGGGAGAAGGAAAGAGAACCCTTTTTATCTATGTCATGCCATGGATGATAATAACCAAATGAAGGAGAGAAGCAACCTTTTCAGAAATGCAGTAAAAATTCACTAGTTCAAATGACAAAATTTCTGAATTTCCAACATGAGGCACCCTCATTTTTAATTCAGCAAGCTTTTTCTTTATAGTGCAAATTGCTTTTGTAAATAAGAGCAAGGAGACTGTCTAAAATATTTTAAACAATTCCTGCACTCCTTAGCGCTTCAGGAATACCAATAAATATTTAGGTATATGCTAATTACTTATCATTTTTATCCATTCACCAAAATAAATGCCGAACTCTAGAATATCTGGAGGTGAATCATTTGCAAAATATATTCCACGTTTCCCATTAAGACACCCAACATCCTCACCTCCTGTCCCTGATTGACCTTGGGAAGCTTTGTCTTTGGTCACTGGGCGTCTGAACATGATGCATTGTTAAAGCCTGCAGTACCCCAAACATAGTGGACTATGTTCCTATTGCCTGGAAGCTCTGTCCAGCTTTCTTTAGCTGAGGTCTGTGACCTCTCTTCCTGAGCTTCACTTTCTGCATCCTTTGGTTGGATCAAGTAGCCATCTTCTTTGTTCTCTGAATAATAATCCTATCTCTTGCCTGGAAACAGAAACTATGTCCTGCTCTCTGCTAGAAGGCCTCACACCAAACCAATTGTGGAGACACTCAGTATTTATTGAGATGAAATTGAACTCAATAGTGTCATTTGGAGTATTCTGTACAATAAAAGTTAACAAAAAAACCCCACTATAACATTATTTTATAATTGAAACTGGCCTTCAACGTAATTGACCTGAATTAGTGAGACATTACTAACCTATTAATATTACATTACCTCCATCATGGGGTTTCTATGACAATTCAGTGGAACAATGTATTAAAAATAATTTGTAAAGTACTAAACAAATGTGAAGCAGTTATTTAAATTTCTATTATTGGACTAAAGATAAGATTATATTAGTTATACCATGTGTTCTAAAAGGATTATTTAAAATGAAAGTCCTTGTCAACAAGAACATATTCTATATTCTGTTTAAATACATACAACTTTGAACCAACTCATTTCACAAGCCAAGGGAAGGAGAATTCTGCCCAAAGCAAGCAACCAAATAAAACTACATTGGAGAACTGAAGCTGTGATGTGTCTTTCACTCATGAGAATTTTGACTACCAAATGCTTCAAATGCCAGTGTGTTTTCTAAAACACATTTCAGGGTGACAGTGACTGTATGCTGTATGAACTGGAGCAAAACTTTAAAAAAATAATTCAATTGAGGTAAATTACCTTCTTGGAATTTGTAAGTATCAGTAATATCATGTATGCCGTCTCCTTCAAGTTTTGGGTTACAATTAGTTTTCCAATGTGGGTGGTATCCAAGGTTTCTACCATGTGAGTGCCGTCTTTTTTAGCTGTGATGTAAATAAGATCACTGTTGACCTGGAAACAGGAGAGGAGAACATTCATCATCATCACAGGACCTTGTTGCCAATCAAAGCGCTACTCACAATTCACAATAGCTGAAATATGGAATCAACCTAGGTGCCCATGAGTAGATGAATGGATAAAGAAAATGTGGTGTATAGACAATGACATAGTATTCAGACATTGCAACAATCAAAAACCTATCATTTGCAGCAACACAGATGGGACTGGAGGTCATTATTTTAGTTGAAATAAACCAGATGCAGAAAGACAAATCCTACATGTTATCCTTTGTGGAAGCTAAAAAGTCAATCTTGTGGAAGAAAGGAGTGAAAGAGTGGTTACTAAAGATTGGGAAAGAATGGAAAGTATTTCAATACAGAACACCAAAATAAAAGAGATGAGGAATTTGTTCTCTCTGTCCATCTGTCTATCAAAGTCTGGTAACTATTGATTAAAACAATTTAGAATATATTTTAAGATGACTAGAAGAGTAAAACATTCTCAACACAAAAATAATTAATGGTTGAAGAGATGGAAATTATGACCCTGATTTATTACACGTTGTATACATGTATCAAATTACCACATGTATACATAAAGATGTACAAATATTATGTCTGTATTTTTTTAAAGGCAAAATCAAAAGGTTCTTGTCACCAAAATCTTTAACTTTCCATGGGGGTGGACATCTAGAGATCCCTAGAGTTGCATCATCCCTTTCTTCAACAGCACTGGATTCCTAGGACCACGCTCATTGTAAGATCATTTTGAAGTAAGAATATGCATCTGAGTACTCATGAGTAATTTAAATGAAGGCTCTCTGGGGCTGGGGCTATCAGCAGCAACCATCTCCTTTTCCCATTTTCATACTGGTAAATGCAGCCACTTTTGAGACAGCCAGAAGAATTTTATGTCCATTTCTCACCTTCTTGCACCTCTTTTAAGCTGGTAGAGGGTGTGACCTCCTTCTAGGACAAGAGGTCTGCCAGGTGTCTTCCCAGAAAGAAGTCCTGCTTTGCAAAAGGAGAGAGAGGTACGTGGGAGAGTCTGTCTTTCTCTTCCTGCTTTCAGATATTTCCATGCAAAGTGATGTTTGAAGCTGCCACAACCACCTCAGGACAGTAAAGAGAAACACCACTGCCAATCAGAAGCTTGCAGAATAGAACGAGGAGAGGGTCTGCGGGATTGGTGATGCCATTCAGTGGCTAAACCACCCTTGGAACTGCCTGATGCAGGGTCTCTTAAATGAGAAAAGCAAATCTCCAACTGTGTGGGCCATATTAATTTTGTAACTTGCAGCCAAAAGTATTTTAGTAGAAGGATAAGACTAGATCATCCAAGAGAAGTTCAAGGAATTTTTTTGGTGGTTCAGCAAGCAAAATGTGCTACTTGGAAATAGTATCGTGGGACCATAATACATGATCCCCAAACTCCTCCAAGGTTCTAAATCTGTGCTTGAAAATTGATTCTCCCAGAGACTGTTATTGCATTTTTTATAATACTTTTCTTGGGTGTTTCCTTGATTAGCATAGTAGCAGGTAGGAAAATGAAAATACATATTCATGATGTATTTTCTATATATTTTCCAAGTCCCTTTCTCAGCCTCATTTCCCTTCTCTTTAAGTAGGGTAATAATAGTTCCTTCTTGATGGCCAGCAGTATTAACTGAAATAAATGCATGCAAACTATTTATCACGGTGCCTGACATAGAGCTCACACTCAGCACATGTTATTGATAAGTATGCATTATTTAATAGTATTCTCAGATGTTGTTCAAAGTGCCAGAATTCTCATAATGAACAGAATAGATTTGGTCCCTCCAAATAAGGCTTACACAGTAGTAAGGGAGATTTCATGCATGAAGATCCCCTGGATAACTTTAAAAAAAAATAGGAAATGTGTTGTTAAGGTCTTGGGTGGAACTCTAAGTCTATTATATTTTTAAAAGATGTATTGGTCAATTTTAATGAACTCCTGCATTTCAGTATAATAAGTACCTTAGGAAGATAAGATACTTGGGAGTACCTGGGATGGTGGCAGAGAAAGGGGATTAGCTAGAAAGTAGCAACCAAGTTGAAACATGTAAGATGCTTAGGAGTTTGAGAAGTAAAGAATGGAGGGAAGGAAGACTGAGATAGTCAGAGGGATTGGCAGGTGCAGCACCTGGGAGGAAGGTCTTGAGAGAGACACTGGGTTAGCTACCAGACGCTCTGATCCTGAGTGCATTCATTTGAGAAGGTCATATTAACCTCTATGAACTTCAGTTCCTGCTTCTATAACATGAAAATTAACTACACTTGTTCTACCAACCTTATAGAAGCTCTGAGGCCAGACTGAGATCAGATCTATGTGAATATGACTTGAAAAATCTCAAAATTGAGTAAAAATGGAATGGCCATTATTAGGTACCGGGGAAACAAGATGTTGTATTCCTAACTTTTAAAATTGAGGTTACAGAGATCAAATTTTCTCCATGTTCCCACAAAATGTTGTGAATTTTCATGAAGTCTGGTCTCTATTAGGGAAGGAGGTAGCTAACATTTCCTGAATATCCACAATGTTTCAAGGATATCTTGAAACACAACAATTCTGTGAGGTCTACATCATTATCCGTACTTTAGACGTGAGATTGCCAAAACTCAGAAGGCTCAGGAAAAGTGATTGTGGCTTAGAGTGAGTGGAGAAGTATTAAGCCCTCAGCCAACTCCTAGTTTGTCCTCTTGACCTTTATCCCAGGCTGGCCCGTGGTCCATCCCCTTGGGCTTCACCTGGGGCTGGCCCATGGTCGATGTACCTGGGCTTCATAGTCGACTTCCTCCTCCATATGACCCCATAGAGCCATGAATACTACCAGGCTTGGGGCTTTGGTGTTTCCACACTTGAGACTCATATTTCTGAGTGTAATTGATGGTGACCCCAGTCCTCAGCAGAACTCAATGGTGCTAGCCACATGAAATAAAAGTCTCAAATATGCAATCAAGCATCAGGACAGGAAGGGACAGAGAACCTATCTAAGGAATATTTGTCATTTTCAGAAATAAGTTAAGGAAACTTTAAGTGAGTTGCCTGAGAACTTTGGCATTCCCTCTGGAGGGGGCCATGAATGCCCAGGGCACTCCTCCTCCACCTGCTGCTGTCGAAACAAATAGCCTTTTTAATAACAGCCCTCACAGCAGCTCATGGCTTTCTAGAGAGACAAGGTTAAATATCAAGGTGGCAAATCCTGGGCTCCCCTTGAGCAGGGGTTAAGAAGTTAATTGAGGCTAAAATCCCAGTCCAGCCCAACAACCCTGTCCCTTGTAGAGAGAAAATGGGAAACACATAGATGGGATGGATTTTGTGTGTGTGTGTGTGTGTGTGTGTGTGTGTGTGTGTGTGTGTGTGTGTGTGTGTGTATATATATATATATTGGAGGTGGGAGGTGGAGGGAAAGTCCTCTTTCCAAGTGACATTGGCAAGCTTTCTTTTCAGTTTTGGCCACTAGTTTAATGGTTCTTTATAGAAGAATCACTGAGGGGCTTTTAAGAAAGAACAACAAAGAAACAAACAAAAACCAATGATAGGGTCCACCAAGACCAAATGACTCTATATAGTAGGACCATTGTTAAGCTCAAGGGTGTACTGCAAGGAATATTGCACTTGAGCTGTGTGACTTTGGTTGAGTTACTCAGTCTCTCTGAACCTAGTTTACATAATACTTTCTTCACAGGGATGGTTGGTAGAGTTACTTATGGAAACTCTTCAGGTTTCAGGGTTATTTATTCTCCCTGTTTTAAATGGAGAAGGGTCTTAGTGATCATGTAGTTCTACCTCTTCAGATGGAAGGGGTAATGCTCATGTCAAATTGAGCATCTTGACACGAAATCTGATATTCTTTCCTGATGCAACACCCTTGCCTCTCTGTCAGACACAAGCACTTCCCATGTAGCTTCTGTCATTTCTCAGAGGCCCAGGAGCTCAGCAAAGGTGGGCTGAGGCCTCAGAGGCTCGAGGGTTCTCTCTGCAAACTTCCACCCACAGAATATAAACGCATCTGCACAGCTGGGAGAAGCTGAGACCTCTGCTGAGGGTGGACTTGCTTTTTTAGTTTCAGGACCCAGGACAGAGTTGACTTTGGTTTGTCCATTTTTTTCCCAAGTGGAGATAACCTCACTGAAATATCTGAGGAGAGCATGCTGCTTTGTCAGGAGCATATGGAGGCAGTGGGTGCCCAGCTGGGCCAGGAGACCTTCCTGGTACAATCACCAGTTAAACATCCCTGTGCTGGCCCTGTCCTCAGCTGGGGACTGTACTGTCCCAGGCCTCCGAGTGTGCTCTCTTGTGTTTTGTACACATGCCTTTTCGCCCAGCAGAACTGCTAGCACTTCTCTTCAATGCGATTCTAGCAGCTCGTTTGCTTGATCATATCATTCAACAATGAAAGAACAACAATTTGGTAGATACCGAATATGCTCTCAGCAGTGAGAATACAACAGATTCTACCTTCCTGATGCTTCTATTTTAGAAAGGTGAAAATAAACACCAAGGCAGGGCAGGTGGAAAAAATCAGGGCAGGTAGCAATCTTTCAAGTAGGATTGGGGAGACTGAAGACCTCTTTGAAGAGGTGACCGAAGCAGAGACCTGAATGCAGTGAGGGAACAGGACATGCAAATTTGTCCTCCACCCTCATAGGAGGAGAGGACAAACGGAGAGTGTCCCTCTCATAGGCAAAAGGACAGTGTGGGTAAAAACTCAAGAGCATGTCTGGATGCTTCCAGAAGAGAAAGAAGATCAAGAGGGCTGGAGGGAAATCAGCAAGCGGTGGGGTGTCCCGAAAGCAAAGGACTGCGTCACTCAGAAACTCTGGAAGCTTTGTAGTTAATTTAATTGTAAGGCTGCTAGGAATCTTCCCCTGGAAGATTCAGGGCAGGAGAGGGGCAACTTTGAATTTACATTTTAAAGGATAATTCTGACTGTTTTTTTTTTTTTTTGAGAATAGATAGGAGAAGAATAAGAGCAGGGTTAGGGAGGTGAATTAGGAGGCAACTTCAGAGAGCTCAGTGCAGTGTGTAGAGCTCAGAGGGTAAGGACGGTGATCAGGGAAATGGTTGGATCTGGGCTATTTTTAAAGGTATTTCCAACAAGATGCATAAAGGATAAGAAGAAAACTTAAAAAAAAAAAGATTCTTAAGTTTTATCTCTTAGTTGAATAAATGGATGAATTATTTTAGATCTGAATGGAAGATGTTTAGAAGATAAGCTGCAAGTTTTCAAACATTGACAAGTTTGAATTGAGAGCAAAGTATCTACTAAGAATCAGCTGCACAAGTTGCCACGGAGACTGGCCCAGAAGTAGGGAAGGAACAGCCTCCAGAGCTGTGGGGGTGGTTAACGAGGACCTGAGGGGCCATCAGGGCTGCTGCAAAAGTCGTCTCAGAGCCCAGAGTGCGGGCCAGAGTGTTCCCACATGCATGTACACATGCGTGTGTGGGTCTGGAATGAGATGCGAAAAGCAGGCAGCGAGCCAATCAGAAGTCAAGATGGAAGAGCAACATCTTCAAAGACAATCTGCAAAATGTCTTGCTAACAGGAGTAGCGAATTCTTCGCTAAGAACCCAAGTGTCTGCTGAGCCTGGGGACTCGGATGACCCCAGTGACAGAGGCCCTCTGCTCTCATCTCTTTAGAAGCCCTGGGCCACCCTGGGTTGGGGAGAGAAGAGGCAGGAGGACCTTCAGAGCTGGAGGGACTCACCATGGTGAAGAGGGCATGAGTTGGGCAGGGGTCAGAAACCAGGCTTCAAGGGCTGGCAGAAATCTAGAAATCTAGAAGGATCACTTTCCTCCATGGAAAAAAAGAAGGGAGGATTCTCTCCATGAGCATTTCTCTAAGATAAGTCAGTGAACATGATGCTTGACCTGGTTCAGGAATGAGGGAGGGATGATGGAGACCGTGGTCACCATGAGAGGAAAGAACAGGCAAATCCTGGGACAGCAAGAGGAGGGTGATGTAGCAAGGAGGAGGGGGAGGCAGGAGCCAGCGCCACCGATGTGAGGCACACCCTGCACCCTGCCCTGCGCCCTGCCCTGCGTGCGGTCCTCCAACTCTGTTCAGCCCCCACTTCAGCCCCAGAGCTTCCCCTCCCACTGCCAAAGCACAACTCCATGGTGGGTGAGAGGGAAGTGATTATAACCTGCAAATCCCTATGACATTCCTAACACCCTGATTTATATTTAATAACAGCCCAAAGTGCTTGCATTAGCAGCCATTAGTCTGTTCGCCTGTGCAGGAAGGGCCTTCCCCTCTCTCCTTCGTCGCAGCCATAAAGCATAATAAAAAAATATCAAAAGAGGGTTTTGTGGATTTTAGAGAGATTTCCCATTAAGAGCTTCTCAGAGCATTGTAAACTATCGGATGGCAGCTGGGGAGGTTTGTACAAATCTTCAAATCCCAAAGTGAAATCAAACAGATAATATTCCAAGTACAGTCAGCCCGGTCTCCGGAGACTTCTAGAAGCTGCAATGGCGGCAGGTACAGTGCCGGGAAAGCAGCTCCTTTCATGGATTTCAGATCCGCGATTTTGCTGTCTGAATATTGGACACTTATTTTACCACCTGCTTCATTCTCCATGCTCCATGCCGCCTCCTCCTTCCCCTGCTCTTGTCCTGTGTCTTGTCATCTCTGGCAGGGAGGGGGTAACTCCGCCCCTTGGCTGGTCCCCTACCTCCAATGACAGTTCCATCCCATCCATGTGCCACAAGGCCACCAGTGCCCTGGTTCCCACTCCTCCTCAGTGAGGTCTCTCCCTGGCTTCCAAGATGAAGGACAAATCTCTCAGGACATCAGGCTTCCCAAGTGGACTTCCTTCAGTCTTCATGGTGTGACAGCCTGGGACAGCCTGGTGCCTCACTGGTACCCTGGTCTGCAGAGCGTTTGATTTGTCCTACGTGGCATTAGGATGCTCCAGTCATCCCCCTCTTTCTAAAATTCCTTCCTTCCTCTTTCTAACACTTTGCCTAAATAAGTACTAATAATCTCTCCCACTCAACCCCATGTTGCTCTGCTCCTATTACTAGGGCTACACAGATGTCCTTTGACTTATGATAGGGTTGTGCCCCAATAAGTGCATTGTAAGTTGGAGAGATCCAAAGTTGAAAATGGATTTACTACACCTGACCTGTCAAGCGCCTCAGCTGAGCATCACGGCCTTTTGGGGTTGGTTTTATTTCTCCCTGATGGGGGCTAATCAGGAGCTGCAGCTGGTGGCTGCTGCCCAGCATCACCCAAGAGGATCCTGCCAGGAAAAGGTCCAAATTCAAACTCTGAAGCATGGGTTTTACTGAATGTGCATGGCTTTTGCACCAACGCAAAGTTGAAAAAAATCACAGATGGAGCGATTTTAAGTGGGGGACCATGTGCACTTTCATGGGGTATCATCCTTGTCTGTACCTGGGTCCCCCTTTCCTCAGACAGTGCCTTGTGCTCTTTGATGTTCTGCTTCATTTCCTGGGTGCAGTTTCCCAGCTAATGCACCTCTAGGCATAAATGCAGGTCCTATGCTGACTGTACTGCTCACCTGATTAGTTTCAGGGTGCCCTCATACCACTCATGGTTCCCAACCGGAATCATGCTTCCCAAGGGCAGGAGCCTCTGAGTTCCACAGCACAGGGCCTGGCACACACTACTAATGACCATTTACTCCTTTTAGCGTACGCTGCCTGTAGCACTTACCAGCTTGAGCTGAAATCTTAGGATTAATATTTATTAGCTAGATGAGGGTGGAAAGGTCATTTAAAGACTCTTTCCTTCAATTTTCCTTTCTGGAGAAGGGGGAGAATCTTAATGCCCATTTTAAAGGATTGCTAAGAGCATCAAAGGGTAGGCAAAGTGACTACCTAGTAAGAACTCAATGCATGGGAGAGAGTGTTCAGTGTGTTTTTTGGTGCAAATATATTCCGGGGAAGTTCTGTCTCTCAGCCTTTCAAACATCCCCTCACCCCCTGGGCAGCCTCCTAGCTGAGCCTTCTTTACCTGACACCTCTTTACATTTCACTTGATTGTGGGTGCTCTCCTTGGAGCACCCTTCAATGGCTCCCTCTTCCTCTGGCCCCTACTCCGTTCTGCAATTTCAGACTCTTGACCCAAGGGTCCCATGAACCCATTAATTGGGTTGCATTTCTCCACTGGAGCAGCCCCCTTTTTACCTCCCTCTCTGTCCTCCTTATAACGAGCCTGGAGTAGTAGGATGTGGATTGCAGTGCCCAAAGACCACACTTTGTGTGTGTGTGTGTGTGTGTGTGTGTGTGTTTTGTGTTACACAGATTGCTGGGCTGGCCTGAGACGGGAGACAAATACCCTGAAACTTCCATTCATGGACTGTCTCTACCAATCTCAGTTGAGTGATCCAGTTAGTCCTTTGATTTCTCTGGAGCCGTTGATACCAGTGAGTTTGTGGGCACAGAGAACTCAGCTAAGGTTAGGAGATTATTTGCTTTTGGTAGAAAAACAACTGAGAAACATCAAGGAAAGAAAACCATTAAATAAGAATTTCATTTAACATTAAGATCCTGAAGGTCGGAAAGCTGTCTAATTAGCTTTGTAAACAGGAAGCATACACCCTGTACCTGGGAATGGGGACGTCACAACCTTGCGTCTTATCCTTTCGAGTGTTCAGAGGTCGGGAAGGGAAACGGTGCTTTCCACTCACCTCTGCAAACACGAAGGGTGCATCAAACTGGAAGCAGACGTGGCTGTGCTTGATGGCTTGAACCGAGGCGGGGCCACACCGGTATATGCCTGGGTCACACAGGGGAAGATGGCATGAGTTTTTTCTGTCTCTAATCCTGCCCACATACTGGACAGGCCATAGCACTGAGCGTGGCACTAAAGAGACCAGGCCTTGGTTTTATCACTGATTTTCCCCACATACTTTCCCTGGCAAGAGAGGGTAGATGACCACTGTGTGTCATCAAAAGAGCTTCATAGGGATCGATTCTCAGGACTATATATAAATAAATGAAATAAAGGTCCACTGACAATTAAAAACATTTTTTTTTAAAAAAGAGAGAAACTCAACCCGAAATTGGAAGTCAGGGAAAGAACCTGGCAGCATTATTTCTGCATCTATTTTACTACCTACAAACAAAGACGAAAGTACGTTTGTATGAAGCTGTTGGCCTCCTAGGGCTTATCCCTTTTTTTTTTTATTGGATTGCAGAATCACATCAGTTACACATCCACGTTTTTACATATTGCCATACTAGTGACTGTTGTATTCTGCTGCCTTTCCTATCCTCTACTATCCCCCCTCCCCTCCTCTTCCCTCCCATTTTCTCTCTCTACCCCATCTACTGTAATTCATTTCTCTCCCTTGATTTTTTTTAAACTACTTCCTGGTATGCTGGGAATGTTAATTGTCTTTGGCAGGTGTGATGTTTGTTTGTTTTGTGTTTTTGGACATCCTGGACCTATGTCAAGTTTAACTATAGAATTTGGACTTTAACTACACACCCTGGCCAATGCCCAAGCTGCATTCGGAAAGCCCGGGGTAGGGGGGGGTGGGGGGTTCATGTTTACTTTTCTAACATTCTTTAAATTTTAACCATAGTTACTAAGAGATTAGCTGCCATTCTTCTTGGAAGTCTCATGACTTACAACCCAGCACGGCAGAAAGTCTTAAACTTTCTTCCTTTCAGCCAAGTCTTAGAATACAGTGCCACTATGAATAGGTACTATTTCTGCATAAATGCATATGTATGCATTTTGCTATCTCCTATCAACACCTGAGGAAGTAGACATAGATTATCAACCATCCCCAGTTCACTAACTTTTTTTTGTATGAACTTATTAAAGAGAAATGGGGGCTGAGGGACTTATGAAAATAGAGGGTCAGACATGGCTGCCACCGCTTCATAGCATTGGCAAATTAGAAGACCAACGTCCACACACCCAAGTTTTGAAAGGAATCAAGTGACATGAAAAAAAAAACAGGTTCTGGAAGAACAATTTAAAGACTGATCTATAATTATTTGTCAAGTTCTTTATTTTCTTTCTATCTTTATATCCGATCACCGTGGACCAGGGAAGGCTGAACTGTATTTTATAGCCTACTAAAAATGCTTACATAGTTATTTTTTTCCTCTTGTCTTCAAAACTGCTTATCAAAGCAAGAGTAGATGAATTATATATGTGAAGTTTTATATTCTTTTTCTGAAAGTTGTAAACTCATCAGGGTAAAGCTGACTATTGAAATGAAACTGAATCTGATTGACAGGTAGTACCTACCCTACGCCTGCCCAGACCCCAAATGCCATGCCAACGTAAAAATGGAAATAAATGTCATCAGGGGAACGTTTCCCCAAGGATGATGCAGCCTTACCGTCGCTGTTTTCCTGAGGGGTGCTGTCCACAGCTTGCCGGGCTCCAAATCCCACAGGAAGATCAGGCCTGGTCATCCACGCTTCGTTCCAGCAGTGGTAGTTCCTTAGAAAACACAATCGGAAGAGGTTAAACTTCACACCAGGTTTAGTGCTTCAAGAAATCCAAAAGCCCTAGGTGTGGTGGCACATGCTATAATCCCAGCTGCTCAAGAGGCTGAGGCAGGAGGATCTCGAGTTCAGAGCCAGCCTCAGCAAAAGCGAGGTGCTAAGCAACTCAGTGAGACTTTGTCTCTAAATAAAATAAAAAATAGGGATGGGGTGTGGCTCAGTGGTGGAGTGCCCCTGAGTTCAATTCCCGAAATCTACTCCCCCACCCACCTCTCCCTGCAAATAATAATAATAATAATAACAATAATCCCAACGTGACCCCACACATTTGCCAGCTTCACATAATTGGAATGGACTACGTTAAATCTGGGGATTCCTGGAAATAGTCTGGACCCCAGGCTTGAGTTTGCTGGGCAGATCTGCTCCTGTTGGCACCCCATGCAGGGACTTCCAGGTCTGGCTATGGCTCTCCCTCCACTAAGACCAGCTTCAAGGTCACCCAGAGATATTTCAATCAGTGTGTTTAACAGTTTTGATCTCAACCATTTTCTTCTGCCTAACGGAACAGTTCTTGCTCTATGCTCTAGGAAAAGGGGATACTGACTGAAACAGAAACACTTATCATTTGAATTTCTTGTACATAGCTTCAACTATAAAAAGCATATTCCTTTGTAGCAATTAATAAGCAATACATACTTGTATTTACAGTCTTAGGTCATTGCCATAGAAACTATAACATCAGCTCCTGATGCTAATTCTCGACCATTTGTGGCCATTCCCATCTGGTGCTCAACAGGAAGAACAGGTTGTCAGGGTGAATGTCTCTACCCTTTATCAAAGGTGGGCAACCCAGGAGGTAAGGGCCAGGCAAAATTCCACAGAACTTTGCATATGACCCTTGAAGCAAGAACATGGAATAAAATGTCATTGTGAATTGTATTATTATGTCTTTGAAAAGATTTGAAATTATATGATCGCTCAGAATCAAATGAGAGCACATTAACCTCTGAGCACTATGGAAAATGTTCATATAGTAATAACGATTTAATGATGGCGAGAGGGACTTAAGCCATCTTTGTTTATGGCACTGATGAATTTCAGATCCAACAGCCACCATTCTGTCCCTAACTGTCCTTGCACATGGTCCCATCTCTCCTGAGAGTGTAGCTCAGTTCTTTCTTTTTTTGGAACCAGGAACTGAACACAAGGGTGCTTAAACCACTGAGCCACATACCCCTCCATTTTCAGTTTTTATTTTGAGACACGGTCTCACTAAGTTGCTTAAAGCCTCACTAAATTGCTGAGGCTGACTTGAACCTGCAATCCTCCTGCCTCAGCCTCCTGAACTGCTGGGATTAGAGGGGTGTGCCACTGCACTTGGCAAGTGTAGCTCATTTCTGATCGACTCAATTAAGAGATACTAATTTAACTCTGCACCCACTATGCACTGAGCAGCTTGCTAGGTGCTGGAGAGTCTGAGATGATCATGACATAAATTCCTACCCATAAAGAATGGAGGAATGACAAAGGTGCACCCCACTTGGCAGCGCATTGTAGGTCTGCCGAGAGGTGTAGAGGAGAGTATCTATGTAGTTAGAGCAGAGATGGGGGTGACCCGTGCCCTAGGGAGGGTAACTCAAATTTAAAAAAAAAAGAAACAATTGTTGAAGTGACGCTTGCCATAAAGGACACTCACTTGGGGTGCCACTGGTTTCAGGCAGGGACTGTCTTGGGGCCTTAGGGAAGACCTTCCAAAGTGAGAATTGTCTGAGTCCCAGAACCTAAAGGGGAATGGAGTAGATGGGCACAGGGAGTAAAGCAAAGTCGTGGAAGCATGAAATTGCAACTGTGGTGTGTGTGGGGAACTGTGTGCTGGTGGTTGGAGTGTGCTGTGGGGTGGCCCCAAAAAAGTGACCATAATTAGGGTGGGCAGGCAGTCCCCGCAAGTAGTACACCCAACAATCCTTTGTTCCAGGCGCAGCTCCAAAACCTTTGTGTATATTAGCATATCCCATGGTCCCTGCACCATATGAGTTCTATTATAATTACCCCCAGTTTACCAGGAAAAGAAGCTGAAGCACAGAGAGGTTAAGAACCTTGTCTTAGGACACGCAGCAAGTTAATAGTAGAGCTGCCAGGTCTATTCTCTCAATCTCTGAGTAATCCAGTAGGTGAGGATATGATTGTGAGATACTCTTCCGTCAAGTTAACAGTTGTGCTTTAGATTTAGGTAATAAGAAGCCATTGGAATCATTCAAGAAGGAGAGTGAACTTTGCAAATCTGTGCTTGTGGAAGTGGATGGAGAGGCCAGAGCGGAGACAGAGCTGACTCGTTCCACCCAAGGCCCTCCCACTCTGAAGTGCTGCAGTGGTCTGCCATGGACCAAAACTTTCAGTACAGGGATGGCTGTCACCATGGAGAGGGAGAGAGCCATCTGAATACTGGCAGGGCTCCAGGGAGTGCGAAGGCTTTGTCAGACTAAGATTCTGAACAAAGAAGGAAGAGCAGAAGGTTTGTGCTGGGGGTGGTGGGCGAGGGTGGGTGGCCAGCTCAATGGTGGACACACTGGACATTGCCTGCCAGTGGGAAATCCAGGAGATGTGACCCAAGAGGCACTTGTGCATATACTTGTGGCACCAGATTGAACACAAAGGAAGTCACTGGGGTCCTTATGGATGGTGAAGGACGTGGAAAGAAGGGGTGGCGGCCGGCACATGACACAATGCAAGAAGACAGCTTTGATTATTTAGATGAGGAAAGACCTCTTGTGGAGGGGAGAACTGGGAGAGAAGCTGTGGGAATAAAGAGGCTCAGATTCCAAGAGTGCAAGAAGATGAGCCAGGAGCGTTCCGCTGGGCAGGTGTAGGAAGCAAGGCAGGGTCTGTTGGGCCAGGAGAGAGGTGCAGGTGGGATTGGGGTCAGTGTGGATCCCTTAGCAGGAGCAGGAGGCTGGTTGCCGCCTGAGAGCTACTCTATCTCTGCTCTGAAGCTGGAGGGAAGTTGTGCATGTTAAATAATGTGTGTGCTAGCCTCCTTCCAGGACAGCAAAGAGTGCCCCAGCACACAGAGGGATCCAGGGGAAAATAGCAGTAAGCCATTTGCAATCCCGAGTGGACATCGTCCTGCCTCCTCTACAATCTTGGGTGTTTGGATACCCAGGCTTTCTCTGTACCCCATCACATCAGAATAATAGGCTCCAGGGTGTCCTTATTTAAATTCAAGTCTCCTTGACAAGGATAGCCCAAAATAAGATAAATATGCTTTGTACTTCAGATCTTCAGATCTCAAGTAAAGACTTTCATTGAAGATATTTCTTTTCAAATGACCAGAGCTGGAGAAAAATTTTTTGTTTGCTCATTATGACATTGAATTGGTGACACGATATTTCCTTTCCAGTTTCAGTTGTGACTGAGAACGTTATCTGTGTTGAGGATCGGAGAGTTTTATAGTAGGATCAGGAACTTGCAGGCATGGGGTGAGGTGGAAGAGAAGTGACATCTCCTGGTGGGGCTGGACTTGACCAACCGGGGCCAAGCCAGTGGCTCAGCTCCCAGGCTGGCCATGAGCAGGGCAGAGGGGGCTTCCTGCACAGCTGTGGGTGCATCTTGCATTGTGCAATATTTTGTGCTCGGGGATGGCTCAGGGAAATGCCACAAGGATTTACTTTTGGCAGATCTAACTCTGTGTACACATGCTTAACTGCCTGTTCAGTCACTTTTCTAATTTATAAGCTTAAAAATAAATTCGACAATCAGACATTTCTGCCTAGGGTATTGAATAATTCTTAAAATAGAAGAGAAAGAAACGTTAGAGTCTGTCTTGTGGTAAGCGTGTAATGTCACTCTAAATTGATAACAGACAAGGTCCTTGTAAATCGAACTCACCACACTGAATCCTTGGTGAGTTTGTTACTGATGCTCCCGTCTTCTTCCAGGAAGATGTCCATCTGCAAATTGGCATCATTATCGTGGGCTGAGAAATAGTTGGTGATGACTCTTGCTGGAATTCCAAGACATCGCAAAACTACAAGGAAAGAGCCGTAGTCAGACATATCACCAGTATTTAAAGAATGTATAGTAGAAGGTCCTTCTGCACATGAGACTTTCTCAAAATAAAACTTCTTTGGACATGTTCTCAAATGTTCCACACTGAAGAAAAGTGATGTGTCCAACCCTCCTGGGGACCCCAGAGAGACATCTCACTGTGTGATGCTTTAGAATTTTAGTGGGTTATTAAATGAAGCCCACTAGCATGCAATTCCAACAACAAGGTTCTAATAGTTCATATTTACTTAGTTAATGGTTCCTTATTTCTGGAAATAATATAATAATTTAAGAAAACCACAGCCAATAGGAAGTTGGGAATTTACAAAACGATTCTTCAGTGGGGTTTCTCTTCCTGGCTGGAGTTCACTCTAGTGACACTCATTGGAGGGTGACACCACAGATTCATTTTAATTGTTGGATAATAAATTGCCTGGATGCAGCTCTTGCCATATGTACCTATTGATTAAACTTAATCCAAATGCCCTCCCTGGTTCCCAGGACGCCAGACATCAGGACTCATTGAAAATAATTCAGCTGACAATTTTAAGATTAATGACTTGTTTTTTTTCTCTTCCTTCAGAATAGTTTAGCATTTTTAAACAAAGGCTATGTGCCTCCTTCAACAGAACAACCTTGGGAATCCAAACCTGAGCCTGGTAGAGACTCAAGGGTCCCCTTCCTTAAAAGACTTCATCTTAACACCCCAAACAACGTCAATGGCACTCACCCCTGGCTTTTGACACCCACCTGCCTTGATTGATTGGCAGTCCTTGTGCACCCAAGGTCTTACCAATGAAATGATCCTTCCTCTCATTCTATTTCTGGTGGATTCTAATGTGAGTTGCTGGCCGCTAATTCGTATTATCACAGGCCGAGGCTTGTTCTAGAAAACCTGCTACCCCTTCCCTGCAATTTCCCTCTTCAATTCTACTCCTTCTATGACTTTATTTCTATTGTATGTTTCTGCATCTTCTTCATAGAAGACCAAGGCCTGTTTTCTGCACAATGGGACAGCCTTTGTATACAGAAGGCATGAGTGGATATGGTGAAATGCTCACTATTTTATCTGGCTCTAAGCTCCCCCAAATCGAACTAGTATAGTGATAGTAGGCATGGGGAGGATTTGGGTCCATTTTATTTTTTCAAGAATCATTTCACAAGAGTGGCTGCCTGTGTTGGGCACCTTCTCATCATCTTGGCCTGCAAGTTGTAGGAGAGGGAGGGTCTCCTTCCAATCTTCAGACCATCATGAAGTTCAAGTTTCTATCTAAAATTTGAAAGACCAACACTTCTAAGAGACTGACTTTTGTCTATTATTGCTCCCAAGAAATACATATTCCTTTAGCCCTTAGCTATCATCAAAAGGTTAAAAAAATATTTTTATTCAGTCGATGCCACCCGGAAACAGAACAGACAAAACAAAACTTAACAGTCTTAGATCATTGACCAAGTGAGTGCCAGACTGTTACAACTTTGAACTAAAATAGGTGGATTTTAACAATCATTTTAAAAAATGGCCTTGCCTTGGCCGCCAGCTTCTCTTTTATTTCATTTAAAAATGAAAAGTACGTAAAGAGCATAATGTTTCTCCAAGGCTGTAGAAGAGGCATGCGAATAAAAATCATTACCAATGATGAAAACATACTGAAATAAATGTATTTTTTAAAATATTCACTGAATTAACTATAACATTTTCTGGGCCAAGGGAGGCAAATGCCATCTTGAAAAATGATTCACAAGACTAAAGAGGATAATTCTGCTTCTATCTATTTGGCTCTACAGATTGGATGTTGGGTGGATTAAACACTGGAGAGGCAACCGAGAAGGTAAAGATTGTTCATTACTTTCTGATATCTAATTGCTCAGGGGCCCTGAGACTTACGTGTAAAGATGAAGATGAGACCA
Source organism: Ictidomys tridecemlineatus (assembly GCF_052094955.1). NCBI lineage: Eukaryota > Metazoa > Chordata > Mammalia > Rodentia > Sciuridae > Ictidomys > Ictidomys tridecemlineatus. Next base: position 488,004 of record NW_027522508.1, on the reverse strand, counting down.
CCTGCCACAATCCTTTTCATAATTGGGATTAAAATTAAGTGAATAGACTTTCAAACTTCTCAATGATATGCAAGCAAGCAAATAAACAGATTTACACAACTTCTCAATAACAAATAAGTAATATACATATGTGCATGTATATCATAATTAGTTTTTTAAAAATTTTTTAGCCTTTTAAAGGTATGGTTTCTGGGAAGAAAATGGCTCCTACTTCCCCCTACAGCCTCACTTGGCCCCTGTGACACTCCACGGCCTTGGGTGTTATGATGGATTATGCAGGATACAGTCCATCATTCTTTCCATAAAGATTCTGCAGTCAGAGAGCTATGAGCATATTTAGCCCAGTACGATTTAATTATGCATTGACTACATCCCAGAATAGTCACCCATTAATTCTATAGCGCCAACGGGGACTGCTCAGTCCCTTTGCCAGGTTATAGATAAAATGTTTTGAAGTAAAATTTCCTTTGCATTAAAAAATATTACTCAGCTGGATACTTACATGTGTTAAAAACACCAGCAAAAACCCAGCATTGGCCATACCGGACTGGGTTCACAGAGCTCCTGTATTCCAATAGAATGTCAACGCTTCCAGTTCAGGCTGATGGGGGGACTCTATAGGCATAGATATTGTCCCATGATCCAACGAGGACACCTTCATCATCTTTGGCATTAATCTAAATGAGGCAAGGAGAGACAAAAAGAAAGAAAGGTCATTTTGATGAGTCCCCTCCACGCTACGGCACTGGGCAATCTAAAGTTTCTGGCGCCTTCTGTGTGTCCTGCGTGATGCAAACAGTTCCACTTTTCTTCAATTCACCATTATGTTGCCAGAGAAAACTAAGTATGCAAAGAGGAGGCCAAATAACCAAGAGTCTCTCTTAAATGGCACAATATTAAAGCAGAGTAAGGCTGAAGGGCAGGTAGGAAGAGTTCTCCACCTATGATTTGGAGAATTTATACCTAGGGAACGTGATTTGTTCTAGAATAGTGCTGAGATTGACCAGAAGAAGAACTGCAAAAGAAAAATACTCAAAGGGATATTGTGTTGGTGGAAGAAGAACTCAAAACTGATGAAGGAGAAATCAGTGTTCTAATGGGCTTCTACTTCTATGATGGGCAGTAAAGAATTGAACAAGCTAACAGATGTTACCATAAGAACCATGGTGGGTTAATAGGAAAATAGATTCCCATGAGTGACTTATAGAGATTTTTTATTTATTAAAAAACATTTTCCTAATGATTATTTAAAGTGGTTTAAGCTTTATAGTTTTGTTAAAAGGAATTTCTGGGATGCTATATTTTTGATATGGAGGACATTTAGGCAGAGAGTGGCAAGATGGAAAATTACAGAAAATTCTGCCACACAGACTGTAATCCTTTAGGAACAGCAGACCTCAAGTGCATGAGCAAAGACCTTTTGTGTTTATCCAATAAAACTAAAGAAAGCCAGGAAGTATCAGTTGTGAGACAACCTGCCAGTATCTCTGAGCTCTGCTGAATCTACCTCTTTTGATGTAACTTTCATCACATTTGATTATAGTCAGAAGAGTCTAGGTGGAACAGAGAAATTTTTTTCTAAAAATAAGTGCTACTTCAACAATTTTTATAATTGACAATATTTTTTATAATTGACATGATGTTGTTTAAAGTCTGGCTACTCAAAGTGTGGTCTGCGGACCAGCAGTTTGGGCATTCTATTGGAGTCAATAGAATCCGTAAATTCTCCCTGAACAAACCTATTGAACAAGAAAGAATCTGTATTTTAACAGGATCCACTGGGGGTTTGTGTGTACAGCAGTTTGAGAAGCATAGGTCTGGATTATGCTGAAAATATTTTAGCAAACAATGCAAAATATGATTTGAATATTGTGCATTTGGATTATGAAAGTCATACATGAAATGTTGAAATATGGTGAGTTTTTATGTATTTGCTGCCTCACCAACTAAGAGCACAGCCTGAGCACCTACCCAGACCTTTCTCCTTGGCTTGATGCAATTAGTGGGAGAGGAATCTGTCTTCCTCACTGGCTCCTGAGTTTACGGAGATCAAAGACAAAATCTACGTCCTTCTGAATTCCAACAAATATTAGCAAAGAATTGGTACTTCAAAATAGTTCAGTAATCTCTTGTATATTCAACAAGCATATAGGCATTGTACATTGAAAATAATAAAACCAGGTCCCTGGAAGAGATGCAAAAGAAACCAATCAAATGAAAGTAAAGATTACTGCTGGGTGCAATGGTGCCCACCTGTAATCCCAGTGGCTTGGAAGGTTGAAACAGGAGGATCATGAGTTCAAAGCCAACCTCAGCAAAAGAGAGGTGCTAAGCAACTCAGTGAGACCCTATCTCTAAGTAATATACAAAATAGGGCTGGGGATGTGGCTCAGTGGTCAAGTGCCTCTGAGTTCAATCTCTGGCTACCTCCTCACTCCGCCCAAAAGAAGGGAAGTAAAGATTACGGTATTTAGATTGGAAAACATATAGGTAGAGTGGAACCCAAAGCGAGGAGTAATCAGTTGGTTGGAAGGGTGAGGATGTTAGGGGTTTAGTAGAGGAGATGATATTGTTAGCTGATCAGAAAAGGCCATCCACATAACATAGTGGAAAGAGTTCAAATAGCACTTGGAATCCTAAAACCATATGTCAGATTCAGGGACCCCTTATGGGTACTTGTAAGTAAACAATATAGGATGGCATAGAAAACACTAACAGAAAACACTAACAGAAAACACTTAGATGTTCAAGCATCTTCTTCTGTGAGGAACACACTCTCCATTAAAATGTGAGGTTTACTCTAGCACCAAGTGACTTTTCCCAAGAAGGGTCCTTTTGCAGAGTGCAATCTAGAAAAAAACCTATTCAATTCCATCACATACTATTTTCCCCTCCATCCAGACAGGTCAGATGTCAGTTGGGTGAACAAGTGTTTTGGTAACTACTCAGTTAATGTATTCAATGTAGAAAAAATATACTTTCATGGTTTTTGAAAGACCTGTTCAGCCAGTTCTAAACTCATGCCTTTGATGTGAACTTTGACATTAGCCTGTGGATCCCTGAAATGACTGAGGTTTAGAAGGGTTTTTAGGCCATCATTTTGTCTTTATTCACCAACAGTAATTCTTCTTGCAGACAAACCAATTACTAAAATATCTGTATGTATGATAGTGAAGCCCAGGAGAGTGTTGGTAGACTATAATGTGGTCTGGTCTTTGTGGGCAGGCAGCTCCAGATTTGAACTCACAATACTTTTCCCTTATCATTGAGAAACAGAATAGGATCTATGCATCCCAGAGGTAAAAGTTCCTAAACTGTGGACTGGTTTTCAAATAGATAGCCATAAATTATAAGAGCTATTTATAGCATAAGGCTGAACTCGATCAGCTAAGGGGAAGAGTAAGAAAAAAAAGCTCACTTCTCTATAGATATTTTAATTGTTAATGCTGAGTGCTTCTCCTGTTGCTAGACAAATCACAACTCTCATTTATTAGCATTTGCCCAGATTAGCTACTGTTTTCTAATTAGAACATTGATTTCTAATGAGCTCAGATACTGAAAGAGATAAATCTTAAGTGACAGATGGAAAGGGTTAAAGTAATCTCTCCTTCCCCAAACAACAGAATATATGTGAGGGACACTTCAAGAGCATGCTGGTACTTCAAGGATATGTCACAGTTGGCTGCTGTGATATTATATTGTCATATCAGCCTTTGACCAATGGCAGAATGAAATGTCTTGGTCTTGGGTTACCAGTGGTCAAGCAGACCATGTGAAGAAGCATTATTTAATTTCATTAAGGTTGCACTGGTATTGACCCCCACATCGTGCCTACAGAATTCGAAATTTGAAAAAACAGCCTCCTCCCCATTACTACCAGGAACCTCAGTGGCATAACAAACACAATGCAATCAACTTTAAAACCTGGAGCCAAGAGAAAATAATAATTTTGGAGTGAAGCAGACAGGCAGCAGAGCTCAGATCCATCAATTCCTTACTGGTGAGTCAACAGAATCTTGAGGCTTAAAATTTATCTTTCAAAATCTGGAAAGAAACAAGCTGAATTTAAAAATTCCAATCCTTTTCTTGTTCCAACCAGAATCGTGGAAATAATGCTTGTTGAGAATAGGAAACGGGTTTGCACCTCAAAAGAGGTGGAAACTCTGGGGCTATGATGGGAAAATGATAAGAAGCCCAAGAGAATCCCCTATGGCAATGGCTCCACCTCCACTGAGGGGGGTGAGTTCTGGAGAGAGGATTCAACAGAATCTTAAAAGAAAGAGCAGAGTCCAAGAATTCTAATGAAGATTGCCTTCCTCTCAGATAATCTCCCTTTCTCTCTCTCCAATCTCTCTGTGGGTATTAAAGAGTAGGGAGAATGTAGCACACTGGCCTCAAACTAGTTCAGAGGAGAAATCCAACCAACCTCAGATTGAAAAGAGAGTCAAGATTTCATCTCTTTAATCTAGAGTTCTTCTATTCCTCCCATGCTCCCCCTCCCTACCCCACTATGAATCAGCCTCCTTATATCAGAGAAAACATTTGGCATTTGTTTTTTGGAGATTGGTTAACTTCACTTAGCATTATCTTCTCTAACTCCATCCATTTACCTGCAAATGTCATCTAGGTAGGGCAGGGTGGGAGGGGAAGGGAGGGGACATGGGGTTAGAAATGATGGTGGAGTGTGATGAACATTATTATCCAAAATACATGTATAAAGACATGAATTGGTGTGAATATACTACGTATACAACCAGAGATATGAAAAATTGGGCTCTATGTGTGAATAAGAATTGTAATGCATTCTGCTGTCATATATAAATAAAAAATTAATAAAAAATAAAGATGCATAGTAGTATCAAAACAAACAAGTAAACAACAACAACAACAAAAGATTCCATCTCTCAGAGCAAATAGGATCCCTGGAGAAGATTTAGGCAAATATTAACACAAACCAAAGGAAAAAATACAGTAAGGGGGTAAGGGTAAAGTAGAGAAGAGACAGAGACAGAATGAAAAAAAATTATACACAGAAAGGGAAAGCAATTAAGAGACACAAAGAATTTTCTCACAATCTCTTAAGAGGTCACAGCTCTAAAGGAACAAATTAAGGATCAAATCGTATCATTGGAAGGCTAATAATACGTAATTAACTACAAGAAACAGGAATAAAAGCACCACTAAAAATAAAACTAATGACAGAAAAGACAAATTTGACATAATTAAAAAAATTCTAATGAAAAATGCAAGCAGATGATGCTAGAGAGAAGCTAATAGTTATTGAAGACAGAGATGATGTGACATAAGGATTTGTGTTCTTAAAACATACAACAGATAAAACAGAAGGGATTTTCATAATAGGAGAACATTTCACTTGATAGAGGGGACAACTGAATATATACATTTTAGTGCAATATTGTGCTCCATAGTTATTTTTGCTCACTACCTAGAAATGTGAATCAATTTGGACTTTAGGACAAAATAAGTCATTCAGTTACCTAGACAAAAGAGGAAATGAGCAACAAGTGAAGCAATCCTCCTGCCTGCAGACTCCTCCACAGTACCATCCAGTGACAAAATCCTGCCAATTAGTACTTCCATCATCCTAAGAGAAAGAACGGTTAACCCAAGGACACCTGGCACAGCTCAGATGCCGTGGGTGGGTGAAGATGACCAGCACACACTGTCAAACACGCAGGATCATGGGGAAGAGGATAGCTCTCATAAAGTGCTTGAAATGTAACATTGACGCAATTAAGGATTGGATTAAAGAAAGACACTGTGACAGAAGATTGGGTGGTGAGAAAACTCCACGTAAAGTTAAACATCTCTGGCAATTACAGTTGCAGAATGAATTTGAAATCTTGATAATGTAAAAACATTAATCACCATAGGAAAAATTAGACACCAGGGAGGGAAGAAGAGAAGAATTAAAATGCTAATGTTTTAATGTGTTGGTCGCTCATAGTTAATTTGCACCATCTAAAATTAAAATGTAATTTTCAAATACATGATTACTCTATTCTTTTAGTGGTTTTCTTAATTTGTAAATAACTTTAGGAGGATCTGCTAGGAAATAACATCTCCTGTAGCAAAGAAATGTTTATTTGAAGTTTAACAATTTCTTCTGTTGCAACTCAATTTTTTTCTTCTATTAAAAGTAAAATTTAATAAGGTTAAATAGAATTGGAGTATAATTAAATGTAATACTTTTAAATTAATTAACATGACACCATTTGACATAAATAAAAACAAAGAGATCAATGGAACACAATAGAGAACCCAGAAATAAATCCACACAAGTACAATCAACTACGTTTTGACAAAGTTGCAAGAGAATCTCACAGACAAAGGATACTCTTTTAAACAAAAGGGACTGGAGTAATTGGAGAGTCGCATGATAAAAAAAAATGAGTTTTGACTCATACCTTGTACCAAATATAAAAATTATCTCAAAAATAGATCATAGATCTAAATATGAAACCTAAAGCTATAAAGCTTCTAGAAGAAAACAGGAAATATGTATGTGTCCTGGGGTATGGGCAAAGATTTCTTAGATATAAAAGTAAAAACATGATTAATAAACAAAGCACATATCCTAGACTTAATCAAAATTAAGAATATTTGTGTACAATCAGTGACTTGAAAAATTGTGCTCTATACTATAATGTGAAATGAATTGCATTCTGCCATCATGTATAACCAATTAGAATAAACAGATAATTTTAAAGAATTAAGAATATTTGAACATTTGCCCTTTGGCTTGGTGCGGTGGTGCATGCACGTAATCTCAGCAGCTCATGAAGCTGAGGCAGGAGGATCACACGTTCAAAACCAGCCTCAGCAATTAGCAAGATCCTAAGCAATTTAGAGAGATTCTGTCTCAAAATAAAAAAAAAAATTGTAAAAGGCTGAGGATGTGGCTCTGTGGTTAAGTGCCCTGTGTTCAAGTTACTGGGGGCAGATGGGGGGGGGACAGGTGGAATTTGCTCTTTGGAAGGCACCTCGAAGAAAGTGAAAAGAATGGAAAAAAATTATAAATCATATATCTGATAAAGGTCATCAACGAGAATCTGTAAAGAGCCTTTAAAACTCAATAATAATAAGAAAGCAAATACAATTTTAACACAAAAGCAAAATATTTGAATAAATAAGTACATTAAAGAAGATATTTAGGTGACAATTAAATATAACAAAATGTCTTTTACACCATTAGTCATTAGGAAAATGCAAATTAAACCCCCACAGCAATAACAATACACACTAATTAGAAAGTCTAAAATGAAAAAGATTGATTGTATCAAGTACTGGGAAGGATGTGGAAACACTTAGGACTCTTTAAGCTTTTATACTTTTATATGATTTAAAAGCTATATTTATCTGTTTACGTATCTATATATTTAGTTGGAATGAGTCAATAAAATATTAGCAATGGCTTCTTCTTGCTGACAAAATTTGGGCTGATTCTTTTGAGGAATTTTTTTCTTTTCACTTATTTTTAGCTGACAAATAATTATGTATGTTAATGAGTACAATATGAAGTGTTGACTTATGTATGCATTATGCAAAGATTTCATCAATCTCATTAATACATCCATCACCTCAATAACTGATCTTTTTTTATAGTGAGAATGTTAAAAATGTATTCACTTAGTAATTTTGAAATATACCAGACATGGGGACCAATAACTGTGGTCACTGTGCAATGTAATTGATCATTCTATAAAGATTGCATCATTTTATCAATATCTTCCCTTTCCCCATTCCCCAACTCCCTCCCTAGTCTTTTGTAATGATCTTTTTTTTATCTTACCCTGTCTCTATAAGACTGACTTTTCTAGATTCGTTATGTAAATAAGATCATACAGCAGTTGTCTTTCTGAGCCTGGCTTATTTATCATAATATCCTTTTTGTGTCACACAACATATAAAAATCAACTCAAAATGAGTAAAAGACTTAAACATAAGACCTAAAAGTATAAAACTACTAGGAGAAGAAAACACAAGGAGAAGGCTTCACAGCATCTCTTTGGGCAATGTTATCTTTCTTGGATTTTAGGACTCCCCCATAGCACAGGCAACAAGAACAAAGATGGACAAATGGATGTGTTCACCTAAAAAGCTTCTGCACAGCAAAGGAAACAATCATCAGAGTAAAGAGGTAATTAATATTATTTTTAATTATCACCCATGCACTGGGTGAACATTTGCAAACCATACATCTGAAAATGGACCAATATCCAAAATGAATAAGGAAATCTATATAGAGAAAACAAACCCTATTAATAAGTGAGTAATGAAGTGATCAGACATTTCTCAAAAGAAGAATGACCAACAGATATATTAAACAATGCTTGTTAGCTCTAATCATCAGGGTAATGCAAATTATAAACACAACAAGATGTAATCTTATACCAGTTAGAATGTCTGAAATCTAAAAGATGAACAAAAAGTGTTGGCAAAGATGTAGAGAAAAGAGAGCTCTTGCACACCTTTGTTGGGGGTGTAAATTAGTATAGCCATTTTGGAAAGTAGTATGAAGGTTCCTCAAAATATTTAAAATATAATTATTATAGTGTTATGAGCCAAACTATATGTGCCTTGATCAGACAAACTCCATTTTACCCTGAGACTTCATTTCATATAAGAAACTGCTAGAAAAAAACACATAGGATCAACACTTCAATATATCAGTATAGGCACTGACTTCCTTAACAAGAACCCTAAAGCTCAAGGAATAAAACCAAGAATCCATAGTGGAGTGATGTCAATTTAAAAACCTCTGCACAGCAAAGGAAATAAGAGCATGAAGAGAAAGCCTACAGAATGGGAGAGAAATATTTGCCAGCTATTCCTCTGACCAGGCATTAATATCTAGAATATATAAAGAATGCAAAAACTGAACACACACACACACACACACAAAACACAACACACAAAATAAAAAACCAAGGAAAAAATAAACAACCAAATAACACAATAAATAAATTTCAAAGAACTAAACAAACATACATTTATAGACATTCGCAAAAGAAAAAATACAAATGGTCAACAAATAGATGAAACAAAATTCAACATCTCTAGCAATTAAAGAATACAAATTGAAACCACATTGAGATTTTTGTCTTCTTCGAGTCAATGGAAATCATCAAGAATGCAAATAATAATAACATGCCGGCAAGGATGTAGGGGAAAAAGTGCACTTTCATTGTTGGTAAAATTGCAAATTAGTACAACCACACTCAAAATCAGTATGAAGACTCCTCAAAAGACTAGGACTAGAGCCACCATATGACCCAGGTGTCCCACTCCAAAAGGACTGAAATCAGTACACCATAGTGTTACATGCATGTTTGTAGCAGTGCAATTCACCATAGCCAAGTCATGGAACCAGCCCAGGTGTCCATCTAGATAACGGAAATGTAGTACCTAGACACAGGGAGTTTTACTCTGGCACAGTAAATGAATGAAATCATGACATCTGCTGGTACATGGATGGAACTGGAGAACATTGTGCTAAGTGAAATAAGCCAGACCCCCCAAATATCCTTTCTGCATCAGAAAAAAGTGCCTAGTGGTGTGGGCTGCTGGTTTGCTTTCCAGGCTTAGGTCTACCTGGAGGGATGAAATTGGGCTTGTTCAAATATGGGGAGAGGCAGAGACAATGGCTTGAGGGTTAAAAAGGGAGGCTCAGTAATGGAGGAGGTGGACCATCAGGCACTGGGGAAATGTGGGAAATGTAGAAACACAGTGCCTTGTGGGTACGAGGCCCTTGGTGAATGGGATGAAGTTAGGAGAACTGGTCATGCTTGGCCTGCCCTGAACTTATGAGCTGGTTCTGCATTCATGCTGGGTAGACCTCCACCCTAGAGTAAGAATAAGACATGGATTTCAGTAAAATCTAAAGGAATAGGAAGAACCCTAAAGCATGACCCACAGTGGACTTCTCTCCAGTTTTGGTCATGGGGGCTTAAGTAGATTTTAAGTTGATACTGGCAAATAAAAAAGTGGCATTTCTTATTTTTTCTAATTTCCTGTAGTACAGACACTTACATTTTGTACAGTGATTTTTAAATATGTAAATGTACTTTTTTCTTCTGTGTGCCATTTTACATGGCTGTGATGAAATGACTTTTCTCTGTTATAAATCTATTATATCTTGTTAAATTTTAATGTGATTTTCTCATAAAGACTAGGATTTCTCTATAAGAAAAAATTCTATAAGAAAACAATTTTATACCTAATCTTATCTGTAATAGTTTCTCAAAGACTACTGGATATAAATTTGGGGTAGCATGCATTAGCTTCTAAAGCATAAACTTAGGTTTGGAAATGAGAATTATTACTTGTAAAAATCCTTCCATGGTTCTGTGAACCACAAGTCCCCAGCTACAGTCTGGTGGGGATCAATCTTAATTGCAGGTGGAAGTGGGAGAGGGGATGTTCAATTGTGCTCCATGACACTCTGGGATTTTGTAATGAACCTCGGTGGTTACCATGTTGGAGGGTGAAGCAGGAGAGGACTGAGTTTGGTGGGGGCAGCTGTAGTCACCACTTTGCTACAAGAAAAGCTGCTCCAACCTTTCTCTTTTGTGCACTTGGGTTCAATTGATATTTTAGAAAACAATTCTAGAAAACAAAATTTGGAAACCCATTAGTCTTGGGATGCAGCTGTCTGTTTCTTGTGCTGCCCTGCAATGGACCAAGTCCTGCAGCAGGGATAGGAGGGGAGAGGCCTGCAGATGAGGCGCTCTATTGGGTAACTCCATGGACAGGCATCCCAGCAAATTCACATAAGAGAAAAGAAATAGGGAGGCAGTCATCCTATTTTCTCCCTTGCCTGGCTCCTCAACCCTGATTCTTTCAGGGCTTTCATGACACTTAACAATAGACAGGGTCACACACATGATCCCAAGAAAAAGAAAGCCATCCACCTGCTCCTGCACTTTTCATAGTGGTGGGTTCAGCAAGCTGCTCTCCCCTTGGTATTATTAGAAATGTCATGCTCTCTCCTGAATGAATGCCCTTCCACCCACAAACCCCTTCTTCTCCTGGTCAGGAGCCTATTGACTGTTTAACACTTGGCTGGTTTCACTCTGGAAATTTCTATTTCTTTGATGTCCTGACTCTGTGCTCATATGGCACTAGTTATGGTTTTGATATGAGATGTTCCCCAAAAGCGCACATGTGAGACAATGCAAGGATTTTCAGAGGCGAAATGATGAGATTCTGAGAGGTGGATTAGATCCTAGTCAGTGGGTCAATCCACTGATATGAATTAAATGGCTATTACTGTAGGCAATTAGGGTGTGGAAGGAGGAGGGTCATCTTATGTCATTGGTGTGGTCCTCTTTGTTTCCATTACCAGATCATATATTCCTGAAAGGAGAGAAAAAAGGAAGGAAGTTCCCATGCTCTTTTGTCTTTGTATTCCCAGTAATAGCACTCAATAAATTCTACTGAATGAATGAACATGATATCACGGGAGGATGGGTAGAGGTCATCTTTTAATATTTCTTTACGAGGTCACCTCAGTGGGTTAGTTTGGATGCCAACTGACATGCTGAAATTGGCAAGTTCTTGAAATTGTATAGAAATGAAAAGAACCTAGAGTAACCAAAGCAATACTGAAAAAGAACAAAGTTGAAAAACTACCTGATTTGGAGATTTACTATAACAACCCAATAATCGATACACTAGGTTGAAATGGTATAAGAATCAACAAAAACCAAAGGGAACAGGAGAGTCCAGAAGAACAGTCACACTTATATTTGTTATCTGATCTTCAACAAAGTCACCAAAGCAATTCAGTGGCGCAAATAATTTTTTTTCCAACAAATGAAAAACAACGTGAACTAACCTTAGTCTGCATTGTGATACATATAACCACTCCTATCAACTATCCTTTGGTACATGTCCATGAGTCATTCATTTTTTTCATGATAATCATTGCCACAAGAGATGATTAACTTGTGTCTCTCTCAGTAACTGAGGATTCTCATTTGGCCTCAGTATATTTTACTAGTTGACAATCATGACAGAAATAGCCAAAAGTGGGCCAAGAGAGAAACTGAGAGTTGACAAGCTCTCCAAGTGCTGTCTAGTTTCTTTCGTTGCCATATCACTGCCGCATGGTCTAAGGCTGGTTGGTCCAGGGCCGGTCTCCAATGATATTTGAATGACAGGTGTGGGTGGAAGGGAGAGGGGAAAATATAGAGCAAGAGAGGAAGGAGGTGAAGGTAGGAAAGAGAAGGATGAGACAGAAACCCCAAGTGCATGAAGGGCATATCCTCTGGACCTCTCTGGCTTTACTGCCGACTCTCCATCTATCCTGGGGACATTTGTCCCAGGAGACCAGCGCAGCTTCGGCTGCACAGCTTGGAGGGAGTGCTGAAAAGCAAGCACCCCCGTGTTTCAGAAATAGCCTGTGTGATTACAAAATAGATGCTGCATTGAAACCTCATTCCAGGAAGCAATTCAGGGAAAGCAAGACATTTAGATTGACTATGATTATCACATTCGAGAGATGGCTTGTAATAAATGTCTGTTTTTCTCCAAAAAATATGGGAAGAACAGGCATAAGAAATGTAACCTTAATAATTGAGAAACCAAGCTGTTTGCCCACAAATGGAAACTTCATTGCATTTCTGGCTTTTACCAGAGAGGAAAAAAATGAGGTCTAAACGGCTCATTGTCCCTCATTTCCCCCCACCTCAAGGAGCGTGATTGAACCAGACAGAGTACATAAAAGGCATTATATTTGTAGCCAAGGAGCTCATGTGATATGGAGAAAGGACAGGAATAGGGCAAATCCAGGGGAAATGTAACATTGAGGGTAGAACAGAGGGATCAGGCAGCCAGATATCATCTCCAGTGCCACCTGTGATCTTGGATAAAGTTACTCAACTTCCTGATACCTCAGTCTCTTCATCTGCACAGTGGTTATTTATGGACGGATGTGATTTCTCAATAGTGTCTGTAAAGATAATTTCTGTTAGGGAAATTCTCTTTTTCCATTGGCTTCCAATGAAATTGTTGAAAATCTTTAATAAACAGAAATGAGAATCCCTGGTGAATACGGTGACCTTATGGTATCATGTTTTGTTAGAAATGTATTAGATGCAGAGTGTAGTGTGACTCATGCCTGTAATCCCAACAACTCAGGAGGCTGAGGCAAGAGGATCACAATTTTGAGACCAGCATCCGCAGTTTGGGGAGGCCCTGAGTAACTTAGCAAGATCTTGTCTCCAAATTAAAAAACAAACAAACAAACAAAAAAAAAAAAACTAAAAAGGGCTGGGGATGTAGCTCAGTGGTAAAGCACCTATGGGTTCAATTTAATAAAAAATGTAGGAGACTTGTTCTGACTTCCCCTTCATCATTGGATTTCCATGGTCATTCAGGAATTACAGAAATACCTTCGATTTTTAGGAGTACTTTGACTCTAAGTTAGGATTTAAAAAACAAAATCATTTCATAAGTGGTAATTTAGTATTTTACTATATTGGACTGCCATACCTTTCTACTAATCAGAAGATTCTCCAAAGGTGGCCACCATGGGAGCTCCTACAGATTGAGATGTGTTGCCATTTGAATGGTTACAAACACCACCAGAGGCCTCTCCTTTTTCTGCCATTCCAAACTGAAGAATGTCTTCCCTGATACCCAGGCATGAATCATGGAGACAGACGATAATAACCTCAAATAAAAGTCAATAGATCTGAGACACAGAAACTCTGGGCAGGAGCCTTGACTCTACCATGGAGCCTCCATCTGACAATGGCCATCAACTTGGGAATTTTGGTTTCTAGGATCCAGCAAGTTAGTAAGTCGTATCACTCTTACAAAACACCAAGCAGAGGTTGTATGTTTATTCTCCCAAAGGTGGCACTGAATTACATCAGTGTGGTTGCATTGATGAGGTGGCACTGATCATTACCACCGCCATTACCACTGGAAGTTCTGGTTGGCAATTATATAAACCAGGCACAGAATGAAATGGGAAAACAAATTACTCTTACGTAATCATGCTTTTCTTGATAGACACAAGATTCATTCCGTGATATGGGGAAAAAGCTCCTTGGTGGTAAAAGGTTGGAGACAATGGCCACCAACCACCTGAGTCCTCAGATTTCTTTGACAGTTCATTCCAAGAAAGGAGGCAGGGGTTGGTTGTCTTCTGAACCAAAGGAGCAGTTAGACATTGCTTCATACATTTAAAAGTATTTTTAAAATGAAAACTGTTAGGGAATCATACTGCGGTGAATTGTATGATCAGAGAGTTTATGTATTTATTTCTGACTCGGAAGTTCATTCAGAATGACTCAGGATGTGGAATTTCTAACTCAAGCAAAATTTTAAATGCAATCTGAATATTTTAAATGAAGGTTTGTTGCATGAAGAAGTCTTCTGAATGTTCAGCTTTCCATTCAAGGTGGGCAAGTAAACAACTAGAGGAAAAACTATTCAAAACATGGTTTTGTAGTAAATTCCCTGTGTAGTTGCGTGGCAACAACTCAAAGCAGTGTGGGCATGACTGTCTTTTTCATGTGTGGAAAGAAAAAAAAAAAAACCCTTTCTAAATACTGGTTCAGGGGAAAAGGTAGAAAAGATGGACAAAAAAAAAAAAAAACTAGCCTTACTTTCAGTTTATCTGTGGGATCACTGGTGCTTGAGAATCAGAAGCCATGAAACCCATTTGGTCTCAAAGGTGTATAGCTATGCATCTTGTGCTGGGCTCTGGAAGAACTCAGGATCTGCCTCCAGTTGTTAGATTTACTAGCTGGAGTCCAAGTTCTTTTTAGGTACACTAAAGAGTACGCAGAACATCGATTGGTTAAAAAAGTTCAATCTTGAGTTAATTCCCCAAAGGCACAGTCAGAACAAGGTATTAATGGGGATTAATGATGGCACCATGGTTCGATATTAGCAAAAGACTAGGGTTAAAAATAAACGTGCACACCTCAAGAGAAGCTGGAAAGTCCTGTCTGGCAACAGTGGAAAGCCCTGGAATTTTAAAATATGTAATTATATTGACATTTTCTTCCCTACCACCTTCAAATTTCCCCCCATTAATATCACCTTTTTTTTAAATCACTATAATTGAATCAAAATAGAGTTTCAAGGAATCAAGCAAGTGTGGGTGTTGGGACCCCATGGGACAAACTTGAGTTGTGGCAACCTTGTGTTTCCTGAATTGCAAAACGCACAAGTCCCAAGAGGAGCAAATCGATATATCCCCTTACTATGCTTTAGTGACTGACAATGTGGATATAATTTCCACTGTGGAGAGAGGGCTTCTCTGAATAATAGTGTGGCTTATTATTGCTATGGGTCTTTGTTAGCCATTCCTCTATCTTTTGATTCAATATCTCAACACTCAGGGTTTAGTCCTGGGGAAACTTTTAGCTAAATTTGAGAGATTTGTTTTCCTAAACAATCGTATGTTTAATTCCACAAGAGAATTTGCTATATCATGTTGAAGTTTTCTATTTACTAGTCTGTCTATTCTATTAAACTATAAGCTCTGTTGACGTAGAAACAATGCTTTGTTCATGACTGGGCTCTTGTGCCCAGATTGGTAGTGCTGAGGCTCAATAAATACTTGTTGAATGAATGACTGAGTGGGTGAGTGTCTTCCTACAATCACAATCATTGCCACCACTACCAACATCACCACCACCACTATAATCATTATTACCATCACCCCACTATTGTTACCACCACCATTACCATTGCCACCACCACCACCATTAATCCTTACCATTACCACCACGCTTGCCACCATCATAACCATATCGTCACCACCATGGTGATGGAAAGAAAAAAACCTACCATCCATCACCTACCATCATCACCACCACCACCACCACCACTGCTATCTTCATCACCAGCACCATTATACCACATGTGGTACCTAATCGTTTTGGGACCTCTTTCCAAGGCACCCATTGACTTCTTCTATCTGGAATCTTCTGATTTACACCTTTCCTCGTTTATTCCTGTTTATTGAAATTCACCTACCTGTTCTGAGCTCAATTGCTTGGGGGCTTTTTCTTTTCTATGAGACAGCTGCTCAATTCGATAGAGAGCTGTGTTATTTGTCATAATGTGTTGGTAGGAGCCTTCTAAAGCGATACGACCTGAGAGCAAGGGCAATATCTAGTTCTAGCTCAGCCATTTTTTTAGTGGTGTGACCTTGAGTGAATGACATCCCTTCCCAAGGCCTCTCCTTTCCTCATCAAAAAGTCCCCTGGAGAATCTTCCAGATCTCATGTGCTACTTTCAACACAGATCTTCTTTTATGGGTAAAATCTCACCATACAGAGGAACAAGTGGGCATGAAGGTGAGAGGCTCAGAGGGTTCACGGTGACTAAGCAAGCCCTTCTCTGCAGTAGCAGAGGCCTCTGCAGCAGCAACTTCGTCTCTCTGGGGAAAGAGCTCTGCCTACCGTTCCTGCCAAATCCAATTAGTCACGGGGCAAAGCCGGCACGGACAGGTAACCAGCAGCAGTAATGATGGGGTATTATCACTGCCACCCCCTCTCCCCAGGACCAGACTGTTCTTGTCACCTGTCAGGGAATAAGCGTTTTGATACTATGACGGGGAGCTCAGAATCCACGTCTGGTGGCTTCATAGCAATTTAGGGCTGGCATGCTTTACTAATGGCATGTGAGTGAAGTGGATTTTCAGATGGCACAAAGCATCCTCCTTAACTTCTCCTGGCACATTTCCTGGCAATTTTCTTGGTGGAGACTGTCACATTAGAAATGAGGTGGAAAGGAAACAGCAATCAAGGGGTGCAATTTAAGAGAAGAAGCACAACGTTGGACAAATGTCGTCTTTTTTTTCTAATTTCCTCTTTTTTTCCCCTTTTCTCTCTTAAACAAATCTTTAGTATAGATTTTATAAAATGCACAAATCGGTATTTAGAAAAGCCTAAATAAAATTGGCTTAGGTGAGGCTATAAAAATCTCAGGCCCAATCCCCAGACAATGGGATTACAGGATTTTTCTTTTCTCTTGGGAAAGTCCAGTAGTCCAAGGGTGTCCAGATTATCATGAAGTTTTCTTACTTCTATTTGAAAGAAAAGTAACAGCAACCCACAATAAGACGGGTATACTGAATGTATAAGGGAGAAAAATGGAAGAAAGGAGAACTTTGTTTTGAAGAATTAAAAAGAAAAAACACAAAATTCTTGCTGTCAATGGAAATTACAAATGTGATTTGAGTACAGAGACAAAGTTTGAATTTCAAGAAGAAGTGAACCCTGTAGTTGAGTTATTGGCCCCAGCTCACATATTATGTTAGCAGCAGAAACAGATCCAAGGTCCTATCTCCTGACATGGGACCTGGTCCTTTGTATGCAATGCTGTCTCCACTGTCTATTCCTTGGCAGAATAAAACCAGCAGGCTTTGAACAAATTAATCCTCTATGAAGGCCAGGAGAAAATGTTATTTCTGTTTCACAGCCAGGAAAACTGAGATGAAGAGGGGCTAAATGCTGTGGTTCTCACTAGGAATGACCTTTTACCCCAAGGGAGCATTTTACAATATCCAAAGACATCTTGGGATGTCACAAATGGTGTGGATGGGAGAAGGAGCTACTGACATCTGAGGCCTCACAACGATTAGTCAAGGTCATGTACACTGGACCATAAAGGTTTTTAGCTGGGGACTGTGCACCTAAAATCCAAGTGCATATGATTGTTATTAGAAAGTCTGCTCAGTTTCAGTCATTCTCTGTGCTTTTTTAGCACCATGCACAGTGTTTCCTTGCCTCTGTATTTTGGGTTACTGTTACTTTGCTTTTAAAGAAAACTTCATGATAAACTTCACGGATGCCAGAATCAGCCATAACCACAGTAAGTCAATTTGTCTGAGGGTCCCAGGTCATGCATGTG
This sequence comes from Ictidomys tridecemlineatus, assembly GCF_052094955.1. Taxonomy (NCBI): domain Eukaryota; kingdom Metazoa; phylum Chordata; class Mammalia; order Rodentia; family Sciuridae; genus Ictidomys; species Ictidomys tridecemlineatus. The sequence continues at coordinate 470,100 of NW_027522508.1, read as the reverse complement.
CTTCTTGCCCCTACTCAGCTCCATTTTCTTCAGGTACCCAACTAGGGCAGGGCTGTTTGTGCCCATTCCTTCCTGGCATTGGCTACTCTTAGGAAAGTCTGCCTGCCATTGCCCTGGTCTTGGCATGCACTGAAGTTACTGTGTCCCACCTTCGGGAGGATTGGTGTGTCACATGCATCTCTTTCTGAGAGTTGGTTTTTCTATGAGAGGAATTCCAGACTCTGCAACAGGCTGTGAGGCATTTGAGAGGGACTCAGAATAAAAACAAAACACCTGGTACATCAAGCTCTGTTGCTCCTGAAGCCTGGGCCTCATTCCTGGAGTGCATACAGAGGCCTGTCCTCCTGTGAATCTGGATTCCTGCTAGACTCTAACTCAGAGCTCTTGCTGGGTTTTCTAAATACAACTTTTCATACTTTAAGGTAAACCTTTGAGAAATTTGAAGGATTTTTCCCCTCCCCAAGATCTTTGTTTAACTGCACTCAGAATTTTAATGATTTTAAGAAATATCAAATTTCATGAAATTTCACTTCCGAAATTTTGAATTTCAAGGATTTGCGAACAGGAGCCCAACGGCCCTAAGGATTAAAAACCAGTTGAGACTTTTTTCTTAGGGTTGTTTTCTCTTTTTGGAGGCTCAATATTTTAGTTTTTAAAGATCACCACAACCGAATAGATGTTGGAATGACTCACAGAGCTGTTGCAAGGATTAAAGGAGATCACAGATATGAAAGGGTTTTGTAAACCATCACAATTTCTCTGTGTTGTGATCAAGGATAAGGAACTACAGATGTGGCTTAAAATTGGTCAGGTAAGAGTAGAGATGCTCTACTCCTTAACATACATGGTCTCGGTCTCCCCTTCCAAAAGCCAAATCCAACCAGAGCCAAACCATTGCCCAGACAGACTCTCTAATTCCAAACCTTGTAACTGGGGATATACATTTTCCAAATTAGAACTTCATAGGCTGTTTGTAATTAAAAAAATATTTCAAGGCAATTTGCAATAGCACTTCGGACTTAATTCCATACCTAACAACTTCTGCTTGGCCAGAGGCCACTAGAGACAGCATTATGTCAGATGTTCCCTTTCTGCTTTCCTCCTGTGTTGACTTGTGTTTCAGGGATTTCTGGATTTGTAAAAATACACCCAATGTGTGAGTAAGCTTAGGATGAGAGCCATGCCATTAAATATCGCTTAGGAAGGAATTAATTTGTATTTAATAACTCCTAGCTCTTCCCTTCCCACTGCAAACTTGTTGTGGTAACTTCTAAGAAGAGAAAAAAAGTGAAAATTTTTTTTGAAGTAGGAAAAATAGTTATCTAATATATATTGCAGGTCTAATATATATTGCTATCCATGGTTAGTATAATATTTCCAAAATCTTTAGAAATCATTGTATTTTCATTATGTAGTATAACTAACAACAGAAAACAAAGTCACTTTTTAATTTATTTCAGTGCTGGAATTGAACTTGGGGCCTGACCCATGTTAAAACACACATTCTACCACTGAGCTGCACCCTCATCCTAAAACCACCTCCACTTTTTACGTCCTCACATGTCCTAAATTTACAAGTAACTTAGTTCTGAAAAAATAGAAACCACCATAAGAAATTACATGCCATATCATCCTTGGACTAATATTTGTATGTCAGCAATACTGATTTTGTTTAAGTCAAAAGAATATATAGCTGGGTACGGGGGCACACACTTCTAATCCCAGCAGCTCAGGGGAGGCTGAGGCAGAATGATTGCAAGTTCAAAGCCAGCCTCAGCAAAAGCGAGGCTCTAAGCAACTCAGTGAGACCCTGTGTCTAAATAAAATAAAATAAGACTGGGGACGTGGCTCAGTGGTTGAGTGCCCCTGAGTTCAATCGCCAATAACCCCCTCTCCCTCAAAAAAAGAATATATAAACTCAACTCAAAGATAAAATTCTTCAGGGAGAATGTTTTATAAAACTTAAGGACATTGCTAAAATCAAATTTTCAGTCTTTGTATGAAATAGAGCCTGTTTTAAGATTTTTTTTCAGGAATATTATGCTCCTGAACCAAATGTGATACATATGTTTTTTCCACCAAGAGCTGTATGCTGGTGTATGAGTACCCAGGGTCCCATTTAATCTGCTTCTAACCCTGGCTCCAAGCTTCCCACTCATGGGTATTCTTTATCCTTTTCAGCCATCCCACTGCAGGATCTCTGTATCCTCAAAGACATTTCACGATAGCCTACAAAGAGTAGCATGAAATGTAGAACCTGTCTAGCTTTGGAGTTAAAAACTGACATCACCCTGCTTCCTTAAAATGGCATGAGAATACCTATTGCACCTACCTTATTAGATGACTGGGCAGAATTGATATCCACTTCATAAGCAATAAAGCTCTCTGGTGAGATATCACAGCTATAGAGACTAGAATTCTATAGAGCTATTTATTGTTTACTCTTAACACCAGTGTAAATGTGGAGAAAATCTGGGTCTTGTACATCTTTGTGCTCCTTGATGTTTGATTGATCGACCCTTTGATTAGTCATTGATGTATTTTTTTAAAGTCAGTTCTTAGTTGCCAGGCAAGAGGTTCTTAAGGATAACTGTGCAGTAGGATGATATCTATCAGCATTTGACTGAAGCCCAAGAAACATACAGTATTGAGATAAAATTTTTGTTTTACAGCACATGACAAGCTCAGAGAAGTCAAGAGCTATGCAGGGTGTCATAAGTCAGAGTGTCACAAATAAAAGTCTATTAAGTGTGAGTTGCTATTTCAACAGTTTTTAATGAACCAACAACTATGCTGAGGCAAGTGGTGCACGTGGTAGTTTTCAGCCATCAATAGAAGTTGCTTACCATTGCAGATCCAACCTGGCTGACTTTGATGGGATTCCCTCTACCAGAGAAGTCCATTTGTGCTCTGTCCATCACGTACAAACAAGCATCAAGGATGCCATCTTCAAACTATTTTGGGGGGAAAAATGAGAAGCTACTTAATAACCACTCTTAAAACAAGATAGTTTCTGTATTCTGGAGACTCCGGAGGCTAAGGCAGGAGGATTGCAAGTTTGAGGCCAGCCTCAGCTACGTATGTAGTGAGGCTCTAAGTAACTTAGTAAGACCTTGTCTTAAAAATAAAAAAAATAAGAAAGGGCTAGAAATGAATGTGACTCAGTGGTTAAGCACCGCCAGGTTCAATCTCTGATATAAAAAAAAAAGTCTCTACAGAAAATAAAAATAAATAAAATCACAACTTAGTGCCTAAAAAAAAAATGTGTATTTTCTACACAGTGATCTCCCAGAATGTTTAGTATGAACTGCTAAAGTGGAAGAAAGAAGTTCTTTATAAAAAATTTTTTCAGTGACGTACCTTTATAAAAAATTTTTTCAGTGACGTACAGAGGAACATCAAAGGATGCTAGAAATACAAAAGAACTACTAGAGAGCAGACGTGTCCAAGGGTCGTGAGCTGACTCAAAATTCTTTGAAAAATTGTACAAGTTAATTTAAAAGAGCTATCCAAGATATGACTGCAGGTGAAGGAAGGACTGATTGACAGAGTCACTCGGAAGTCTTTTGACCTTGGAAGTAACACGAGTTCTTATGTGTCTTGAAAATAAGTGGCTCTAAGGTGTGTCACAGAAAGGTCCTCAGGCCCACTTAGCTTGCACCCCCAATAGAAGGAGACTGCACATAGCAACTGTCCTCTATGGTACCCCTTTGATGACCTCAGGGCCAAGGGAGTTTCACTTAGATAATATCTTAGGCTCAGAGCAGGTAGACAGCATTATCGTGGGCAGAGCCCAGGAGCCAATTCAGCTTCCTTAGAAGGAATGCTGGCCACAGGGACACCAGCATTGTCTTTGAGAGGAATAAAGGCCAAATAATAATAAGCTGGCCAGATGGGGAGTCTCTGCCTACACTGTAGGACACAGCGAGAGGAGACAACTTTAAATACAGGAACCTTGCATGTCACCGACCTGAGTACTGGTGACAGAGACCACCATCTTTCTGGCTCATTACCAACTCCTTCTGTACTAAATCTGGTTAGAGTATCAACTCTTGGGGGTACCTCAAACTGATGCACTGGGTGCAGTAATCTGTATTTCCACCAGTTTTCCAGCTATAAGATAAATAAAGAACTCATTATTCTGGTTCCCATAAGCCACACATCTCCGTTGTGTTTGTGAACATGCTAGTGGCTCTTGAGTTAAAGAAATTTACAAAGTTCACTATTCCCTGTATCTCTGCAAGCAACGGGTATGGCTGATTATTTTGGCTGAAAGACATAAACTAATGGTCTCTTTTGAATGATGGTAGCCATAGGGCCTGAGATCAAGGGTGCCTACCTGAAGGCATGCTGGCTCGGAGCACCCTGACCCTGACTCCTTATTTTCCTTTCTACTTACCTTGATAACTTTCCCCCATTAACTATCTGAAGAGAGTCAAGTTAGGGCCATAAAGGGTCTCACAAGTGAGTTAGTTTTTGTGAGAACAGCTTATAAAGCAAGCCCACGCCATGTACATGGCTAGTTCTTTTTGTTTCTCCATCATCTTGTGATACAGCCTAGGGGGACCTTCCAGAGGCTGAACAGACGGGGCTTTCCAACCTGGGACTCTCAGCTTCCAAAACCACGAGCTAAATAGATTTTTTTCCTTTATAAAGTCTCACCCTCAGGAATTCTGTTATAGCAACAGAAAACAGACTAAGACATCACATTACGGCTAGAAAATGGGGATCTAACATAAAGGCACTGGACAACAGACAGTAGTCAAAGGTGATGTCTCTGAGGAAGGAGAGGGCTTTTATCTGGGGAGCCAGGAAAGAACCTAAAAACAAGGCAAGCAAACATAAATCTTAGCTTGGCAGGATATCAGAAACATAGGTGGGCAAGCCTGGACACTAAATAGAGCATTCTCAGAAGTTAGGGTGAAGCTTGTCACAAAGCTGGCTGGTGGCAATAAGAGTTCATGACATGAGTCCCAATGGTCAGCCTGGGGCTGAGGGTGAAAGACATATGGAAATCCCATATGGAGGTCAAAGCAAGACACCAGAAGTTATGAATGTATCATGTGACTTGTTGTAGTCAGGTTCTGTGGAATCTCTGAGATTCCAAGGTTTTCTGGATACTCAGAAAAATAATGCACAGTTATAGTCATCTCAGCCAGGAATCGCTGAGAAATTATACATTCACCTTTTCTTGTAGTGCTAACAAAAAAAAAAGCATTTTGAATCATAGACCGGGCATTCATGTATGGAAATGTGGCAAAATATTATTCATCTGCACCATTGTTAAAGACACCAAATTGAAAGTTTGAATTCTTGAATATCTTAAGGAAATACCACTTGCTATTTTATATCTAGACAGTAACTTGAGGTTGCAGCTGATAACATGTGTCTATGTAAAAGTCCAGTGGCCTTTCCTTGATAAAAATGCTAATAGTCTTTTTTTTAATTAGTGGCATCTCAGACTAATAATTTTTTAAAGTTTTTCTTTTAGTCAGACACACATCTTGCAGTGTTCTTTGCATTGCTATCAAAACACCTTTTTAAAAAAAAATAAGAAAATGAGGTTTTCAATCCATTCTAGGTTGACTTAATGAGATTTCATTATATTAAGATGCCAAAGTATTTCTCAATTGGAGCCATGACATCCACAGAATCTCTGATCTCTGTAACATTTGTCATCAGAGGAAGATATGTGGTTTCAGCTGATAAATTATGCAGTTGCCTTTATAAGTCTCTACTCTAATGCCTTCTGTCTCTGAGTCTTAGATCCTGAAAAGTAGGAAATTGTACCTGTCTAATATCAATGTATGGGACCCTGCAGTAATGTATGTGACAAAAAAAATATATTAACTAAAAACGCCTTGACAATGACAAATTTTAAGCAGCTCACCTGACCATAGCTCCAGCTTCTACTCTTGATGTCATTGAAGTCTCCGTAAAAAATGACCCCGATGTCATTCAGGACATATTGTTCTCTTTCATTCTCATTGTCCAGATAGACAGCATCCTCTGCATCAGAAATTGAACACAAGGACCATTACCAAACCAGACTGCTTTCAAATACTTCCAAGTTGATTTTGTTACCAAACTTCAATGTAATATACCTAATGAAGAAAAAATGCCTATTGTTTCACTTGTGTTAATCACTGCATTAGCTTTCTAACTAGTTACCCTGCCTAAAATACTGCTTTTCCACATTACTACCAGAATTAAATCTTTTAAAGTCAATTTCCGTGGTTAAAAACCTGAGTTTGAAATAATATGTGACTCTGAATGCGACCCAGCATGTACTTTGAGGAGTTATAACACAAATTCTCTTTTCAAATCCTCAAAAACCAGAATCAGTAACACATGGTTGCCACAGTAACCAAAGCTTCTCCAGCTGGCTCTCATTTCCCAGAACCCAAGGTTATAGAGCATAAGGGGAAAAAACTCGGAAGGAAAACACGGGTAAATCCAAGCACACCCTTTTTGTCTTCTTCTAAACAAGTAAGCTCGCAATTATACTCGCGGCACTCACCCACCTACCGCCGGAGCTCCGCAGGAAACCGCCTCCACTCCAGAAGAAAGCTCTCACCGGAAATTGTGAGCATGCGCTTGCTCTGAGCATGCCCCAAAACCTGCCTTGGGAGCATGCGCAAAACCTAGCCCCGCTCCAACTCCTCCTTTGAAGGTTGGAACGAAGTTGCCCGCCCCTTGAGCCGCTACCGGCTAACGGAAGTGAACCAAGAACTGACTATAGGCTGCTGCCCTCCCATTTGTTTGGCCAGAGATTTGCATCATTCTGTTTCATCCAGAAGGTGTAAGATTTCCATTGCAAATAGAGATTGTGGAGAGGGGACGGTGGCTGGACTAGGGGAGTAAGATGTCACTTTACCTGGTGGTCCTTTGGATTTTGCTTCGCTTTCCGACGGGAGTGGTGGTGCACACCTGTAATTCCAGTGGCTCAGGAGGCTGAGGTAGGAGGATTTTGTCAGTTCTACCTTTGGTTAAACAATCCCTGCGAAAGGAAACCACATAAGCAGTAATAAATACCTAGAGCAAAGGACTCATCAGGTTATGTAAAGCCAAATCATAGAATAAGGAAAAAATAACAAAGAATTTTTATTTAAAACCATTAAGTTTATTACACAGTTAACTAAAACACACAGTGCATCTGTTTCTACCTGATGGATCATCTCCTTTTATCCTGAAGAGGTTCTTTTAGCATTGTTAATAGTAGAGATCTATTGGTATTGAATTTTCTTACTTTTTATTTATTTTAAAATGTCTATTCTGCTTTCAGTTTTGAAGAGATTTATCCTGGACTAGCAGTTTTTGTCTTCTAGCACCTTAAACCTTTCCATTAACTTTAACCTCTCATTTCTGATAAGAAGTCAGCTATCATTTTAGTCATTTTTACAAATGCATAACACACCACTTTTTTCTAATTGCCTTCAAGACCTTTTTCCTTCTAATTGATCATTTACAGTTGACTCTGATGCATCTAGATGTGATTTGCTTTGTAACTAACCTTAGTATTCACTGAGTTTCCTAAATCTCTTGACATCTTTTTTGTTAATTTGGGATAATTTTAGTCATCATTGTCTTAAATATTTTTTTTTCTGTACAATTTATGCCTCTATTCTTCTAGAAATGTAATTATATGTATGTTAGGTCACTTTGTATTGATAGTAACCAAGTCTCTATTTTTTTCTTTCTAATTTTTAGACCAGATAATTTTTATTGGTCTATCTCCAAGTTAACTTTTTGCTGTTTTTGCACTATACAATCTGATGATAGATTTGTTTCATGAATTTTTCGTTTCCAATACCGTACTTTTTATTTCTTTTAAAAGAAATTTTTCATTTATATGTTGACACCCATATCTACGTATTCATTATGATTAAGCTTTTCTTTAACTCCTTGAAATTAGTTATAAAAACTATTTAAATTTTTTTCTGCTAATCCTAACATCTGGGTCAGCTCACGGAACTTTTTTTATATGTGATATTTTCTCTTGTGGTTCTCATTTTTCTATCTTCTTTGCATTCTGGCAAAATTTAATGATATTCTACATGCCTATAATCCCAGCGACTCAGGAGGCTAAGGCAGGAGGATCAAGAGTTCAAAGTTAGCCTCCACAACTAAGGGATGCACTTAGCAACTCAATGAGACCCTGTATCTAAATAAAATGCAAAAAAGGGCTGAGGTTGTGGCTCAATGGTTAAGCACCCCTGGGTTCAATCCCTGGTACCAAAAAATTTTTTTTAATTATATTCTGGTCATTTATAGATGATACATCATAGGAAGTCTGGATTATGTTTTCTTCCTATAAAGGATATTCTGTTTTATGTGTCATGCAGGCTAATTACTGGTGAATTGTTTTGATCATATTAGATTTGGTATTATTATTATTATTATTATTATTATTATTATTATTATTATTATTATTATTTGGTTCCAGAGATTGAACTCAGGGTACTCAATTACTGAGCCACATCCCCAGACCTATTTTGTATTTTATTGAGAGACAGGGTCTTGCTGAGCTGCTTTAGCACCTCTATTTACTAAGGCTGGCTTTGAGCTCGTGATCCTCTTGCTTCATCCACCTGAGTCACTGGGATTATAAGCATATTCCGTGCCTCACTAGGTTTGGTATTTTTCTTTATTTCCATATTTCATGGTGCATTATACTTGTACATAATGGTGGGATTTGTTGTTATGTTTTCATACATATGTACAATATAGTGATAAAACTTAGCCAATATCATTCTTGAGTATTTCTCTTTTACCTGCTTTCCTCTCTCCCCTGATCCCTTTCCTCTATTCTACTGATCTCCCTTTGATTGCCCTCAGATTCCTTTCACACACACACACCTTTCTTTTCCTTTTTCCTTTCTGGCTGCCTCATACATTTTCAGCATGAATCAATTTTGGTTTCAAATTTAGGTCTACCATTTTCCCTTTACTCTTTTTTGTGTGGTTCTTTTTGCTAAGGCTTATTTATGAACTCTTAATTAAGTACCTGATATATTAGTGAAGCTGCTGCAACCTGACTCTGCTGAAAACCTAATTTCTTCCAACATTGCCATTTAGCATCATCTTCAGTCTCCTTTATAGCAGTCAACCTCTGCTAAGCCTTAAAGAGTCTCATCTGGTACATTCATATCAAAAATAAATTTCCTCCAGGCTTTTAGTATTCTCTCTCTCTAACACACACACATAATCACATTGCACCCACCATAAATAGCTCAGACATTCTTGTCCACAAAATTCCAACCACTATGATAATCTTGCACTTTGATAATTTTCTCCTTAACTCAGTATGACCACCATCTTACTTGAGCTTCATCTCTCTGAAATTAATACCTGAAAATGTTTAGTTTTTCTAGTTTTATACTCTTTTGTGTCAGGAAAACAAATCCCGTACAGTAGAACTATAACAGTTTCAAGTAAAAGTACTAAGTTATATCCTTGCCCATCAATAGTGGTAGAAGCACTTAGGTGAACTTACATAGAAACTGCAACATCTTACATACTCAACAACAATTTCATTGCCCATGGAACCCAAAATTAATTGAAAGAGTAAACCCCAAAATGGATATCTGAAAAATAAACTGGTCAAAATTAGTAAGGCAATCAGAGTTAAATAATCATATATTTTACCAATATCACTAGCTTAAAAGTATCGGTCTACAATAAGTAGAAAAATACAAGTTAATGGCTAGAGTCATAAAAGTTTCTATTATGATAGGCAGTCTCTTATGATGCTTTAATATTATATGATAGTTGTGAAATGATTACAAACTAATAATGAACATAATCTATTTGCAGATTAAAATGTTCTTCCCTGTATTATCTACAAATTTTAGATACACCTCAAAATGCCCTGGAAAAGAAATTTCTTAAGTCTCATCAAAATGAACTGCCAGGTTTTTTCCTACATTTGACATGACACAGTGCCAAGATTTCTAGTCCTGAATACACACTTTCTATAGGGAAGAGACATATATCTTGGCAATTAATAGATCATTTATCTCATTTCATACAGCCAATTTTAGTCGTAAGAAAAGAAATGTTTATGTATTCATTCTGCTGACTTTAGTCTATAATCTAATCATGGATCAACAAACTTTTTCTGAAAAGAGACTGATAATAAACATATTAGACTTTGTAGGCAAGTCTTAATTGCCACTCAAATGCCAGTGTAGCACAAAAACAGCCTAGACTATGGGTAAATAATATTAGCTTCTGTGTTCTAATAAAACTTTGTTTACAAAATCAAGTGTCATTGTTGGACACCGTGGTGTGCTCCAACAGTCACAACTACTCAGAAAGCTGAGGCAGGAAGATTACTTGAGCCTAGGAGTTCAGGCCAGCCTGGGAAATAAGAAAGAAAGAAAGAGAGAGAGAGAGAGGGGGGGAGGGAGGGAGGGAGGGAAGGAGGGAAGGGAGAGAGAGAGAGGAATGAAAGAAAGAAAGAAAGAAAGAAAGAACGAAAGAGAAAAAAGGAATAAAGGGAACAATTTAAAAAAACAGTGTCAGGCTTACAGCTATGATTTGCTCAACACTGTTCCAGAGTATTAATGTTATGCTCACAATAGATGTTTGGCTAGGCTGTATACATACATACATACATACATACATACATACATACATATATACATGAAAGCAATTTTTTTCTTTTGTTTGCTTTCTTTTATTTTTTCCATTTTTTTGTTGATACATTATAGTCGTAAATCATGGCAGTATTTGTCATTACATATTTCCACATGCACAATATAACACTACAGTTTGGCCAATATCATTCCCCAGTATTTTCCCTTCACTCCTCCCTCTCCTGGTCTCTTTCCTACACTCTACTGATCTCCATTTGATTTTCACTTTTTTTTTCCTTTTTCCTCTCTTGCTTCCACATCCGAGAGAAAACATAGGCTCCCTTGATCTTATGAGTTTAGCTTATTTTGTGTAACAGAATGTTCTCAAGTTTCATCCATTTTCCAGCAAATGACATAATTCACCTTTATGGCTGAATAAAGCTCCATTGTGTGTATATGCCACATTTTCTTTATTTATTCATTCTTGATAAGCACCTAGTTTGGTTCCATAGTTTGGCAACTGTGAATTGTGCTGCTATAAACATGGGTATGCATGTACTACTCTAGTATTATGACTTTAATTCATTAGGATAAACATTGAGTAGTTGTATAGCTTGGTTATATGGTGGTTTCCTGCCTAGTCTTTTGAGGAACCTCCATACTGATTTCAATAGTGGTTATATTCATTTATAATCCTATCAACAGAGAAAAAAGTGTCCCTTCTTCTCCACATTCTCTCTAGCATTTATTATTGTGCATATTCTTTTTTTTAAGTAGTTGGACACAATACCTTTATTTTTATTTATTTATTTTTAATGTGGTGCTGAGGATCGAACCCAGGGCCTTGCACGTGCTAGACAAGCAATGTGCTGTTGAGCCACAACCCCAGCCCCATATCGTTCATATTCTTGATGGCTGCTATTCTGACTAAAGTGAGATGAAAGCTCACTGTAGTTTTGATTTGCATTTCCCTAATTGCTAATGATGTTGAACATTTTTATAGATTTGTTGTCCATTTTTATTTCTTCTTTTGAGAAGTATCTTTTTAATTCATTTGCCCAATTAAGCTAGGTTATTTGAGGTTTTGGTGTTAAGTTTTTAAAAGTTTCTTATATAGTTTGGATATTAATCCTGTGTCAAAGAGTAGTTAGCAGGGCTGGGGATGTGGCTCAAGCGGTAGCACGCTCGCCTGGCATGCATGCAGTCCAGGTTCGATCCTCAGCATCACATACAAACAAAGATGTTGTGTCCGCCAAAAACTAAAAAATAAATATTAAAAAATTCTCTCTCACTCTCTTAAAAAAAAAAGAGTAGTTAGCAAATATATTTTCTCCAATTCCTTAGGTTCTTTCTTCATGTTACTAATTGTTTCCTTTGCTGTGCAGAAGCTTTTTAATTTGATGCCATTCTGTTTATTAACTTTTGTCATTATTTTCTGAGCTTTAGGAGTTCTAAAAAGAAAGTCATTGCCTGTACCTATATGCTGGAGTCTCAAATGTATATTTTCTTCCAAGGATTTGCATAGTTTCTGGTCTAATTCCTGGGCTTTTGATCTCTTTCAAGTTTGTACAGGGTCTAATCTTATTTGTCTACATATGGATAACCAATTTTCCTGGCACCACTTGTTTAAAGCCTGTCTTTTCTCCCAATATGTTTTTGGCATCTTTGTCAAGAATCAGATGAGTGTTAACTGTGTTGGATCTTTTTCTGTGTCTTCTCTTCTTTCCCATTGGTCTATGTATCTGGTTTTATGACAGAGCCATGCAGTGGTTATTTCCATAGCTTTGTAGTACAATTTGAAGTCAGGTATTGTGATGATGCCTCCAGCTTGCTTTATTGACTTAGAATTGTTTTGGCTATTCTGAATATTTTATTCTTCCAAATGGATTTCAGGACTGTTTGTTCTAGTTCTGGAAAAATGACATTTATTATTATTATTATTATTTTAAATTTATATATGACAACAGAATGCTTTACAATTCATATTACATATATAGAGCACAATTTTTCATATCTCTCATTGTATATTAAGTATATTCACACCAATTCATGGGTATTTTGATGGGAATTGCATCAAATCTGTATGTTGCTCCTAAAACCAATTTCAAACATATACAATCATATTAGTAGTGATTTTAGTGTCCAAAAAGAGATCTACTAAACAATAATTACTGGGCTGGTTTGGTGACTTGTAGTCCTAACTACTCAGAAGGCCAAGCCAGGAGGATTGCTTGAGTCCAGGTGTTGGAGATCAGGTTAGGCAACATAGCAAGACCCCCATCTTAAAAATAATAATAATTACTGATGTCAAAACACATCTCAATCATTATGCTAGTCACCAACTCTTCATTGTTTTCCTTGAAACTCTAATATACAATTAGTGAATGTCAATTTAGGACTAATTGTGCTGTTTTATAGAGGAGAAAGCTGATTATAATAGTAAGTGAAATCATCTGTCATGAACTGATTTGTGTTTATTTAATCACAATTATCATGCTGATGACTCTACATATTAAGTCTCCACCTATAGTCCCCTAGGTGCTAATTTTAAAAAACGTGAGTTTTCATTAAAAATAAGAAAAGAAACCCCTCCATATGCATTTCAATAATTCAAATTGTATCATAATTTGACTATTAACACAAGGGAAAATCAATGCAACTAATTCAGATTTAAATTCAAGATTACACAGTGCAAAAGAGGGAATAGTCTTGGAAAGGGAAGTAGAAAAATGTAAGATCCCTCTTAGAGGTCAGAAAAAATAAAATAAAATTTCCTTCAGAATAACAACTGGACATAAAGCTTTCAAGAAATGTTAGCTACTAGCTTTCTTCTCTGACAATCGGTTTTGTCAGTTGGTTCCCACTAAGTTGTGGACTTTTTCTGACCAGGACCAGATATCTTGTCTTTTGATTTTCATCCACTCCCACACCATGCTAGGGCTTTGGTAGCACAAAATGAGAATTAAAAATATGCTTTTGAATTAAATAATTTCTTCCCTTACGGATAAAGATAAGAATCTCAAGATCTTAGCCTGAAGACTAATGTCCATCTCTCTGCCCCCACCTGTCCCCGCCTTGAAAAAAAAAGCAGGCCACTGTCTCCAGTTTACACCCTCACTCACAGTTCTATTCACCTTCCCCTTTCCTAATCAGAGGGATCTTGGGGTGGGGCTTCAAGGAACCTCAAAGAGATTGAAGGGGAGGGAGCCTGGAACCATAGACTAGCTGTGACAAGTCATGGGTGGGATTTGGTAGTTCAGAAAAGGAGGTACCAGACCAGGAATGGGGGATGGGAGTGATGGTGAAGTGGAGTGGGCTAGTTTAGGATGGACCAGAAATGAGACATTAAGGAAAGCCAGAAAGGACCAGTTGGCGGGGGGGGGGGGGGGGATGGGTGGGTGACTACTAGAATCATGTGGAGGGTCGCTTGTGAGGTCACAGGAGCAAAGGCAGGTGATTGGACGAGAAGGAGAGTTCTAGTTGCCAAGGCAGCGACTAGAGGAGAAGGTCTTCAGTCCATGAGAAGGTCTTGACTAGAGAAGGACGGAGCTCCAGCTCCGTGTGTTCTCCAGTAGAGTCTGTGGATTGACCCCCAGATATCCCTGCTGAGGTGTCACCCGGGAAAGGCTTAAGCCTTCCCGGGCGCCACCCCTCTGTGCTTTGCTACCCACCCCACCCGCCCCCCTGAGCCCCGCCTCCGCCCCCTGACGCCCGCCACAGCCTACTCCACCCTGTCACCGACTCCCCAAGGTGACCACAACATGGCTGCAGCGCCAGTGCTGCTCTTCTTGCTGTTCGTGCTGTGGCTGACCTGGCGAGTGCCGGGCCAACTGGACCCGAGCACCGGCTGGCCCTTGTGGAAGCACAAACTCTGTGCAGACGACGAATGCAGCAGTGAGTCCACAGGTGGGCGGGCAGCCCAGGGTCTCCGTGGTGGCTCTTTGGGGCCGCATGGGGCTCTGATCCCCCGGTCCCCTGCCCCGTGGGCTGGGCTAGGGGGTCGTAGGATGATGGGTGGGGCGCAGGAGTGACAGAGCCTCAGGACCCTGCGTGTGTCCCCTCCGGCTCTGCTGGCGCCTCAGCCAGCCCGCTCAGGTTGCTGAGATGCTGAGCCAATGGTGCAGACTTCACCAGCAGTCAAATTCATAGACCAATAGTGAATGGAGGGCCTGGGGTTGTAGCTCAGTGGTAGAGCGCTTGTCTAACATGTGAGGCACTGGGTTTGATTCTCAGCACTGCATACAAATAAATAAAATAAAGATCCATCAAAAACTAAAATAAAAAAAATTAGGCAAAAGCTTAAAAAAATAGTAGTGAATGGGAATCTCAGGGTTGAGAAAGACCTTAGAAGCAACTGGTCCAACTTCTTAATAACTGCATGTTGGACTCCTGCTGTTTAATCAAACGTACCCCAGGCTGTAACTCATACTGAAATTCCACCCCTACAAGCTCTCAGTTCTTACTGGAATTCTACCTCATTCACAGAGCCTCAATGCAGGTCTGTATCCAATTCCCTTTAGTCTCTCTTGATATTACTGTGTTCTTTTTAAATAGCTGTCATCTGTCCATTCAATAAATAATTGTTGAGTATCTCTGCCAGGTGCCAGATACTGTGTTAAGCCTTGGCTCATTCCACCTGCAAATCTGCAAACCAAGACTCCCTCTCTTTCAGCTTTCCTAAAATTTTAAACACAAGGTTTCACCAGCACTAAATCCATGTTTGTTGAATGTGACCCTGGTCTATATATCTCTGGTTTTAAATTTTCCCTTGAGTAAATATTGTTCTGGTAGCAGTTGTATGGCCATAGAAGTAGTGGGGAGTAGACTGGAGATTGTTCATTTTATAATTGAAGGGTCTAATAGCTCTAATTAGGATTTTGAGGTTTTCTTCTCTGTGTTAATTGTCTTTAGGAGAGCCAAATATTCCAGGCACTGTGACTCATATATTTAGTGAAACACTCGATGAATATTGAAACTGAAGAGAGACAATTCTTATTCTATAGCATAAAATAAAATAGCCATTTCCCCTTTCAATTTTAGAGCTACTTATAACAGAAGGTACTCTTGTTGATGCTGCTGATACAGAAAACCAACTAGAGATAAAGGTGGAAGAGCCAGAAGATGCCACCACCATACTTTTCTTGTTACATTCATTCTTGCTTTATTTGTCTAAGATGGTAAGTTTGACATAGTTTCTTCAATTAGAATGTTGATTATTTATTAGTTTTTAAGTGGCTTCTGGTCATGAAGTGAAGAACTTAAAATGTCTTTATGAAAATTACTCCTGATCCTTTGAGTAGATAGCTCCTGAAACAAAAGCCATAGGGGTGTGGCTTTAATGGCTACTTGGTTTAGCACATGAGGAAGATTTGCTGTCTACCAAGGCTGGACATTTGCACACCTATAAAAACTTGGTTCTTCCCCTCAGAACCTTTCATTCTGGCAGGGAGATAACAGCATTCACTTGAAACACAGTAAGATAATGGCAGAAAGAGAGGTATTTATTCGATGGTAGAACATTATTGTCCATAAATGCATTTATTATGGTTGGAAGGGTGATCAATAAGGTCAGAAAGTGGTTGAGATGTGTTTGAAGCACAGGCAAAGGGCAAACAGGAGTCTGACATGTGGTTTGTTGTTGATTAGACAGGCTGGGGAGGTGGGGGAAGCTGGCAGTCAGAAGAAATGTGTTCAGAGAAATGGAAACATGA
The DNA here is from genome assembly GCF_052094955.1 of Ictidomys tridecemlineatus. Classification (NCBI taxonomy): domain Eukaryota; kingdom Metazoa; phylum Chordata; class Mammalia; order Rodentia; family Sciuridae; genus Ictidomys; species Ictidomys tridecemlineatus. The sequence continues at coordinate 453,809 of NW_027522508.1, read as the reverse complement.
AGAAAGGATATTTGGGGAGGGCAGGAGAATGTGAATAGTTGGTGTTGTAAAGTGTGAAGTTGGAGGGGGATGGGCCTGTTGGAGAGGCCAGCAAATCTTAACTGAAGTCATGAGCCAAAGTAGCATTAGACCATTAATAGTGGGGATCCTTAGAAAGTTTTAAGAATGAAAAGGAATTAGGTTAGATCTGTTTCTTAGAAAGAGTCACTTAAGGCTGATCTTTCTAAATAAAATCATGATTCAAACAAGACATTTAATCTGTCTAGAAGCTTATCTAAGCATTTTAGGACTTACTTCCCCCATTGGTATTTGTTGATATTGGACTTTTAGAATTTAATTATAGGAATGAGAAAGCTTTTAGAGGTTGGAGGTCCTAGGGCCTTTGTGACAGTAATCCTCCCCAACTGAAGTTGTTTCCTGTAGATTGTGTTATTTCAAGGCTTGTGTAAGAAAGATGATGTTGTTGTTTTCCTTGTAAAATGTATAGATTTTGAAGCCAGGTAGATGTGGTTTCAAATCCCAAGGTTATCATTTAGAAGTTTGGGCAAATAACTAAACTTTTGAAAAAAGTTTTCCTCATCTGAAAAATGTAGATAATGGTTACTCCAATCATAAGAATTAAATGATTTGACAAGGTAAAATGTCTGGTGAGGTGTCTGGCATTTTGAAGGGTTTTACCCCTACGCACCCCCTAATTCTCATGTAGGCAGTCAGAAGGTGGTATAAATCAATGAATACCTGGGGAGAAAAGACCACCAGGGTGGAAAAGATGTGGTGGGGAGAAAAAAATCATTTTTCAGTTGGCTCCATGTTTGTTCATGATGGTGGCAGCCACCTGGGTAAGGGGTATGTACAAGCCAGGCAGTTAGAATAATGATATTTCCAGTGATTAAAGCAGTCTTCCACAGTCATAATTTGATTATCAGAATGAATCAGCATCACTTGGAAAGTTAACAGCCTCACGATATGGAAAGGATTTCTTTATTCATATTTTTAGGTATGCACAGAGCCCTCCTCTAGGTCTAGGTCGGGGGACACGAATGTGGTGCAGGTGTGTCAGTGATTGTACGGTGATAGGTAAGACATAGACGTGAGTGGCAAAGAAGAGGCACAATGTTAAAAGACTGATTTGAAAGGAGATTTCAAAAAGGCATTTTGATGGCCCAGTGTGTACAGGACATTGTGTGAGGACTAAAAGAGTCTAACAGGTGTAAGGCATGATTGTGATTTTTGAAAGCCTTAAGAAAAGGACTTAAAAAATATATGCAAAAATTATGAACAAATCAATGTAAAATCTTAAACAAGTAGTATGATATCTGATAGGACTGGAGAGTAATAGGCTCTGATGTGTTTGGGAGATGTGCACCAATCAGGTTCATTGATCAATGGAATCTTAGTAGAATCTTAGTGTTAGAAGAAACCTTGGAAGGCTGTTAGTCTAGTTTCTCACTCATTGCTGTTATTTTCTTTACTGTGGCCCTGACGAGTAGTTATGAGGCCTGTACACCAGTATTTCCTAGCATGAGTCACTCTCTTACAAGGCTATATGTTCTTCTGTTGTCTACTTCATCCTTGTATTGACTCCAAATTTTCCTCCACATGATTTCCTCTATAAAACTGAATTCTTTTCTACATAGAAATCCTTTAAATATTTGAAGTTATATCTTAATTTAAAAATTATTTTTAGTATTTTTATCATGGAAACTTTCAAATAAGAGCAGAGAGAATAGTAGGGGACTATAGGTAACCATAACATACTGTACATTTTAGAATACTAGAAGAAAAGGTTGTGAAAGTTTTACCATAGAGAAATGATGTTTGAGGAGGTAGATATATTTAACTGATTTAAACGTTACATAGTGTAATCATGCATCAAAATGTCATGTTACCTACTTCAATAATTATAATGTTTGTTTCTATGTACTAGTTAAAAAATAAATTTAATTAGAAAAGCTTTAAAGAAAAGCACAGAGAATAGTATAATGAACCCACGGGCCATCACCCAACTTAACAGTAATTCCTTGATAGCCAATATCAGTGAGTTTTTTTTAATTTGTTCTAATTGGTTATGCATGATAGCAGAATGCATTTCGATTCATTGTATATAAATGGAACAAAACTTTTCCTAGTTGTACACAACACATTTGTATTCCTACATGTACCTCGGGTAATAAGGTTCATCTCATTCCACCATCTTTCCTATCCCTATGCCCCCTCACCTGTCCTACCTCCCCTTTGCCCAGTCAAAGTTCCTCCATTCTTTCCATGCCTCTTACCACCCACCTTACCCCCATTATGGGTCAGCATCCACTTTCAGAGAGAACATACAGCTTTTGGTTTTTGGGATTGGCTTACTTCCCTTAACCTGATATTCCCATTCACCCGCAGATGCCATAATTTTTTTCTCTTTTAAGGCTATAAGTAATATTCCATTTCATATATGTACTACAGTTTCTTTATCCATTCATCTGTTGAAGGGTTGGTTCCACAAAACTATGGAATGCTTCACAATGTGGGTGTCATCCTTGCTCAGGGACCATGCTAATTTTTTCTGTATTGTTCCAATTTTAGTATATGTGCTGCCAAAGCAAGCACACTCTGAGTTTTAACAAATGTAGATACCCATGTAAAAACTACCATAATCAAGATATAGAACAGTTTTTTCACTAGAAAAGGGGTTTCCTTGGGATCCTTCCCAGTGAGTTCCTTCACCACCTGTTCCAGGCAACCACTGATAACTTTTTTTTTAAACTATAGATTCATTTTTCCTACAGTACTATTTCATATATATGCCACTATAAATGGACTCATATCTAGGAGTGCAATTGCCTCCTACATTTAATGTATGTTTTTATCTTATGTGATACTGTCAAGCCATGCTAAAAAATGACCACAATCATTTTATACTTCCACCAGCAATTTAGGAGACTTCCACTTGACTTCATCTTCACTAGCACTTGGGCCATTCTAGTGGGTATGTCTTTGTGAGTTTATTTCCTGATAATTAATGATATTGAGTGAACTTTTTTTTTTCTTTTGAGATAGGGTCTCACTAACTTGCTTAGGCCCTTGATAAGTTGCCAGCCTCAAACTTGGGATCCTCCTGCCTCAACCTTCTGAGTTGCTGAAATTACAGACATGTGCCATGATGCCTGGATCAAATACTTCTTCATGAGCTTGTTGACCATACTGTTTTTGTATGTCAACTCTCTCTGGCTAGCTGGAATCCAGACTTCTCCCAGCTCAGTGCCAACTGTGGGATTGGTTAGCTTATAGTTGTTCTTGGCCCTCGCAGGTACTGCTTAGAATGTAGCCCCAAACTGAAGACCACCTCCATGCAGATTTCTGGAACTCTCTTTCTTTGTGGCTCCCATCTTTCTGGTAGTTTTCTCTACATATTTTTGGCTGCTTAAACTCCTGGAACTCTGGTCTCTCTCTCCTCAGTGAGACTGTTATGCCCTATTTGGGTTCCCCTTCCCAAACTGAGGTCTAGAGGGTGCCTCCAGGTGAAATGCTCATCTATTTGTTCTCCTGATCTTAGGGGTGACAGTTGCATGTCCCTTGTGGATTTCTATCTGAAAAATAGTTCTTTAAAAATATATTTTGACTGGGCATGGTGGCACATGCCTTAATCCTAGTGGCTCAGGAGGCTGAGACAGGAGGATCATGAGTTCAAAGCCAAAAGTGAGGTGCTAAGTAATTCAGTGAGACCCTGTCTCTAAATAAAATACAAAATGGGGCTGAGACTGGGGATGTGGCTCAGTGATCAAGTGCTTCTGAGTTTAATCCCTGGTACCAAAATATATATATATATTCCAACTTTCTGGTTGCTTTCAGTGGGAGAACAAGTCTCATATAAGTTACTCTCTATTGATTTATCCTCTTTTTGTAACTTTTTGCGATAATTGAAAAAAATATGTTTGTGGGACTTCTAGGATATATTGTAGTTTTGGTGAATAAATGACATCCCCGTGGTACAACAATTTAACCTGTTTCTCTATTGCCTTTTTTTTGTTTGTTTGTTTGGTGGTGTTGGGGATTGAACCTCGGGCTCCATGCATTCTAGGCAAGTGCTGAGCTAACAACCTCAGCCTTTCTCTGTTGCTTTATATTTCTTGGAAATTGGTAGTCAGGTTTAGGTTCAATTCTGTTTCTTATGAAAACTTAATAAAATATTGCATTGACATCTGCATGTCCTCTCCTTTGATGTTGACTACTAGTCAACAGTGACCTTGGTGAGATTTGCTAATATATTACAGGTTGCAAAATAGCAATGGTCTGAGTTGCTGGGATTTTTCTTTCTTCATTTAAAGGCTGGGATGCCTATACAAATAAAAATTTATGATTGATTATTCTTTCTTTCTTTTTTTTTTGTACTGGGGATTAAACTCAGGGGCACTTGGCTAGTGAGCCATATCCCCAGCCTTATTTTGTATTTTATTTATATACAGGGTCTCACTGAGTTGCTTAGCAATTCGCTTTTGCTGAGGCTGACTTTGAACTTGCTATCTTCCCTCCTCAGCCTCCCGAACTACTGGGATTACAAGTGTGTGCCACGGCGCCTGGCTATGATTGATTATTCTTTACACAGATATTTGGTTTGTATAGTTAAGGCAGGAGATAACCATTTGATTCCTTTTCTTCATTACTTTTCAGAATAGTAAGGTGGTATTCTAGCATTATCAAATGATACCCAAAGGGGCTTTTGAAATCTTTTTAACTTTTATTTAAGAGTTAATATGATGTCATGCATTTAAAAATATTTGGTGTGTTTAATCCAGTTAGGAATAGTAATTGTTCTTACCTGATGCTCAATTTCTCCCCCTTTTGCCTTGTAGAAGCCTCTTTATCTTGGCTCCTGGGACCCTTTGCCACCACCTAGTGGTCATTGTTACCTATTTCCCTTGCTTTTGAACTATGAGATATTCCAAGTTCATCTTAAACATTCCCTGTCCAGACCTTGAAGGAACTATTTCTCTAAAAGAACTTTGGTTCCTTTCAATAGGAAATGATATTTAGAGGCTACATTCCAAGTACTAGGATTGCTTATTGCTCAAATTGACTGTCATTTGTAGGCCTTTTTAGTGAACAAAGCTCAGAAATATGTGGGGATTTTTCATCATGTCATTTAGATAATTCCCATGAAAATTCAGGAGAGATTTTACTTCACTTCATCTATCTTAGATTTGTGTTTTCTTTCTCTGATGTTGGAGTTCCAGTTTTCAATGACATCAGTATAATTGTTTACAGTCTTGTGCCACTTAATGACATTTTGGTCATTAGTGCATAATAATGGAGCTAAAAAATTCTTGTCACCTAGTATTTTTAATATATTTTTTGTGTTTTGATATGTTTAGATATATAAACATTTACAACGTTACAATTGTCTACAGAATTCAGTATAATAATATCTTATAGGTTTTTATCCCCAAAGCGATGATATACCATATATGAATACCTACGTGTGGAAATGGCTATATTTTCTAGGTTTGTATAAGTATGCTCAATAATGTTTACATGCTGAAATTGCCTAAGATGTGTTTCTCAGAATTTATTCCTATCATTAAGCAACACAAGACTATATTTATGTTATTTAAAATACTTTCAGGAATGTATTCCTGAAATGAAATTCTCTTGTCTTTAAGCTATATCCCACTAAGGTATGTTTGAACTAATTCATTTCTGTGGTTTGTCACCAACTTGATGTCATAGGTTGTTTCATTTTTGCTTTCAATATTTAGGTATTACTTTATAAAGATTTTTTTGTTTATTTTACAATTATTTAAATATTTAGAAGAGCCAAAGTTAATTTGTAAAAATAAGTTGTTTCTGTTTTCTAGTACTGGTGATTGAACCCAGGGCTCCTATCCACTGAGCCACATACCTAGCCTCTTTATTTTTTATTTAGAGATAGTTCTCACTAAATTGCGTAGGGACTTGCTAAGTTGCTGAGGCTAGCTTTGAACTTGTGATTCTCCTGCCTGATTTTGAAAGAATTCTAGCTTTTGTCCCAGTTCTGTCTACCCTGATGTTACTCTCTTTTATAGTTAACTTTTAAAATTTATTTCATTATGTATTCTGTTATTAAAAAAATAAGCAAATGAGAAAAGGGATATGTAGCTCAGTGGTAGAGCACTTGCCTACCATACATGAGGCCATGTGTTCAATCCCCAGCACCATAAAAAGAAAAAGAAAAGCAAATGATTTTTACATCTAGCTATGATAGCTTTATATAGGTACTGGCTTCACCTTCCCAACTGAAACAACTAAAATAAATATGAAAAAAAACCCACAAACAGATAAAATTTGAAGATCCAGCAACATTGAAGATCAAGCAACAAAGAATGATTCTGGAAACATAAGGAACAAATGCTGTGAGCTCTTTAGTTGTCCCAGCTTTTACTATGTTAAGAGATTCCCAAGCCATGACAAAGAAGGGGAAGTCAGGCAGAACCAGAGGATACCATGAATTGAGAGATGGTGCTGAGATTCCAGGAAAACCGAAGTGACTAGAATTCACAGGGTGGAGTACCAAAAGAAGGTTGCTACATTGAGAGACAATTCTGGAAATCTGTGAAAGGCTCTCTGAGTGTTCAGCAGGGTATTGATCTGCACATAAGTGTGATGAAACTGCTTAGCAAGTCAGAGAAACGATCTTAAGTGATTAGAAGGAACAGGTCCTAACACAGGGACCAGAATAGCACCTGGAAAAAACTATCTAAGGAAGTTGGGTAGAATAATCAGAAGGGCGTTACCTCGGACTGACTATTACAATTTATGTAATACCTAGCAAATATTCAGACCCAAGAGAATCAAATTGTTTCCAGTAATTTAATTGTATACAAAATATTAAGAATAGTAATTCGTAATGTATGGCATCGAATCAAAGCTTACCAGACATGCAAAGAAGCAAGAAAAATACAATCCACAATGATGAGGAGAAGAATCATCCAATCAAAGCCAACCGAGAACTGCCGGAGATGTTAGAATGAGGTAATGGCATTTTTTAAAAAGTTATTACTACTATATTTCGTGTGTTAAAAAGGTAAAAAGAGATATAGAAGATACATTTTAAGAAAATCAGACTTCTAGAGTTGAAAATATATGATAAACACAGTGGATGGGATTAATGTCAGAATAAGCATTTGTGATGAAATTGTTAGTGAACTTGAGGACATAACAGGAGAAGTACCCCAAATGAAACACAGGGAAAATTTCTTCTGTTAAAGAAAAGTGAACCAGAGCATCAGTGAGCTGTGGGACAGTTTCAAGTTGAGCGTTGAGAGGTATTCAGAAAAATATTTTAAGAAATGATGGCCAAAAATTTTCAAAAATTTGTGAAAACTGTACATCAGCAGATCCAAGATATTAAAAGGAACTAGAGTACAAAAAGCATGAATAAAGCTATATCAAGGTATATTATATCATAAATAAATTGCTCAAAACCAGTGATAAAGAGCAATCTTAGCAGTTAGAGAAAACATTTATGTAGAGAAGAACTAAGGATGACATCAGATTTCTTGTCAGAAATTAGGCATAAGAGAATATAGTGGAGTGATACCTTTAATATATTTGAAGAGTAATAATGTTGGCCGATAATATCATGCCCAGTGAAATATCTTTCTAAAATGAAGACTTGTACTGACATACAAGCTGAAAGAATTCACCCTACACTTGCACCAAGACAGCAGATGGAAATAATGGAATAAAGGAGTAAAGAACACTGAAAATGGTGACTGTGTGCATAAATATTTAAAATAATTTTTCTTATTTGAACATTTTAAAAAGTCATTGTCTGTTTAAAGACAAACATCAGTGTAGTATGGGATTTAGAAAACATGTAAAGTAAAATACATGACAACAGTATAAATCTCAGAAGGGTAGTAATTATTGTAACGTTCTTATTGAATATGTGAAGTAATACAGTATCATCTGAAGGTATATTGTGACAAATTAAAGATGTACATTCTAAACCCTGAAGCACTAAGATTAGAAAACAGAGTTATAGCTTAATAAGCCAATAGAGGAATCACTAAAAATACCGATAGTGGTATTTCTGCAAAAGAAGACAGAAAGAAAAGAAAAAGAACAAAGAACAGAAGGAACAAATAGAAGATTATATTAAGCTTACACCTATGCACAGCAGTAATCCTATTAAGTGGAAAGTATCTAAATACATCAGTTAAAAACAGAGATTGTCATATTGCCTAAAGAAGCAAGACCCAAATAGATGTCTAAGGGAGTAACACTGTAAATAGACACAAAGAAGTCAAAATTAGAATGATTGAACAAGGTATCTCATGTTAAACACTAGTGAAAGGAAATCTGGAGTAGCTACATTAAACCAAAAGAGGTTGTGGGGCAAAATATATCATCGGGACTCAAGAAAGTTATTTCCTAATGATAAAGGAATCAGTCAAGATTATATAATAAACTTAAATGCTTGTACTTTTAATATTAGACCTTCAAAATACATGAAGTATAAAAATTGATAGAATTATGAGGAAAATGATGAATCCTATAGATTACATTTAGAGATTTCAATATCCTCTCCTCAGCAATTGGCAGAAAATGAAAAATAAAAGTAAGATTGTAGAAAGTGTGAATGACATAATCAATCCATCCATTTGAAATTAATTGACGTTTATAGAAAACTCCCAAGGAGCTTAGTGCACATGGAACATTTACCAAGATAAACTGTATTCTGGATCTTAAAAAAATTATCAGTAAATATAAAAGTATTCAAAGTCAGGCAAAGCTTGTTCTCTGAACACAATAAAATGAGAAATCAATAATGGAAAAATCTGGAAATTTCTCAAATATTTGAAAACTTTAGTGCCAGACTGCTAAATATATATATATATATATATATATATATATATATATATATATATATATATATATATATATATATAAATGAACAACACAGTACATTTATTTTTATGTGGTGCTGGGGATCGAACCCAGTGCCTCACACATGTGAGGCAAGCACTTTACCACTGAGCTACAACCTTAGCCCCCACTGCTAAATAATTTTTGAGTCAAATAAATCAAAGAAGAAATTCATATTTTGAGTTCAATAAAACTGAAAACAACATATCCATTTGTGCAATGTCACTAAAGCATTATTGGAAAATTTATAGCACTACCAGGCCCAAGATAGCTTTATTAAAAAAGAAGTCTCCAGTCATTGACTTTAGTTCCTACTATGAGAAACTAGAAAAGGAAAAATAAGTTAATCTCCAAGTAAGCAAGAAAAAAAGATATAATAAAGACTATAAGTCAGTAAAATTTTAAAAAAGGAAAATAAGAGAAAATCAATGAAACCCAAAGCTAGTTCTTTAAGATGAATAAAATTGATCAACATCTAGTGAGGGAAATAAAAGAGGAGACACAGATTACCAATATCCGCAATCAGAGAAGGGATATAACTACAGATTTCACAGATACTAGACTGATAATGGGGATATTATGAACAGTTTATGTTAATTAACTTGACAATTTAGATGAAAGAAGAAATTCTATTTAAGCCACAAATTGCAAAAGTTCACTCAAGAAAAACAGACAACTTCATAAACCTTGTTGACTATTAAAGAAATTGAAGGTATAGGTAAAAACCTTTCTACAAAGAAAAAAATATAAGACCCAGATAGCTTTATTGGTGATCCAATTCCTGTAAGGAAGAAATGATACTAATTCCTAATAGTATTAGTAATACTAAACCCTTGTAGAATATTAAAGCAAGGAAATATTTCTCCTATGAAGCCAGTGTTATCACTACACCAAACCAAGACAAAGATATAACAAGAAAAGAAAATCACATACCTCTCAAGAGATCTCCAATGAATCTGTACAGAAATTCTAAACAAAAATTTAAGTCGAATACAACAATATGTAAAAGGAAAATACATCATAGACAAAAACTACACTGATGATGGGGATTTATGTCAAGAATCCAAAATTTATTTAACATTTGAAAATCAATGAAATTTACCACATTGATGTACCTAAAAGCTGAATAAGAGAAGCCATAGAAAATACATTATTCCATACACATATCCCATACTCTTGTTTAGCTCAAGAGATACAAAACAAGCATTTAAAAAATATAGCAGAGGGGGTAAATGTTGGGGAGTAATATTGGCCAAATTATATTGTTATTTTGTGTGCATGTACAAGTAGGTGACAATAAATCCCATCGACATGTAAAAAAAAATCAGCCCTGACTATTATTTAAAAATTTTTTTTAGATTTTGATTGACTTTTATTATATTCACTTATTTATATGCGGTGCTGAGAATCGAACCCATTGCCTCACACATGCTAGGCAAGTGCTCTACCACTGAGTATCAACCCCAGCCCCTCAGAATTTATTATTGATGTAGAAAAACAAATAACAAACTAGGAATAGAAGGGAGCTTAAAATATCCTCTGAAAAAATGCAGCTAACCTCAAACTTAATGGTTGATAATTGAATACTTTTCCCCAAGATCAGAAACCAAACAGAGATGTCCACTCTCATTACATCTATTTAGCATTGTACTGGGGTGCAGTAAGGAAATAGCTAGTATACTAAGGCAAGAAAAAGAAATAAAATGCACTCAGATTGGAAAGAAAGAAATAAAATTCTCTTTATTTTCAGATAACATGAATATATATAGATACAATCTGGTATGATCTAGAAAAAAGCTATTGTAAGGTTGACAGATAAAATTTACATCTAAAAGCAATTATATTTTCTATATATTAACAATGAATAATTAGAAATTGAAATTTTAAAGATTTCCATGTACAATAGAATAAAAATATGAAGTATTTAAACATAAACGTGGCAAAAACTAAAATGTATATATTAAAAACTATAAAATATTGCTGATAAAAATTAAAGAGAACCTAAATGGAGAGATATACCTAATTTATGAGTCAGAAGACTAAGGTGTCCATTCATCCCAGTTTAATCACCAGAGTCAACATTATTCCAATCAAAATTCCTGCAGAGTTTTGTAGAAAATGACAAGCTGATTGCAACAGACCTAGAATACGTGGCTTCAAGACTTAATCTAGGCCTGGGGATGTAGCTCAGTGGTAGAGCACTTGCCTAGCATATGCAAGGTCCTGTGTTCAATCCCTAGTACCATACGAAGAGGAAAAAAAGAAAAAAAATATTCTAAAGCTACAGTAATCAGGATTGCAGACAAAACATTGGAACAGAGCCAAGAATTCAGAGATAGATACACAATATATATGGCAACAGTCATTGACAAAGATGGAAAGACAAGTAGAGAATGGGAAGTTTTTCAGCAAATGGTACTGAAATTACTGCATATTTATATGCAAAATATTGATCCATGCCTTGCATTAGACACCTGAATTAACTCACAGACTTAAATATTAAACTCAAAACTACAAAACCTCTAGGAAAAAAATAAGAGAAAAAGTTTTGTTGAACTTAGGTTTGGCAAAGATTTCTTAAATTTGACAACAAAAGCATTAAAAAGGATTTGACAATATGGGATTCATCAAACTAAAACCTCTGTAATTCAAAATACACTTTGAAGTGAATGAAATAGACAAAACACAAGCTGGGAGGAAATTACTGTAAAGCATTTATCAAGACTTGCATCAAGAATATATGAAGAACTCTTAGAACTCATTAGAAAAAATATAGTCCTGTAAAATAACACTTCATCAAAGAAGATAAACAGATAGTAAATAAAGACATTAAAAATGCTTGACATAATTATCAGGGAAATGCAATTTTGAAGCATAAGAGTTACCACTACACACTTATTAAATATCTAATATTAGAGACAATTGTGCTGAGTGGTTGGAGATGGAGGAACTGGATGGGTACACAGCTGGTGGGGATATAAAGTGGTAGAATCACCTTCTTAAAAAGGTAAACATATACCAGTCATATCCAACCATTCTTTTCCAAAGAAAAGATAAGTTATATAGCAATAGGAGGAATTTTATATTTGTAAAAGCCCCAAACTGGAAAAAAATCCAAATGTCTATCAATAGATGATAGACAAATTGTGGTATGTACATATAATGAAATGCTACTCAGCAATAAAAATAGATGATAGATAAACTGATGTAGATGAATCTCAAATTATGCTGAATAAGAGAAGCCATAGAAAATACATTATCCCATACACATAAAACTTGAGGAATACAAAGCAATCTATTAAGATAGACATTTTGCTGGAGGAATGGGAAAGTGGGGGGCAAGAAGGAAGGGTGACAAAGGGCAGAATTACCTAGAGAATGAGAATATTTTTGGAAGTAAAGGATGTGTATATTATCTTGATTATAATGGTGATTTCATAATTTCATGTTAAAATTTATCAAATTGCACACTTTAAATACATGTAATTTATTGCATGTCAATTTTACCTCAAAGCTATAAGAAATAATATACTCATCTTTTTTCACTTTCTAAGATACAATTAGTATTCTACAAATATTTTTCTCTACTTCATTTTAAAAATATATATTCTGGAAACCAGCTCTTAGCAGTATTTAAAATTATTTTCTTTCTTCTTTGGTTTATTCAACAACTTTCATTGATGACGGTTGTTTCAGCCTTTTGTGACCATCTTGTATTATTATAATTAATGCTTGAATAACATAGTTTTGTAAATACAAGTTTTAAACATTTGTTGTTGTATTCCCAGTATCTTTAGAAGTTAGGGCTGGGGGACTATAGCTCAGCAGTAGAGCACTTGCCCTAGATACCCTTCCCCAGCACTGAAAAAGTTAAAAAAAAAAGTGCGATTGTTGAGTTAATAGGTAAATATATAAGCAGTTTTGGGAGATGTTGCCAAATCTCATTCATAAGGGTTGTATCATTTTGTATACTTATCTGAGAATTTGTATTCCCCCACATTCTCTCACCTACTGAGTATGTGGTCAAACATTTGGATCTTGCCAATGCAAGTGAGAAATGGTATCTTGGTGTGGTTTAATTTGTATTTTGTTCATTATGAGCTAAGCAGAGCATGTTTCCATATGTTATAGCTATTTGCATTTCTTTTCCTGAGATCTGTTTATTTCTTCAGCCCATTTTTGTATAGGTTTGCTGGCCATTTTATTTATAATGTTCTTTATATTTCAGGAACATGATTCTTTGGACAATAATAGGTTGCAAATATTTTTTCTCAGGTTGTCATTGTCAAACTGTGTGTGTGTGTGTGTGTGTGTGTGTGTGTGTGTAGCAGGTTTAGATACAGCCAGGAAAGATTTTTTCAATGAGGCAGGTTTTGCCCACTCATAATACATAGAAAATTTCACCCAATATTTTCTAGTACTTGTTTATTTTCTATTTTTACATTCATGTTTCTTATCCATTTGTAGTTTATCTTTTGAATAAGTAGAGAAAAATCCAATTTTATAATTTTCCATGTGGTAACACTACTTATTAGAAAGTCTATTTTCCCCAAACTAACTTCTATTGTACCCCAAGTGTCCAGTTGGTTCTGTTTCTGAATTCTCTATTCTGTCCCACAATCTCTATGTATTCTTGGGCTTGGACGAGGGTACATGAATTAATTATATAGTCTGCCCTCCCTGTACCCTTCATTGCTCTTCTTTTTCAGTGCTTTCCTGCTTATTCTTGTTCTTTTGAATTGACTATAATCAACTTGATGACAGATTTTTAAAGATCCACATAGGTTCATTCCCTCCCCAAGTTAAACGTCCCCAGTTTCTTCAATTTTTAGCACGTGCTTTTCGGGGGCTATTCATGATTCTGTTCTTTTCCACAAGTCATGCAACCTTAAAATGTGGCATCCAGAAATGAAGCCACCGGAGTGGGGTGATAATGACATGATTCCTTAGGGTAAGGCTTTTTAAAAAGAGTGTCATCCACAATTGGAGAAAGTAACAGGACTGGATTGAGCAGGGAAGGAAAGCCCAGTCCAAGCAGTAGTCCTTTAGAAGGGAGCAGGAGAAGCTTCTCCTCTTCTGTCTGCACTTTTGGGGCAGGTAGGTACCTGGTGTCTCAACACGTTGACAAAAGGGTTTTGCTCTGGGAGGAGCTGGGAGGCCTGACTTTCTCCTTTTTCCTAGTCTCTGCCTATAATCCCCTTTTGCTAGTTCCCTGGCTTCCTCCAGGGCCTTCTAAATCGCTGGTCCTCTCCCAGTTCTGGGGACAGGTGAGCCTCTTTCCTTCTGGAGTCCTTTCATTTGGACTCTTCTGCTGGGCTCTCCTTGCGCTGTCCCCCGCTGGGCTCCGCAGTTGGTTCTTTCCGCTCCCTGCCCGCCCCTCTGCATCCTCTGTCCTCTCACTGCTGTCGGCCCAGGGGCTTCCTCTGATGACGCGTTTTACTTGCGTTGGGCGGAAAGCGCCTGCGGTGGAGGAAGGCAAAGTTCACTCCCAGTACCCGCCCCCTGCGCTGGGTCCTACCGAAGTAGGAAACGGTGAAAGAGGGTCCTGTGCTGTTCTGCATGGAAGCGTTGCTTCCGCTCAGCTGTCCCTACACCATGGACTCAGTACCTGCCACTGTGCCTTCTGTCACTGCTTTCCCGGGGGACCCGGAGCTCCTGGGACCCCTGTCGGTGCTCTACGCAGCCCTCATTGCCAAGCTACTGGAGGTGACGGTCCCATTCCCAGGGAGGGACCCCAGCTCTGGCAGGCGGGTGGCTGAGTTCTGGTGGAGTGGGTGCACTGACTGTAGTGGCGACGGAGAAATGGAGTGTGTCGGGCCCAAGGCAGGCAGGACTTGAGTGTATTGTTAAGCGAGGCCGGTGAGAGTGTACTTGAGCTTTCCCCACTTGCACTTTTTTTTTTTTTTTTGACGGAATAGAGGTGACAACCTCATGGTATGTTCCGAAATGCAGCCAACAATCCAAACAGCTAAGGTTACTACAGGTGTTTTCCCTACGGAGACTGCTGGGGAATTGGGCCCAAATGACAGTTATCTCCTATTACCTGTAGAGGGCGGTGAAAACAGGGAAGAGTAGGCAGGTGTTTACTGCACTGCCTTTGAGCAACCATTTAAAATTAGGCTTTGAATTTTATAGAAGGATGTTAAATTCAGAGAAGTTTAAGCCAGTTTTCAAGAGTTGTCTGAAATTACATGTCACTTATCTGTTTATATAAGAGTGGAATGGAAGTAAGATTTAAAATCTTATATCATCATTGTTTTTATTTGTTGCCATAAAATTAATTAGTTCTTTCATATATTTAAGTTTTTGTCTTAAATGAATTTTTTAAATTATAAAAACCAGGTTATCTAAGAGAAAAGAATGATCCAGAGGGATTCTAGCCAGGTGTTAGACAATGTGATGATATAGGGCCTGTTACAAACTGGAAATGTATGCTCAATTTAAAGTATTTAGATTCGGGCTGGGGTTGTGGTTCAGTGGTAGAGCGCTTGCCTAGCATACATGAGGCACTGGGTTGGATCCTCTGCACCATATAAAAACAAAACAATGTGTCCACCCTAAAACTAAAGATACATAAATAAATATTTTTTAAAAAAGTATTTAGATTCATTATACTTGAAAACACTGCAAGCCAACAAAAAATGTGAGACTGCCAGTATCCTCTCTCTTGAAGAAGCTATTGGAAAATATTGAGGAGGTTGATTTCTGATGAGGAGGTTGGTTTAGAATTGCCATGATTCTTTGTGACTGTTTTGTTATAAATTTAAGGTTTCCCATTTCTTCTAATTTGTCTGTTTCAGCTGTTTACTACATTGCCTGATGATACTCAACCTGGGCCTGATTTTTATGGACTACCATGGAAGCCTGTAGTTTTCACTGTTTTCTTTGGGATTGTATCCTTTGTCATTTTCTTTTGGAGAACTGTTCTTTTTGTGAGTAAATTAACTTACTTATACCTCAGCACATAAGCACAAGGATTATTTTATATAGTCACTGCCCCCCCCTTTTTATTTTCTTTTTCAGTTGCTAAAAGTGATTAGTGGTTTAAGTCAAACTAACCTTATAAAATAATTTAGTGTGGGTGCAGTTGGTAGAACTGGTAATTCTTACAGCCATCCTGACCAGTAGTTTCATATGTATCAGAAGTCTTAAAAGTGGGATAAAAGATGGGATAGGTTAGATAAATATCCTTTTATGTAGCATATATGTCTAGTAATCTATCTTAAAGAAATAACTATGCTTTGAAGATTTTGGTAATGTTTTTCAATGGAACAGTGTATTAGATTGAAGACTTAGCACAACATAATTCATTTAGGGGTTATTGTATGTTCAATTAATGGAATAGTAGGCAGATGTATTTATTTCAAAGCTTTGAGGTACAGAAAATGCTCACAATTAAATGTGAAGTGGGGAAAAAAAGCAGAAACTAAGATTTAAATGTTGATGAACTGTATGTTAATATAAACACATATAAACAGGGGGAAATGCTGCAAAGAAATACAGTAAAATGAGAAAAAGGAGATGAGATAATTTTTCCAGTCTTTTATATAAATTTTTCCCAGATTTTATGATTTGATCATATGTTCAGAAAATACCTTTTTATTTGGAAGTATAGATTATGTGTTGTCCAAAAATCCATTAAATGTTTTGTTCATTAAGTCTTTTTTTTTCCTGAGCAGAATTAGTCTATCTCTGTGTATATGTGTACATATATGTATAAGTGTGTGTGTGTGTGTGTGTGTGTATATATATATATATATATATATATATATATATATATATATATATATATGTGCTTATACATACTTATGTTTGTACTGTAGGTCATTCTGTTTCATAGTTATTTAACATAATTGGAAGAAAATTATTTTAGGTAAATGGACTTTGCATATGAAAAGCCTAACAGTTAAAGAGGTCAAAAGCATTGGATACAAATCTTTTCAAATCTGATTGTTCTTTTTCTGATTTCTTAATTATATCAGACATATCATTGTTAAGATAAGTTTCCTCTCCTTGTACAATTGAGTGTAAAATCTCCTAGAAAGTATTCCCTTCTTAAATAGAAGAATCGTTTGCCTGGATTCCTGTGAGGAATTTTCTAATCTCATTGAACTTTTTCTCAGCTAAAAGGAAAAAGGAAATAGAAGGATAAAGAGAAGGGAAAAACATGACAACATTTTATATTTCTCTCTCTTGTTTCTTTCATTTCAAAAACCCTGGTACCTGTTTCTCTTTTCACTAGGTTATGTGGGATCTGGTTCCTAGCTTGTTGCTCCTCAGTTTCAGCATTTGACTTTGGAACTTTAGTCCTTACCTTAGATGACTGCTTTTATGCTACTTCCCATTTTCCTCTGTTGTCATTTTGAGTAAAAGGTTAGCAAGGCTATGACATTAAAGAAATGTTCATTTCTTTCTGTGTTGGAGTTTTCTGAATGCAATTTCCTATTACGAAGATCCCATGGATGATCCATGGACACATCTGAGTATCCCATCACCATTTATAACATTTGAAAGGACAAGTAATATGCTAAGTTATAAAGAAATTTAGTGATGTTTTAAAAAAATTTCTGCTTACGTTTTATTATCAGGTAGTTTATTGCTGTCTTTTGGAAATGATTGTTTTTGTCCTTTCCAGAATATGTTAATTGTCATTTCTCTTGTTGCTTGTGCATTTTCTTCTAGCAGTCTTCCCTTTCAGAATTCTTGCTATACATTTAGTGGTTTGCAGAAATAAGATGATGTAGTCTCTTAGTTTCTAAATTCAGCCAATAGCCAAATTTAAATTGGAGTTCTAAGATGTTTTCTGGTGAGTGAAAGTGGCATATCTTAGTACAAAGATCATGCCTTTAATATTGTTTCCTCAGATTCCTTTTGAATAGTCATTGTTTCTAGACTTTATCCTGGTTATTTAGAATTGTCAAGTAAATGATTTTGAGTACACACACACACACACGCACACACACACACACACATACACACACATATTTACTGTGAAATAAGGTGCATATCTTAGTGTTTTTATGTCAGAGGCTATTTATGAAATATCACTACCAATTAAATTTAAAAGGCTTGTTAACCTTTACTTATTTTTAATCCTATAAATTATTATCCTGAACCAGAATGTTATTAAATTCTCACTTGGTTATGATTCTGATTGTTGTTTTAGGAATGCTGTTTCTATTGAGCAGATGTTTGATATCAAATTTAATCTTTTTTCTCTCTTCTAGGTAAAAGATAGAGTATATCAAGGTAAATTTTTAGGTCTCTTAAACTTGTAATAACCCTTTGTATTGGTGTTTGATGTGTGTTTTATGTATGTTAGAAGTAGATACAGTGACTTTTAATGTCTATTATCTTTTTTACCTCCTGAAAATTTTACTGTTCCTAGGTTGCTAGCATGGATAATAGAGTAGATGATGATGGTTCCAACTCTTGAGATAGGAGATAAAGAGGAGGAACAAATTGTGGATAGGGAGATGATAAGTTTTAATTTGGGGCAGATTAACTTTGAATATTGATATAATGCAGATGTATTACATTTGAAGAGTATTTCTATGCTAATGATTTAATCATGCATTAAGTAATTGAGTAGATAATTTAAAGAATGGTAATGTGAATCAGTATGTTTTCATTTCTGTTTTTCTTTGCAAAGAATTAAATGATTCCATTTTCTGAAAAGAAAGTGTTTTGAGAAGGGAGGAATATCAAGCTACAACAATTTACTGTATTTCCCATCTGTGAAATAAGCTTAAATTGAAATATCATTTTGGATGGGAGGGGTACCTGGGATTGAACTTTGGGGCACGCTACTGAGCCACATGCCCAACCTCCTATATTTAGAGACCAAGTCTCACTTAGTTGCTTAGTGTCTCGCTCTTGCTGAGGCTGGCTTTGAACTTGGGATCCTTCTAGCTCAGCCTCCTGAGCCACTGGGATTACAGGTGTGTACCATTGCGCCCAGCAAAATATCATTGTTCTTATATTTTTCTTAAATTTTAATAATTTTTATACTCTTATTGCTAATAAGCATAGATTGCTTTTTAAAAGCATAATAGCTATGCTAAGAAGTAGTTCCTCATAGTACCATATAACATGTCTTTGCTTTTAGTAGATTGAATAATTGAATTTCATTTAGTGATTGTAATAATCTTGTATATTTCCCCCTTTTAGTCAATGAACAGCAAATTTCCAAAAAGGTGAACAATTTCATAAAAGAAAATGAAGAACTAATGCAGAAATTGTCAAATTATGAACAGAAGGTATAATTATTTTTTTGTTTCTTTCTCCCTTGGTTCTAGCTTGAATCATTTCTACCTGTTTTAATTTAAAAATTGTATTTTAAAATTTTTTTCATTATTTCCTACAAATCATCCAAATTCTAAGCAGTCATGTATTAAGTACTGCTTTCTTCTGGAAAGGGTCACTTGTCTGGAAGTAACTTGTATAGTAGCACTATAATTTGTGTATCTTAATTCTGAATGCTTTATTTGCATAGGTGAAGGAATCAAAGAAACAGGTTCAAGAAACCATGAAACAAAAAATGATTCTTTCTGATGAAACAACTAAATACAAGGTAAAAATCCCTTTTTTGGGGGGAATTACATTCTAAACTCAAAAGTAAATGTAATGAGTGAGTAATCTTGACACCTATTTTTTCCAGGATAAAATGAAGCTTCTTGAAAAAGCTAATGAACTTCTGGATGAGAGAGCTAAAAGTCTTCATGTTATGTTAGAATCTGAGAAAGAACAGAAAGCTAAGAATCAGGACTTGGTAAGAGTTTTGCTGCTAAGTGTTACTGCAATTTGGCTTTTGGAATATTTTGTAAAATTGGTTAAGTTAAACTTAGTCTAGCTGTTAACTAAAGTAAGATTAGGAGCCAAGGAAGTTGAACCCACTTCTGCCCATTTTGTGGAACTTTTAAGTACTGATACAACAAATTATTTTTATGGGCCTAGGAAATATTTTTATTCTCAACCTTGGATAATTTTCATATTGCTTTGCTCTGCCCTTGGAAACATGCAGAACAACTAAAAAACTATTGTCCAGTTGAACAGTATTTCTTTACTTTTTACTTGAAAGAGTAATGAATTAATCAATTTTCTGTACTTAAAAAAAATTTATTTCATTTTCAATTCATGTTTCATTTTCAATTTCTATAAGTTTCTATAATTACATAAAAGTTGCAAAACATAGTAGAGAGTGTGTTCTAAAATATCCTACCCCCAAGTAAGCTTGATCACCTAGCTGAGGTAGTATTTATCAGATTTCTCCACTGTAAAAATTCTTTCCAATCCTTTTCATATTGTATTCTTCGGAAGTTACCATGCACAGCCCACAGTTAAAGTATGAAGAGTTACAAGCTCAGGATGCAGCTCATGGGAGAGCACTTGCCTAGCATACATGAGGCCCAGGATTCAATCCCAGGCATTGCAAACAAAGATTGCAGAGTTGTATCCACTTCCTTAAGGAGCGGGTATATTTATAAATTTTTTGGATTTCTTCTGTATGTGAGATTAGTCTATTCTTCCTTAAATTTTATCATTTTTTACTTCAGATAAGAAAATTTTAAAAATGATCTTGGGAAATTTTTTTCTCTATCACTAGAAAAAAATTACTAATTTGAACTGGTTTACTTGAAACAGTAATTAATTAGTTAATTTTCTGTGCTTTAAAACATTTTATTTACTTATTGCATTATGATTTTCTATACTTTGACCTTTTTTTTCTGGTTATCTCATAAACAGTAAGGTTGTGGATGCCATGAAATATTTATGACTTCATTTTCCCTCATCTCTTTCAGTTCTTGATTTTTTGCTTAGTCCAAAGCTGGATCCCCTGCATTTACCTGAAATGTAATGGGATGGCTTGACAAAAATTTTGTTGTGTTTATCTTTTTAGTATATATATGTGTGTGTACACACACACACACATATATATATCAGTATTTCTACTGAAATCCTAATGCATATTTTGTGTTCTGTTTTCACCTGGCAGATAATGGAAAATAAGAAAACTATAGAGAAGCTTAAAGATGTCATTTCAGTGAATACTTCTGAACTTTCAGAGGTAAAGCTGCCAACTCTTGCTAACGGATATTAATACTATATCTTAGTTTTGTTGCAGACCAAAAATTTGAGGTTTGCTAAAATGTGCAAAAAATGAGAACTGTATGATGTGTGGTTTGGGAAAGTATAACTTTGTTTTTTCTTTGGAATTAATTCAATAACTGTAGTGTTTTGCATTAGCTTTACATTGTCCTTAATGAAGCTAAGCTTCGTGAAGAGAAGGTGAAGTTGGAATGCTGTCAGCTTCAGAAAGAAAATACCATGCTTAAGAAGAAGAAAGAGCAGGTAAATAAAATTTGATGTCATACATAATGTAAACTAGAGAAGTGAATATCATTATCTTGTATCTTTTTTGGATCTGTTTCTGAGGTAAGGAATATTCATGTAGGACCTTTTCTAGATATGCAAAGTTTAAACAATGCTCCCCAAATTGAGTGCATATATATGGTCTCCATCTGTTTTGGATTTTTGGATTATTGCTTTTCTTATCAAATGTCAATCAGTTATTAACTTGCATAGCCTCAAAGAAACTTTTTAAACCAGAAAATTAAGTATTTTATGATCCTCTTTTGAGTAGTTACTGATTCACCGGCCAAGGGAAGATTACATGATAAGGAATCTAAATTTAGGAGACAGTCATATGTGCCCAGCCATTCCTGCTGGAGGTAAATTATTTGAATTGGCAGCAATTTTCTGGGGAATGCAATAAACAGGGTCAACTTCCTGATAGCTCTGATGTTCTTACTGCAGCTGTGAGAGTTGAGGCCACTCTGCCCTCTTCCTTAACCAAGGTCTCAACCTCCTCGATTGAGGGAGGCCACCGAGGAGTATGGCTCTGTATTTCTTTGTCTAAGTCTTGTAGTTCTGATGTATCCAGTGCAGAAACCCCTCCCTAACCCATAGGAATTCATGTGTTTTGACTTTTCAGTTGCAGCAGGAAGTGAAAGACTGGAGTACATCACACGCTGAGCTCAGTGAACAAATGAAATCATTTGAGAAGTCACAGAAAGATTTACAAGTAACGCTTAGTCTTAAAGATGACACTATTAATGTAAGTTTATACTCCAAATACATGTTTCATCTCATGAATTCTCCTGAAATCTTTGAATTAAAATTGAGAGTCTTCCAACCTTTTGCTTCTTTTCTAGGCTCTAACTAATTACATCACACAGTTGAATCGGTTACAATGTGAATCTGAATCTGAGGATCAAAGTCGAGATGAGTCAGATGAATTAACCAATGGAGAGTTAGCAGGTAAGATCAGTCTCAGGGAGGTTGAATCCTTTTTTGCTTTCCTGTCTTTAATTAAGTATACAGATGCCACTTTTCAGCTGGCTGAATTTCTTCTTAAGCTTCAGGGTTGTAGACACATATCACTGGATCTATAGATATGTCTGTTGCATTGTCAGAGGTGGGTTGCTGGGGTATAATGTAGCAATAGGCATGTGAAGAACACTTGACTTTTTCTATCCCATTGAAAACTAGTAAGTACACTGCAGCTACAATAGTCACATCCTATACCTCTAAGTATTGAACATTGTACAGTAAGAGAAATTTATTTCTTAACTTATGCAGATGATACTTGATTTTGATACTCATCATCTCTATGGCTCTGTGGTTTTAAGTCCACAGTCAGTCTTAAGAGTCCGGAGGTAGTTGGAACCATAAACTAAGGCTGTGAGAACAGAGGCTAGAGACTATCAGAAAGCTAGAGAGGGAGTGTAACAGTGTTTACTGATGAGGAAAATATTTCCAGATGTTTTCTCCCAACTTGGATATTGCTTACATAGCAAGTATTTCAAACCACACCTGGTAGTAGATTCAGGGAGAAAATAGAGGATTGAATCTTTCTAAACAAGACACTTACTTGCCCAGGTGAAGATAGATCTGAGAGAGAAGAAAAGCTTTTATCTTAAAAGAATAACATAGATAACATTTTAGTTGTGCAAACTAGAAATTCACCTTTTTTTTAAAAAAACAGACACAGTACTTTTATTTATTTTTATGCTGAGGATCAAACTCAGTGCCTCACACATGCTAGGTGAGCACTCTACCACTGAGCCACAACCCCAGTCTGAAATTCACCTCTTTCTTTTTTTTTTTTTAAATCTAAGCTTGCAATTCTCTTAAAAGTCATTAGTCTAATCAGTTTAATTATTTAATTGATTTTTTTTTCTTCCGGTGTTTGAACACAATCATTTTTTAGTTTGGGGAAGTTAGGAGAATATAGAGTTAAAAGTAAGGAAAGGAAAAGCTAAAAGTCTTTTGTTTTTTAGGTGATCGGAACGAGAAGATCAAAGATCAAATTAAGCAGATGATGGATGTCTCTCGGGTATAGTTCTTTGTAAGAGTCCCATAGTGCCTGTGAATTCTTCCTGTGCCTCACTTTTAAGAATACCTCTCTTTTCTGCAATTTTTAGACACAAACTACAATATCAGTAGTTGAAGAGGATCTAAAACTTTTACAACTTAAGCAAAGGGCCTTGATGTCCACAATATGTAATCTAGAAGGTGGGTTCTTCTTGAGAAGAAATTGCCATGTTGAAAAGACTTAAAATTTTATTGGAAAGATAAAGAATGGCTTCTTGCTTTCATGCTTCTTACTTTTCTTGGCACTACTCCCTCAAACAAGTTCTTAAGTCCTTGTACACATATAGAGATAAGCTGTTTTATCCTTTACAGACCAAATAAAGAAATTAGAAAGTGACTGCAATTCACTACGGTCTTCTAAAGCTGAACTGGAAGAGGAATGCAAAACTCTTAGGCAGAAAGTGGAGATTTTAAATGAACTCTACCAGCAAAATGAGATGGCACTCCAAAAGTAAGATTTTCATTGTTTGTTATTGTTATCACTGTGTGAACTAACAGATAATTTTATCTTTTCTTAAGATTATTTACAATTTTTTCTAGTTGTAATAAGTAGAGATTTGTCTTTTTTCCTTTGTGTTTTGTTTCCTATAAGTTGCATTTTTCTTTCCATCATCAGTCTTAAGAGTCCTGAGGTAGTTGGAACCATAAACTAAGGCTGTGAGGACATCGTAATCAATTGTCAAATTCATATGAAGGCAGGAAGTGGTAAACTGGTATTAACAGTCACTGATGTGGAAATACCTCTCAAAAGATCTAGGCCCTTTCTATGATCCCACTATTTATTTTAATTACCTTTCATTGTGATCAGTTATGTAATTCTAATGTTTTGAACTTTTATCTCTAACTCTGGACCTTTAAAAATACTGAGTGATTTGGAATGACATGTTTTAGTAGAATAAAAACTTCAAAAAGGAATAATATTTACTTATTGATGGTACAAGTTTTGGACTTGAATATCTCAGATGTTCACACTAAAAATTGAACTGTGGCAAGGACCTTAGGAGTTATGATTACAGAAGTACTTGTTTGTAGTATATATTTATATATTAATCTTCTCAGTGTGGAGCTAGTTATTTTTTGAAAGTTCATTTGAAGTTTTTAATCCACAAAAATACTTGAATTCTCTAAAAATAGGTTTTTTGTGTCAGATTTTGTTTGTTTGCACCTGATTTTACTCTTCGGCATATATATATATATCTTGTTAAAGCAAAGACAGACCTTCTTATAGACCTAACTATTTTTAGGTATTTTGACTTCTGTTGCCTAATTAATGCATTAAATATTGAAACCTTTCCATTAACTTTTCTAAAATTCTGTGATCTCCAAGCGACCTTTTTAGAATCTCAAATTTTTGTTCAGGCCAGTTCTAAATGCCTGGCCTGTTTCAAAGAAACATTTCTCATTTTATCACTTTTTATTTAAGAGAACACTTGTTTTCTCTGTCCCTACTAGTAATATGAATGACCTAAATGGCAATTAATTTTCTTTGTAATGCAGTTAAATTATAGCACTATTTTTCTCAACTCCTCCAAAATTCATTCAGTCATCATCTGTGGTTTGTACTCTTTTTACTCATCCCCAGGTACTATGTTAGTTCATGCCTGTGTCATCTTTTCTGTTTCTAACCTAGGTCATCTGTCTTCATTCTCCATTATTTATATTTTTATATAATTTATTTCAAATTCTTAGTAATTTTCTCTATAGCTGCTTGAGTGGACTTTCTAAAATATGTCTGTCCATGTCAATATGTGCCTGTGGTTTATGAAGAATTTGCTTTCTATTTGATGACCTGTTCTTTTTTTCTTCCTTGTATCTTTTTAATAGTTTAAATATTTTTAATTATTTTCCTCATCCCCTGTATAAGCTTGATGTAATCATAAATTATAATGGAATTATAATTATATAATTGTAATTATATAATTATAATTATAATTTTATTCATCTTCTCATAATTTAAAGGCCATGGTATATATTCTGGATTTAATAAAAACCTGACATAGATTAATAGGTTTATTATTTTTTTTTATGGGCTTTAAGTAGCTCCCGAATCAGATAACTGTTGTGGCATTGTATGTTAGTACTTCATATTCCGTGAACTCCATAAGACATTCATTCAATTTATACACATATTTAAAGTTTCTGTAGTTCTGCATTCTACACTGTTGGTTTCATATTTGAAATTATTTTCATTCTATTTGAACATTGTCCTTTAATGATAGATTTGATTAGTGTATCAAAGTAGTACAAGGATAAACAGAATAGTATTTTATCCACTAAATATTGCTACCTTTATAATCTGTATTAGGTTGACATGAACTTCATGATTAGAGTTAAAACCAGTTTCCATTTTTAAAGGATCTCTCTTTTGGCTACTGAATTTTGACTGTTACTTAGTTTTAGCAATTTAAAAATATCCAATTAATTACCATCTGTTCTAAATTTTTTCTTTAAGGAGTCCATTATCATTGTTGTTTGGTCTTATCCCTCCCCTAGTTCCTGTAGTCATTTCTCTGGTTTTTTAACAGTTTTATTGGGAAGTGCCTAGGTGTAGTTTTCCCCACCCCACCCACTTTTTCCTCTTGCAGTTATGTTGTTTGGGACCATTAAATATTTCTTGAGTCTTTTTTTAAATGTTGATTTTACCTCATTCTCTCGATTATAATAATGCATATTAGAATTTGATTTCCCCTGCCTCCTACATTCTGGATTTACTTCTTCTGGATATTTTCTTCTGACCTGTCTTAAAAGCGCTAGGATTTATTTTACTTCCCAAATCTGCTGCTAAAATCATTCATTGAGTTTAGGATTTTAAAAAGTTCAGGGTTTAAAATATTATTTTAGTTGTAGATGGACATAATATTTTATTTTATTTTTTATAGAATTTTTTTAAGAGAGAGAGAAAGAGAGAATTTTAATATTTATTTTTTAGTTTTTAGCGGACACAACATCTTTGTTTGTATGTGGTCCTGAGGATTGAACCCGGGCTGCATACATGCCAGGCGAGCGCACTATTGCTTGAGCCACATCCCCAGCCCGACACAATATTTTATTTATTTTATGTGGTGTTGAGGACTGATCCCAGTGCCCCACACATGTGGGGCACGTGCTTCACCACTGAGCCACAACCCCAGTCCTATTTCAGTACTACAGCTCAAACCCAGGACCTTGAGCCATGTGCTCTACTATTGAGCTACCTCCCCAGACTCCTTGCTCTTTCTCATAAGGGACTAGTGTCTTACTGCTTTCCAAGCTATCTTTAATCTCATCATTCTGCCTCTGCCTCCTGAGTATCTTCGATTGTAGGTAGGTCACCACACTCAACTATTTCTTGGTTTTATAGTTTCTAATCCTTTGACAAAATTCATAATCTTTTTTTTTCCTCTTTTGTGGTGCTGGGGTTTGAACTCAGAGCCTTGTGCATGCAAGGCAGCACTCTAACAACTAAACTATATTCCCAAACCTGAAATTCATAATCTTGACTTTACTTTTTTGAGTATATAAAGCACAGTGATTTTAAAACATGTGCGGATAACCCCATTAGGTGGTTTCCTTTTCTGTGGGATTTTTTTCTCACAGAATTTTGTCTTATGGAGTGCCTGATCAGTTTTGATTGGCTAACATTGTTGTGATAATTATAGATGAAATTTGAGGACTAAGATGAAGTTATCTTCTTATAGAAAAGTGTTGAGGTTACTTGAGTAAGATTGTCTGTCACTTTAAACTTAGTCAGCAATTAAGATAATTCAAAAATGACTTGTCTTTTCAATGTTTCAGTATTATTCCTTTTGGATTTTTTGCCTGTTCATCACTTAAGTGTGCAGTACTTTCTAATCTAAACTCAAAGGCTAGGGATTTTATTAAGGGTCCCTTTATTTGTAGCCCCAAACACTTGTTTTTTCCCCTAAGCCCAGGAATTTGATGAAGGCTTAGTTCAGACTCATTATATCTCTGTGTTATCTTCAATATGTGGGTAAACCTAGGAGAAAAGTACCTTAAAGTGCCAGCCTTACTTGTAATTCTGAGATTCCTTTTTCTAATGGATCTTGGCCACATACATATATCTTCACTGCCTTTTTAGCTTGGATCCTTTCAAACACAATTTTATATTCTTATAAAGATGTTTTGATTGTTCTTAGTACTCTCAGACTAACTCTTTGATAATTGGAAACAAAATTCTCTCTGTCCTTCAAGATTCAGTTTTCTCCATATTTCTTCTTAAGCCAGTGGGGAAAATTATTATATTCCTTTAGGTGTCATTTATACCTGAAACAGTGAGCTCTTTTATTCTTTAGCATCTTACAAGGTAACTAGTATATTATAGCCACTCATAAAATACTTGCTGAAGAATTAAATGAGAAGCTATATAAGAATATATAATCCCCTTTTTCTATTTGGTATCAATAATCCTTTTTTACTATAGTTCTTCTGATTTATGGAAAATTAAGTTTCAATTTAATTATCTTTTGAATTAGAACTATGGCTAAAGTAATACAAGGATAGCAGAAAATAGTATTTTTTGAATCATTAAATGTGGCTACCTTTGTCTCAGTAGATGAACATCTTGAGTTTCATGATCAGAGTTAAAACTTGTCAGTAGATAATACTCTGATCGTGGGTCAGTTTGGCTTTTTTTCAGACATTATCAAAACTCAGATTTGTCTTTTTGCTTAATTGCAATTCTTTTGAAATAGATATCTAAAGTGTGAAAAATGTTCTGTCGTTAATTGCATAGCTAAAAAGACATATTCTAGAAGATTATTTCTTTGACTGACTATATCTTTATTATGGTACCAGTCTTGGATTGAGAAAAGAGTTCCTCCATGACAAAGATATACTTAGTGTCCTACCCATGGCAGAAACAAGAAAAGAATTATCCCCTGCTTTATCCTAATATGTTTAATTATGTTAGGTTGATCAGTCCTGATCTTCCACATTGAAGTAAAGTAAAGTGAGTTTTTATTATCTTACACACAGGATACTTGCCCTTGGGGCACATGTTGTTTTCACATTTATTTTATTTACTGGTAAGTAGAGAATTAAGAGGAGAAGTTAGAAAATGTAAGTGATTTGCCAGAGTTTGATTTACGAAATTGCAGGTTTGAATTTCTATTTTATGTGCCTAAGCATTTTATAGAATTGTGGGAAGTGATATTTACAAAGAGAAACTTTTGATTTGATAACTGGCTTTATTTTAGGAAACTAAGCCACGAAGAATATGAGAGACTAGAAAAAGAGCAGCGGCTGTCAGCTGCAGATGAAACGGTGGTTTCCGCTGTACAGGAAGTTAAAAATTACAAGTGAGTTCAGTTTCTAAAGGAGGGTGTCAATGTCTAATGATCTAGTGTTAGCTTTCTTTTTTAATCTTTTTTTACATTATGTAGATAGAAGAAAATAGCATGGAAGTATAAATAACGAGAGGATATGAATACATTCAATTCACACAGGAGAAAAAATAAATTTCAACTTTACAAATGAAAAATGTTAACAAAAAATTTACTTACACCCAATGGGAAAGACCATAGGGAACTTGGTCAATGCAAACAATTCTGGGGGTTTTGATTGTTGTAGTAATTCTTTAAGAAATCAGTTTGCTGTGTGATGTATCAAGACCCACAAAAGTGTGGCATTTGATAGACCTTGGAAATCTTCTATGGATATAATTTGAAAAAAATAAAAAATGTTTTAAGGAGGAAGATATTTCTAGCAGAATTACTTGAGAACACACTGATGAACCGTTACAGAAATTATAATTTATCATTCAGAATCTTTAGCAATTAAATGATAAAGAAGTTATTAGTATTAGGTTTTTATTTTATTTATTTATTTATTTTTGGTGCTTTACTACTAAGCTACATCCTTAGACCTTTTTTTTCCCTTGAGACAGGGTCTCAGTTGCATAGGTTCCCACTTAATTGCTGAGACTGACCTCGAACTTGTGATCCTCCTGCCTCAGCTTCCCAATCATTGGGATTACTGGCATGTGGCATTGCACCTGGTCTGTAGTATTAGTTTTGATCACACTGGATTCATATAACTATAGAAATGTTTTTCTTATGTATGATAAAGTCTTTAAAAGTATAGCTGATGGAATAAAGGGAAAATGGTCAGAATGTTTCAAATGTTATTCAATTGTTGTAATTCTTAGGTGGAGAATTGAAGAACTGGAAGAAGAACTACAGAAAACCGAGCGCTCATTTAAAAACCAGGTAGTAATTAATACTGTCCTGTAGTTGCAGAATTCTTTGTATCTAATACAGACAATTATAGGCTATTATAATGAGTCCCTAAAAACATATTTTTTTAATGTGTTGTCTTTTTCAGATTGCTGTGCAGGAGAAGAAAGCTCATGATAATTGGGTAAGATTTTTTTCCCCCTTTTCTTCATTTTGTGCATAGCCTACAGCAACTGAATTTGAATATTTTCTCTTTAATAGCTCAAAGCTCGTTCTGCAGAAAGAGCTATAGCTGAAGAGAAAAGGGAAGCTGCTAATTTGAGACAGAAGTATGTGATTTTGGTATCTTACTATATGTTTTATAGTGTTTTAAGGTTATGCTAGATATTATCTATGAAGGAATAGATTGCTGTTTCATAATTCAGCCCATTCTTTCTCAATATTCAAGACTATTGGAAATGACCCAAAAGATGGCAATGCAGCAAGATGAACCCATGATTGTAAAACCTATGCCGGGAAGACCAAATTTACAAAATCCTCCTCTGAGAGGTAGGGGGCACTTTGTAAAAGGAGCTATTTTATTTCTTGGTGCAGAATGTATGTAAATTACTTTTTATTTCTGTGTGTAATGGTTATGAAATAATCTGAATGATTTGCTAAAGCAGGAGGTGAGGGTTGGTGTCAGGGAGAAGGCTACCTTAAAGTAGTAACACGGCATTGTTGTCTTTAGGTCCACTGAACCATAATGGCTCTTTTGGTCCAGCCCCCGTGAGTGGTGGAGAATGTTCCCCTCCACTGACGGCAGAGCAAGCTGGAAGACCTCCTTCTGCTACTCTTAATCAAAAAGATATGCCCAGAAACGGATTTGGTGAGCATTCACATGTTGCTTTATAGTAAACTGCTTCAAGGTTTTGTTTTTTTTTCCCTTTTGAATATTCTAATAAAAACATAGAATTTGGGCCTGTACAATACATAGAAGATAATTTCTTACGTTATCTTTGTGAATGTTTTCTGTAAAATCTGTTCTAGAATAGAAAACATTTTTTTTTTTCCTGGAGGTCCCTATATTGTTTTTTTTCTTTTAAATTTTACACTGTGAAGTGTAAACCTTTATCTTTAAATTAAATCTCTATGGTGTTCCTTTCCAAAATATTATAAAAGTAGCCTTAAACTTTATGTAGCATACATATTTCCAACATGAAATACTGAGTCTTATTTCCAATTCTAAATAGGACTGTAGTCTTGGTAAGATTGGAAGTCAGGTTATACAGACTAAAGAAAAAACAGCCTACACATACTTCAAGTCTATAGCTTAAAGTTTAGGACCAGTACTTATTAATCTGCTGTTCTATCAACCCAAGGCAGTTCTTTATTTTACTTAAGTCTCTTCATAAATTGTGATTTATGTATTGGGCAACCCATTTTTTTAAAAAAATATTTTTAATTGTAGATGGACATGATATCTTTATTTATTTTTTAAATGTGTGCTGAGAATCAAACCCAGTGCCTCACACATGCTAGGCAAACACTCTACAACTGAGCTATGACCCCAACCCCTGGGCAACCCATTTTTAATGTTGCTTTCCAGTTATTGTTGAACCCTGACCTGTCCACCAGTGGTTTATTTCTTCTGAAAAATACATACAAGGGCTCTGTTTCTTTCCCAAGGGTCAATGGATGGACCTTTACCTCGTACTGGTCTTCTGAGGCATCTGGGAAACCCGTTGCCTCTGGTAAAGGACCAAGTAATTTCAAAGAATCTGTAATTGTGGATGGAGGATTTTTATTCTTTTCATGTTAGATTAAGTCTGAATCCATTCTTTGATCTCTAACAGACCCAGGATGTGGTCCAGCTCACATGAACAGCAGCTCCAGAAGTTCTTCTCCAGCTAAGGTGACGAATGAGGGCAAGGTAAGTTTTGTAGTTACTGTGAATCATGTGGTCATGCAGGAACATGTAGCTTTCCTACAGTACTTTCTCTTTGCTTTATCCTTCTTTGTGTTCTATTTGTACTATCCCATTTGTTTTTTAAAAAGCAAACTGTTCCCCAAGAACCTGAGACCCCCTCAGTCTCCACCATTACTTCTTTGACTGAGCATCCAGTTGGAGTAAGTACTTAGAGGTTGAGAACTGAATTGGGTTTTATTCTGTGCATTTCTGGGAAGGATATTCAGAGCATGACACTGATCTTGTTTGCTTTAAACTGCATGCAATATTGAGCTTACTTTTCTCCTTAACTTGGGAATGTTGCTTAAGTGTGTACAACTATAATGAACTACAGAATGTAAAAAGTTATCACTCTAACTTTATATGGTGTTTTGTGTTGAATCTTCTAAGGCAAAGTAAATTCATTATAAATTATATAATTCATCATTTTTATTTTTGTTTGGAAGAATGTTATTTAAGAATTCCTCCATTTGTGCAAACCCTATTTTGAGTGATTTGAATTAGATTGGTATCAGATTTTCTGAAAGTGAAATACTGTTTCAGTGAAACAATGATAATCTGAAATGACCTCTTGAGCCAGTCCCAAGCAATGGTCTCATTTGTTCACATAAGTGTATTCTCTTGTAACTGTGTTGCTATTATATCTGGTAGGTCTTCTGCAGCTCTATAATAAAATAAATTTTTAATTGTTTAGTTTCAAACCCACTACTCATAGGAAATGATAAATCAATATCTCAAATGGTGTACACTAAATGAAAGTAAATATTAAAGCCTTTTCTTCCTAATTTGTGTATATAGCACTGTGATGGAAAATACTTCTCAAGTTCCAGTGTATATATATTCTAGGAATATACATCTCTGGAGAAATCTAAGGGCAGCTTAGATAAGACCCCAAACCCCTTTGTAGTAGAAGATTTAAAAGAGAGCAAAGACCCATTGTTAGAGAGGAGTAGAGGTGGGAAAAGCATGGCTTGGAGGCAAACCTGGGATTGAGTTTCTTTAATTTGCAGTGTGGCCTTCAACAAATTATGATATTCCATTTGCTTTTGTTCCCTCTTATTTAAAACAAGACAGTTACTTAAAGATCTCAGAGGTTGAATAATATATGAAAGACTTACCGAAGATACTCTGAATAGTAGCTATTATTACATGGGTAGAGAATGGATTTTTCATTTTATTCTGTTCATTCTTAATATGGAAGTAATGAGCTATTGTGATGAAAGGGAAGTGATGGGGAGGGGGGGGAGTCCCTTTGAAATAGATTGTAGTGAATACAACATGACATACTGGTCAGAAATCACCTCTGTTAACAACCTCTGCCAGTCCTCTTGCCTTTCCCTTTCCTGTGCAGATATAATCAGTAACAAACTGGTCCCTCTTGTGGCATCCTTCCAACTTCTGTAAGCTGTCAGTGGGAATACACAGGAGGGGTGGGTAGAGTTTTGTTGCACTGATGGTGTTCTCTGGACAGGTGCCTGTTTGGGGTTTTAGCTTTTATCGGTGTTGGTACTTTGTCTTAATACATAGGAATTTTAAAACTTTTAACTTCTTTCAAATCTTAAATTGCAGGTTCATATGGCTATGAAAGGGCCCCCTCCTTTCTCAGGGGTACCCTTCATGGGCCCCCCCATGGGACCCCCAATGGGATGGCCTCCACCACCTCCCATTCGGTATGGACTGCCACTTCAGCTCGGTGGGCCTTTTGGGCCTCAGCCAATTCCTCCACCTTTTGGTATGATGATCTGAATAGTAGTGATTGACTTATAAATCACATTCATCTTCCACTTCTATTGCTTCCTAAAACAGTTGGTTGCTATCTCAGGTCTTAACAATAAAAGGATAAAGCTGAGTACATTTTAACTTTTCCTCCAGTTTTCTGGCACATATGGGACACTACATAATCTTATACTGAGATAGGCAATAGCTATCTCTCATAGACAAGGATAAGGGGCTATATACAGAAAAGCCAGAAATATTACTTCTGCAGATGTTTGTTGAAAATCTGTTGATGTGCACTGCAATAGATGGAAAGGTGGATGAGATGCATGCCATAACTTAAAATTTTGTCACAGATATGAAAATCCTACAACATAAAGTTTGTAATCACCCATAATGGAAGCATAAGCAGTAGGTTATAGAATATAGAAAAGGAAAAGTCAAACCCTCCTTACCTTGAGAAAAGTCAGAGGGAAGTGTTAAAGAGGAGGATTTAACAGTGATCTAATAAATGTTGCTGATTTAATTAGGTGGCTGTGGAAGGCCTTTTCCTGGAGGGCCTGCACCTTGATTCTGATGGCATGTGTAAAGTCCATGCTGAAATACTTCATGAATTTTTAATGGATAGAGTAATAAATAGTGGGATTTCCTTTTATCAAAATTTCTTTGATGTAGTAAAGTTCTTATTTCATAATCTATCATCTTTTCATGGTAATATAGTACTTCCAAATATAAATGGAGCTCTTGTGAGATAGAAATAATTCTGCAATTATATAGTAGGAAAAGAAAAACGACAAGCCTGGAGCTAGGTAGAGCCATATTTAAATCCTTAATATGTTGCTTCATGGCTGGTTGGCCAAAGTCTATAACCTAAACTTGTTCCATTTCAGTTTGCCTCATCTGGCAAGTCAGGATGTTCACCAGTTGATGTTCTAGGCTTGAGAGAAATTAAAGACTATAATATCAACATACTTGAAATCACCCTAGTTCAGAAATTTCTGGGTATTTACATAACTTCCTTTTTATTTTCCAGGTCCTGGTATTCATCCACCAATAGGCTTCAGAGAATATGCACCAGGTGTTTCACCTGGAAAACGGGATTTGCCTTTTGACCCTCGTGATTTTTTTCCAGAACCTGCACCAGCACCATTTAGACCTTTAGGCTCATTTGGCCCAAGAGAGTACTTCATTTCTGGTGCCCCATTACCACCTCCAACTCATGGTCCCCAAGACTATGG
The DNA here is from genome assembly GCF_052094955.1 of Ictidomys tridecemlineatus. NCBI lineage: Eukaryota > Metazoa > Chordata > Mammalia > Rodentia > Sciuridae > Ictidomys > Ictidomys tridecemlineatus. Next base: position 419,406 of record NW_027522508.1, on the reverse strand, counting down.
GCCACCACCTGCTGCAAAAGACTTAATGCCTTCAGGCTTTAAAGATGAAGCTCCACCTACACCTGATTCTCAGGTGTGAGGGATGTTCACAGGCCTTAAAACAGGGCCTGTAAAATTAACCTCTGACACTTAGTCAGAAAATGGACTATGAACTATTCATCGAGTTAAAGGATTATTGGCTTCAAAATATAAAAGTTTATTTTAAAAGATTTATGTTTTTAGAATAAAGCTGCCTTGGCGCAGTATACATTTTGAGCCAAAATATTTTCCCCCTAAATATCCCCACTTAAGCTAGAGTATTCTTCCAATTTTAAAATGTGCAATAAGGAATATCTTTGTTTTAGTTAATGTAGCATATACAATTGCTAAATGATTTAGAATGTCATAATTATGGACATTTCTTGTGGAAATGCTTTAAGAACATGTATTTCCATTATCCTATTTTTAGTGTATTGCAGTTGAAAACAGAGAAATGGTGTTTTATAAGCTTGATTTTTTTCTCTTTCAATATCTGGTCGCAGAGACTGTTACGCTAAAAATGTTTACTCAAAGATCATAAACTTCATTTTCCTTCTTGCTGAAGTTCTTTGTTGTAATAGTTCATAAAAAATTGTTTATTAATATTTCCCAAGTGTCTGTTGATTCATTGGATCGTCATGAGACTTTGTGCCATTGGGGAAGCATGTAAACTCACTCTCAGAACTGAAGATGGTGACTTGGCAGCATATTCCCTGTTGCTCACTGTTAAGGAGGCTGGACCTTGGTCAACTGTGGATTTCTATAGAGGATTTCTTTTACTTGTGAGAAGTCTTGTGGCTCTATTTTTGTAGCACATTCCTGTACTTTTTTCTAACCACTGTCTATGTGAGAATGGTTTTCTGAGAATGAGTTTACATTAGTAGCAAGAGTTGTTTGACCTGAAGTTCTACTGCTTTTGTCATTATTGCATTATAACAGTAAAATATAAGGTGGTATGTTGTGTCTATAAAATAAGGAAATTTCTTTTTAAAAATGTACACAACACACTCTTCTCTTTCCCATACCTTGCCACTGATTTTCAAGGAATATGATAAAAAAAATTAGAAAAGTATAATCCTCTAAGAATGAATGAAACTCATAAACTTATAATGTCTATAATCAGCAAATATGGGCTGAATTAAATTCTTTTTTTGATAGATACTCAAATATATTTTATTTAAAAATCAATTAAAGCAAATCCTGAATCTGTAACTACTGTCTTTAAAACAATGTTTCTAAGAACTAGCTCTCCAGAACTGTAATATTAATTACGTCAATTTTAACAGTACATTTTAAGAGGTTTAAGATTTAAATAAAATTATAAAAGCCTAGTACTTTTTTTTACTGCTAGACCATATTCTTCCATTCTTTTAAATTCTAGAAAGTAATAGGATTGTTAAAACCTAGAACATAACATATCATTGTTCTTTTTATGTCCCCTAAGTATTCTCAAAATAGGGGCAAAAGCTTCAGTGTGAAACAAAATCTCTAAACTACTGAAGATAACTCAGAATAAAAAGAATTTGAGTCCTTTAGGAAGAATTCAATCTACATAACCTCCATTTAATATTAGAAGCAGCAGCTGTGTGTGTAAGAGGAAAACCATATAATAGCTTATGCCATTTTTAACCATGTAAAATAAAATTTAAGTCACAAACACCAATTTTGAATGTATCTTTCAACCTCTACAGGACACAAGGCAATGCTGAAGTTACTAAAACTTCTAATTTTAAAATAGCATTTAAATAAAGGTGATGTCAGCTAGGAAGATAGATTTTCAAGGAAAGGCAGATTTATTATTTTATTCAAAGCAACAGTAGTTTTCCCTCTAAAGCCTTTTTTGTATTTATTCTATTAGTAAGTTATAATGCATTCTACGTAGTTTATCTGAGCAGTTCTGAACCCACCTATAGTTGCCTCTCCTTACATCCATCTGATTGTACCACTTCTGTAGCAAAGCCCAAGGTATCTGCCAATATACAGGTTGTGTAGAGAATACTGTCCCCTGATTCAATTATACTTTTGTATCTCAAAAGTTTTAGAAGTCCTCTCCAGCAAATTGTGTTTCAGTTTAGTTACTAAAATCATTTCATTTGTGAAGCAGTAGTGTTTCAACCTGAAAGTATTACTGCTATAGTTGTAATTATTGTCCAGTGACTCATCCCCTCCCACACTAGAAAGTAAATTTAAACAACTAATTTGTGAGATACAGATTGCTTTGTGTTAACTGCTTCAAGATAAAATCACCTTTTTTTGGGGGGGGGGTTGGTCAATCAGGTCTGAATTAAAGCTAAGCTGACGACAATGTTCAATTTAAGTTTGTTTAATGCTGATGAAAGACATTCATATAAAGCATCCTCTTTTTTTTTCCATATAACCCCATTCTTTGGTGGCAGCTGGGGTTGTGGCTCAGTGGTAGAGTACTTGCCTAGCACAGGCAAGGCCTTGGGTTTAATCCTCAGCACCACATAAATAAATCGAGGTTAAAAAAAAGCATTCTTATGTGAAGGATGCTAAATATTTCTTCATATAAATTATCACTTTGAGGGGCTGGGGTTGCACGTGAGGCACTGGGTTTGATCCTCAGCACCACATATAAATATAAAGGTACTGTGTCCATCTACAACCAAAAAAAGTTTGTTTTTTTTAAATTATCACTTTGATATACATATTTTATAGTATGAGAAAACAGAAAGAACAATGTATCAGTTTTGCTACATTTTAATAGTAGATTTTAAGGGAGCAACATCAAACATCAGTAACATCAAACAAAAAGGTACTGAGCACTCCACAGGGTACAGAGTAGAGTGCTGCCAAGCACCTTGGAAAGTTTACATGACATGGAGAAGATGAGGCCCTTCTCTTGAGAAGTTTACAGTCTGGAAATTTTGACTACTCAGAGTTTCGGTTGAGTGAACATTTTATTAAGGCAAATTCTTCATTTCCTAGAACTACTGTATACTGAACTATTTTTGCACTTGTGAAATTAACCCAATCCAGATGAAAGAAAAGACTAAATTTGGTTGAGAATTCTTTCAGGCTCATATAGTTTTATTAACATTCATCTAGTAAACAAAACTGACCTAACAGACAACTGAAAAATTAAAGACTAGATCTCTTGAAGTGCAAGGGCTAAAATAACTGTTATTCGTTTTAAAAAGCAAATTGATGGTATGATTAGGGTTTACACTAGTTTAAAAATAGGCCAAGTATTGCATTCCCTTCATGCATTGTTCATTTAAAATAGTGAATATTAAAATACATGGGTTCTACATGTAACCCACAAAAAAGCTCCTCACAAATCTTTATTTTCTGTGTATCAAATATCCACCTTGTGTACTATGACAGTTTTATTTATGTCTCATCAAGTTAAAAGTAATGTAAATAGTGAAATTATAATAGGCTAATAACCTGCATATTTTCATATGAATGTCAATATATCTAAATAGGAAATAAATGGCAGTCGTATCTACCTATATTAAAAAAATAGAATATCTTTCCAAATTTTGCATACTCATCACTTTATAAAGACAAGGTATGCAGGTTTTAAGGTTTCACAATCAGTTGTCAGAAAAACAGCAGTTGTTCCTGCAGAATCTCATTAGCATCTGACTCAATTATTTTTAGATGACATGATTTAGACGACGTAAACCCACTCAAAAATTTGTAATTATTCTGAGAGAGATAGTTTTAATGTTAACCCTAGAATCATTTAATGTTAACCGTAGAAACAATAGCAATGTGATATAGAACAACTAATCAACATGACTAAAAATATGCTCACTTTCAGAAAAACAATCTGGTCATCTAGAAAAAAATCACAGCTACAATCTGGGGAACACTCCCATATAAGATATTGATCTGATCAAGGCACACTATTTCTAAGTAGAACTATCAGATGAGGGTGAATTTAGGCCAGCTCTAAGGAACAGCCTAAAAGACAGACCATAACTGATCCAATTTCCTTTCAAAGCAATCTAGTACTATCCTACCCACTTCAATTCAAAAGTTTGAAGTTAATTCAAATCAAAAGACCATATTGGAGCAAAAGTGAGCAAATGTGTAAACTCTAGCACATTCTTATTGCTGTATTAAGTTTGAAGATGAGCATACCTACCACAGCAATATTGTTCCAGGAAGCAGGGTAGGAACAGTGGTAAATTAGGAAACAGACTATTAATTGCACAATTAACAGAAAAGTAAAAACAAGTTTCAAAATCTACAATAAATATCTAAAGGAGTCATAACAATGAGGTGCTGGACTTTAGTTCTGTGGTACAGCTTTGCAATGGACTCACTGGCCTATAGATACGGTTCACTTCCTGCCTCCTGAAGGATGAATATGCTACACAGAGCTATGATGGTTTCTACTGAGTGGTAAAATTCACAGAAATTCCACATTACTCATGTCAGAATCATTCCTTGTGCAAAGTTTGATGTAGATGAAGATAAAGTGGTTTCTTGGTCAATAACTGCAATTTCTTTCTTTTAAAGTCAGTGGGTTTCTTGTATCTGTAACCACAATAGAAAGATCATTGTTTAAAATACTTTGATGATTGATCAACTCCAATGTTACATTCTCGATAAGAGGGACTAAGAAGAAACATGAACTAGTAACCATTAGAACAGTATGAATCCTATATGTATATCACTTACAGTTCTATTACAGTTGGCCCAGGTTTAATCTCATCCATCTCCATGAAAGCAAAACACTTGATGCTGGTAAACCTTTTTTAGGCTTGTAGTGTTTGAATTCAAAGAAGATAGCTGTACCTAAGGAATTAAAACAAACAACATAAGCCAGAGACCACACATTTCTTATGTGTCACCAGAAGCCTATGATTTTACAAAGTAACATGTGTCAAACCGTCTGATGACACAACTGTTGATAACTCACTGTGGCTGTCACTCCAAGCTCTGGTACTAGCATGTCTGAGTGACATTTCTCCATATCATTTAATTCTACAAAGTACAACAAAAATGTATAGCAAGAATGTAAGTTATGTACACAGGTAGAATCATAAACTACCAAAGAATATAAAATATTAAATACCACAAGAAAAACAGAAGTTACTTAAGTATCAGCAGTACCTATAGAAAGGGTTTCAATAAGCACCTGTATTAGAATAGAAATTTAAGAGTTCCTTTAAAAAAAATTCTACCTTATATCATTTCTCTCCCTCCTGAAACCACGCCCAGATTGTCCTTTCCATATTCTTACAAACTAACTGCCAGTTATAGTATCTTTTTACCCAATGCATCTTATTGAAAGAAAAAAAAATAATTCTTTAACTGTTAGAAAGTAATCATTAGGTTCCTAAAAGGACTTAAGGTAATTATTAGGGAACCTGCTTCCTTAACTCTGTATTATGAGAAAAACTTCCCTATCAAATAATATTTAACCACATTTATTACACAACTAGATAATGCAACTGCTAATTCTCATATTTTAAAAAAAAATTTTGATTTGACTTTAAGTCAATATTCATAACTATGTGACATAAGATCTTGTGTTAAGTATACTATGAACACAAACCCAGATAAGTACTGTGTCCTTAAGAAGTCAGTAACTGATAATTACAAACCTTTGATTAATTTTTCAATATGCTTCTGGAGCTCAATGTCCACATTAAAATGAACATATGTATCTTCTTTTCTTGAAGCCACAGGAGTATCTTGCACAGGAGTTAAATCTATGTCATTCAGATCTGGAGAAACAATTAAGTTTCTGCTTATGAGCATTCACATATACAGACGGAAAATATAGAAACTGCAAAGGTTACAGTTCCTAAAGAGGCATGGAAAGAGCTGAGAGGAGATTCTCAGGCTAAGAGATTCCTATTTGGTGTGAGCAAGTATGTGAGAGTTAAAGTTCATGGGGTATGTGGAGATAAATGAATATAGACTGGATAGGAGACCTCATGAAGGGGACAAGGAAGCCTTTACATGGCCCAAGTGGACAAAACTTGATCTTCATAGTGAAGTGGTAGGAAGCCTTTACATGGCCAAGTGGACAAAACTTGATCTTCATAGTGAAGTGGTAAAAAGAACAAACATGTTTTTTTTTTCATAGGGAATATCCCACTATATATTTCTATGCCAAAAAAAATCTGGAGTATAAAATTTGCCACAATGGAGCTCTGCCACCAATTTCTAACTTTGATCAAGTATATGACTTATTTAGAAAAGCCTTTAAACCTAACCTTATAATTTCCCTGTTAAGAACCAAAAATGGATGAGAACAGCCAACAAAAACCCTTTGGTTAATAATTTTTCATATATATTATCTAAATTCTGGTTATACTGTTTACAACATACCCTGAATTTACAACAACCAGATGGCACGTTATATATAGTTTTAATTTTCCGGGTTTAAAAATCTCAGTTTAGTCAAATTCAACATGGACTCATTTAATAACTCCTCAGTGTTTATGTGTTATTCATTTATGTGTCTCAAAAAGCTCAAAAAACAATTTAGTACATTTAATAATTAAAAAAATATTTACATAAAAATATTTCAGTATAACATATGCAAAGGTAATTTAACATTTATAACATCATTAAATATTTTTGTGTTTTAAGTATACTTTCTCAATGAGTATGCAGTTTTATAATTGGCCTATCAAACAATGTAAATATTTTCCGGTACACTATATATTTGATAACTGGTAACCTCGGAATTTAAAAGTGTACCAGTATTAGTGCTGTGGATTATGTTCTTTAAATAAATGTTTTTCTTTGTGGTCATATTTTTCTTTTAATTAGCACTAATGAACCCATGGATCTGACTTTATTTCTGCAATTGATAAAAGTTCCTCCATTTAATTTCAGCACCGATCTGTTCCTTTGGTGCAAAACTACAGATTAAAATAAGCCGTTTGTACTAACTATAGTTATTTCTGTAAAATGGTATAATTTATTCCTTAATCACATCATCATCCCACGGGATTGCTTTCAGGGCATGGATGTTATGGTTGCACCCTACTTCCCTGTCCCCTGATTTTCATCTGCCTCTGTAGGATTCACCTAAGTAGATACCTCAGTAGCACAGGAAGAAGAAGGGGCTGAAGCAGAAGAGATGGGAAAATAGGACATGGGGCTTTGTGGAGAGAAATGAATATAGACTGGATAGGAGAAGGTGAGGGGTGCTATTGTTAATCTATATCCTGAAGACTGTAGCTGCTGTTAAGGACAATGTGTATGTTTAGTCTGCACATTAGATGGAATCTGAAGAGCAAAAATCTATACAAACTCAAAAGCAAAAGTGAGTGTATAAGTAGGAAATATTTTTTGTAAGTCTTTCGAACTATGTTCTGCTATGATCTCTTCTAGGATTTTGCCTCATTATAGAATGCATTAAAGTAAGTTGTCACATATACAAGACCATCCCCTGTCAAAAACTTTGTCCCATATGAGAAAAAACATAATGCAATTTGCCAGTAATTTACCCTTTATACTAACTGTAATATAGGGATCGATGCACTGTCCAGTGTCTTTCAGACCAATTTTCTCAATCCTGATAGTGAGTAATGTCATTCCCGGTTCTGATGGCAACCTTGGTAATAAAGTACCTGGCAACAGAGAAACCTCAGTAAAAGTTAGCTCCACCAACAATTCAGAGTAAATACTTTGTCAAACAGAAGATATAGCCTACCTCTTAGGAACTAGCTAGGCATTATGTATTTTTATTTCCGAAATTCATGAACATCTGATGTTATACTTTTTTAGAAAAATATTTAATTTTACACATAATTTATCTGCATTTCCCAACCATAAATCACCTTTAAGCAGAAATAATCATTTCTATAATAATAGTATATAGTATGTATAATAAAAGTATGTTAAAAAGATTACTTGAGGAAGCCCAATTATACATAATTGTATAATATGCTCACATAATATTTATATTCCATATGTACTTCTATATTATACTCAGCATCTTAATATGAAGTGGTAGAACAAAGACAAGAAAAGCTTTTAAAATACTTGTTATACTGTTCTAAAGTCTGAGACATTTAATATCAGAGTTGATCAATACATTCTTCTCTTTAGTTACTCCTAATAAAGAAAATAATTTACAATTTGATATTTATGTTTTAATTTAACTATATAGTCTAACTTCTATTCTTCATTCTATTTTGTATGAGTTATTCTCTCAGAAATTAGTACTATACAGACTGCCATATAAAATGGCCATTTGTATAACTGAACATTTTCCCCAAAACCAACTAAAATTTTTAAAACTAAAAACCTACCCAGAACAACATGACAACATTCACCCACCAAGGACATATGAAGGAAGAAATCAACTGTTCAGTATGTTCCCTTTTTTGAAACTAGCAATAGAGAACAGATGCAAATAAGCTGATTTTAATCAAGTATGTATACAGAACCTCAAAATACACTTAACAAAAGATTTTGGTTGATGTTTTTCAAGTTTCTATTCAACAATGTGTTATGCTACTTTTAATGATGAGTTATTTGAAATACATGAAGCAATAAACACACTACATTTGAAAATACACATTTGATTGATGGCAAATGTGGCTTGAGAAAATTTTGGGAGGTGATGGGAATGTTCTGAACTTGTATAGTGATGACAGATGCAAAACTCTATAGAGGTGTCAAAAATCGATGAATTTTATACTTACAGAAGGGAAATGTTATGAAATGCAAATTATACCTCAACAGTGCTGTTAAAAATATATTACTTTCTAATTTAAACAAATATGAAGACAATACAGACAAATGCAATAATGGGAAGGCCTGGAGGCTGCAGTCCACTGTTGCATTAACAAACCTAAATGGGCTCAGGCTGATATCATTAAATATATACATAATACCTTTTATGCATCTTCTTTGATTGACAAATGAGGGTACTTTTAGAAGAGGGGCTTGTACCTGGACATCTGGGATGAACTTCAGAGAGTTAAAAAACACCTCTGAAATTTTATGAAAAATGTGAATATGTATACATTTATATTTATATACATACATATTCACATGTATGTATATCATATATGAATTTTTCTGCAGAAAAGTTCATTCTATTATGTAGTACATGGCTGTATAAATATGCTACAGTTTATGTACACATTCTTGTGTTGATAGACATTTGAATTACTTCAAGTGTTTGGATATAGTTAACAAGGCTATAATAAATACTCTTCTGAACATCTTCTGGTTCCCATAAGCACCCATTTCTGAAACAGAGGAATCACTAAGTCACCTGGCATGTTACCTCCATACCTACTATGTAATGACAATCCATTTCCTAAGGTGGTTGTGCCAATTTTTATTCCTAGCCCAAGTGCAGTAGTGTTCCCATTGCTCCACATCCTCACTAGGTACTGTTTTCTCAGATTCTTCATGTTAGCCAATTTTGGTATAAAGAAATCAATCATTTTAATTTGCATTCCTCTGAAGATTAATAAGGTTGAGCACCTTTTAGAATAAATCAAATATATGATTTCCTCTTTTCTGAAGTGTGTTCAATTATTTTGCTCGATTTTTTATTGAGATGTCTATCTTATTGAGCTGTAGGAGGTCTCTATTATTTTGCTGGACAAATGTTTTACAAATAGCTTCTTAGTACTTTTCCTTTATAAAGACTTTTTGTTGAAGTAGAGCATATACATTTTAAAATGTACAAATTGTTAGTACAGTTTGCTGAACTTCCACAAAGTGAATACACCTGTATAACTAGTATCAGATCTAGGAAAGATATGATCAGCCTCCTGGGAGTGTCCTTCCCCCCACCATATCCAATTCACTCTTCCAAAAGATAGCAACCATTGCTAACTTCTAACACCAAGTATTAGTTTTGAATGTTAAGAATGACTTTTCTCTGCCATGGTGTCTTCTGATTATGATAAATACTTACTGCTAGTAATATCAAATTTCTTAATATCTTCCTTTACTATCAGTGCTTTTTATGTCATATTTAAGACAACTTACCCCACTCCAAAATCATAAAGGTATTATCTTGAAAGCATTTTATTGTTTTGCCATTCACACTTAATTCCATATGTCACACAGAATTATTGACTACGGTGTATAGTAGGGGCTTTAATTTCATTCAATTTCACATAAATACTCAATTGTCTCAGCACTACTCATTAAAAAGACTGACATTTTCCACCACTCATCTGCAGTCCCACTTCAATCATAAATCATGTGGCAATCACTTTCTGAGTTTTCTATTCTGTCTTACCGGACTGTTTATCCTCTTACCACTAATACAGTATCTTCATTCTATAGCTGCAATAAAAATTCAGATGAGTTTCAGAAAGAGTCTATCTTTATAAACTGCTTCTTCTAATTTATGAACTAGTATATATCTTTACATTTTAAAAATCATTACAATTATTTAATAGAATTTTATTTGACCTAAAAGCCTTCAGAAATAAAGACCTAGAGATCCAGGGAAAACTCCTGTTTTTATGTTTATGTTCCATGAAGAATGGATGGCCATGTAGAAATGACTGGAAAAGGGGGTGTGAGCTAATGGTAAAAGGCTGCCAGGGTCCCAGCAAGCCCTGTCTGGTCATCTTCTTGGCCTCTCTGTATAGCCTTCTTTCCTTCTGGACCTAAGGCAGGTCCTGTCTGGAATGAGGGTTTTTAAGAGAGGGGGGAAGGGAGGGTAGGGGGACAGGAAGGGAATAGCAGGGAAGGAAGGAAAGAGAGAGGGAGAGAGAGAGAGGGAGAGAGAAAGAGAGAGAGAGAGAGAGAGAGAGAGAGAGAGAGAGAGAGAGAGAGAGCACTTTCTAGATTTTATGACTTGCTTTGGGAGAGAAGGGTGAACGGACAGGAGGGCAGGAGGAGAGCAAAGGCTTTGCTGCTGAGCTTGCTTTTGAGATTCCAATCTCCTTCAGTTAGAAGTTCTCAGCAGGCCAAACCCCACCCTTTGGGTTATCATATTCTGATCTGACCCTGCCCAACTTCCCCCTCTCCCTCCCTCCTCCTCCTTTTCTCCTTTTAAGAAGGGAATGTGTAGATCTTTCCATCTTTTAAGATCTTCTTTGATTTCTCTCTTTAGGGTTCTGTAGTTTTTATTGTATAGATCTTTGACTTCTTTAATTGATTCTCAAGTATCATTTTTTTGAGGTTATTGTGAATGGAGTAGTTTTCCTCATTTCCTTCTCAGAGGCTTTGTCACTGATATACAGAAATGCCTTTGATTTATGGGTGTTGATTTATATCCTGCTCCTTTGCTGAATTCATTTACTATTTCTGGAAAGATCTACCTTGCTCTTGGATAGGCAGAATTAATATTATCAAAATGACCAAACTACCAAAAGCACTATATAGATTTAATGCAATTCCAATCAAAATCTCAATGGCATTCCTCATAGAAATAGAAAAGGCAATCATGAAATTCATCTGGAAAAATAAGAGACCAAGAATTGCTAAAGAAATCCTTAGCAGGAAGAGTGAAGCAGGGAGTATCGCTATATGAGACCTTAAACTATACTACAGAGCAATAGTAACAAAAACAGCTTGGTTTTGGCACTAAAACAGACTGGTAGACCAATGGTACAGAATAGAGGACACAGAGACTAACCCACAAAATTACAATCATCTTATTTTAGACAAAGGTGCCAAAAACATGCACTGGAGAAAAGATAGCATTTTCAACAAATGGTGCTGGGAAAACTGGAAATCCATATGCAACAAAATGGAATTAAACTCATGGAGATTCCTTGGAAATCTGGGAATGGAACCACCATTTGACCAAGCTATTCCTCTCCTTGGACTATACCCAAAGGACTTAAAAACAACATACTACAGGGACACAGCCACATCAATGTTTATAGCAGCACAATTCACAATAGCTAAACTGTGGAGCCAACCTACATGCCCTTCAGTGGATGAATGGATTTTTAAAAATGTGGCATATATACACTATGAACGTTTTTTATTTTTTTATTTATTTTTTTTTAAAGAGAGAGTGAGAGAGAGAGGGGGACAGAGAGAGAGAGAATTTTAACATTTATTTATTTTTTCTTAGTTCTTGGCGGACACAACATCTTTGTTGGTATGTGGTGCTGCTGAGGATCGAACCCGGGCCGCACGCATGCTAGGCGAGCGCGCTACCGCTTGAGCCACATCCCCAGCCCCATGAACGTTTTTTAAAGAGAATAAAATTATGGCATTTGCAGGTAAATGGATGGCATTGGAGAAGATAACGCTAAGTGAAGTTAGTCAATCCCCAAAAAACAAATGCCAAATGTTTTCTCTGATATAAGGAGGCTGACTCATAATAGGGTAGGGAAGAGGAACATGGGATGAATAGATGGATTTTAGATAGGGAAGAGGGGAGTGAGGGAAAGGGAGGAGGCAGGGGATTAGCCTCCTAATGAATGTGGAATGAATGTGATGGACATCATTATCCAAAGTACATGTCTGAAGACACATATTGGATGTCAACCTACTTTATATACAAACAGAGATATGAAAAATTGTGGTATATATGTGTAATAAGAATTGTAATGCAAAAAAACAAGTATATGTATAACGTGAATTGGCATGAACATACTTTATACAAAGATAAAAAAATGTGCTCTATATGTGTAATAAGAATTGTAATACACTCCATTGTCGTGTATTTAAAAAAAATAAAATCAATAAAAGAAAAAGAAGGGAATGGGGAGTGGGTAGGGAAAAACTGTGGAATGAAACCAAATTAACTTTTCAATGCACATATGTGAATATACTATAATGAAACTCATCATTTTGAATATCTATAACATACTAATTTTAAAAAATGTAAATAAATAGATCAGTAAAGTAGATGAAAGGGAACAGTGGGAGGGAGGATGGGGAGGGTGAAGGGACTGAATTGGAGCAAATTATATCCCATGCATTTATAATTAGTCCAAATGAATCTAATGTCAAGAATAACTATTATGAACAAATGAAAAAAAGAATAATGACTTCACTGTTTTTATAAAATGCATTCTCATAAACAATTCAATTGAGAGAAATGAAAAAAGTAAAAGAGAATGTACAATTCAACATCTCACCAACCATAACAATTATTAAGTCACTCTTCCATCTTTTTCCCTAATTTCAAGATTGCTCCAGTTTCCTTTTCCTTTTGATATTCTTTTATTTCTTTCAATAAAGGTTTATTTTCTACATAAAATTCTTATATTTCTTTTGTTGAATTTATAATAAGGTCCTTGATATTATTTAATACTACTATAAATATTATAATAGTTCATTTTCTAAGCAATTATTACTTGTTTGAGATAAAATTGATTTGTCTGTACAGATTTTCTATCCAGGAACCACATTATCTTATTAATGAGTTATGAATAGGTTTTTTGCATATATTCTCTATATATTCATAAATGTGCAAATAAATAACATCCCCCCTTTTATATTTCATTTTCTTGTCCTAGTGCAGTAGCTAGAGCTTCCAAAACAATGCTGATGAAAAGAAGTAATAGACACTCTTGTTTTGTTCAAATTCATCATTAAACGATTTTGGGCTGTAAATGTCATGTAGCCATGTTTTATCAGGTTAAGGATGTTTTTCTGTTCTTTGACAAGAATTGTTTAAAATCAAGGCTGTATTTCAAACTTAACTGAAAACTTTTTCTGCATTGTTGACAACTTTATGAAATCTTTCCCCTTAATCTGCTAATGTGAACTACCTTGATAAATTCTGCTAACACTAATTTGAAAAATCACTAATTAGTTCATGGAGATTTTCTGAATTATTTTCTACAGCATCCTATGTTTATTCAGTCAATCTTCATATGGCAGTTACTTTATTTCTAACTTTTTATCATTATAAAAAACACCTAAACAGAGAATCTTGTGTATATGCAAATGTTTCCTCCTCTTTTTCCTGTATTTTGGGGGTGCATCTTCAAAGTAAATTCTCAGGAATGGGATTGCTAAGGAAAAAATATGTACTTATATGTTGTTAGAGAATGCTCAATTCCCCTCCAAAGGAACCTCACCATTTTTTGTTCCCACCAGTGATTAATAAGTACCTATTTCCCCTAAGACTCACCAACAGTAGCTTTAATTTCTGTTTTTTATTAAAAATAAAGTTGAGTATCTTTTTATGTTTAACGGATGTTTTTTAAATGTGTGTGTGTGTGTGTGTGTGTGTGTGTGTGTGTGCACGCTCATGCGCTCGCTCATATTGTCTGTTCCTCTCATGTATTCTGCTTTGGTTATTACAATTAAAATTTTTCTTTATATATTAAGAATGTTGGGTTGGGATGTAGCTCAGTGGCAAAGTGTCTGCCTTGCATTTGCAAAATACTGGATTCAAACCCCAGTTCTAAAAAAGACAAAAAAAGAACCCACCCCACCCCACCCCCCAAAACCCCCAAGAATGTTACTTCTTTTATGTATTACCTCTTTACTACCTTTTTTGACATTCAAAAGATGATTGCTTTACAACTTTCAAAGTCTTTTTGATGTTAAGATTATTTTTTTCCAAGTTGATATTAAACTTGTTGTTACTTTGGGGTGAGTCAATTTTATAACCTGTCATCATCTAGGTCTTTCAGTTGAAATGGTAGGGCTGATGCTACATTCCTTACCAACAATCTTTTTGCCTGAGACTACACAGTAAGGTTTAATGTAATCATTATGCTTCGAATAATTTAATATGGAGGCAGTGATTTCAAGTCTGAATTTCTTGTTTAATTCAAGGTAGAATGTCAAACATTGTGTTCCATTATGAAGGAAGCTGAGTGTAATTAAGATCATAGATTACATAGAAAGGTGCCTATTTAAGGTGTTTCAGAATGGTCTATGATGTGCTCTCTCTCTCTGCATGGTCAACTCCTACATACTCAGTGAGTCCTAAATCTGGCTAGATTTATTGAATTCCCTCAGCCCTTCTTTTTTGCCAACCTATGACATTGGTGCACATCTCTAATCATAATCATGTGCTTTTGGCTCTGTCTTGCTGACTACACAATAAGCATCCTGAAAGGTGTGGGAACTGTTCCTTTTGTAGTATGCACAAGGAATAAACAGATCTTTGTTGAAGAAATATTTTATTGAATGAATGACTGAATTTTCAGTTCTAGAGGTTATCATGCTCTAGTAAACAAATGGCTAGAGAATCTATATCAATGAGTGAAGAAATAATAAACATAAAAGAAGATCAAATGCTAAAATAATACCATACCATCTATATGCATGTTTTTGCATCAAAGATAAAACCATGATAGTTGTAAATTGAGCCAATGCATTAAAAGGAAGATTTCTAAGTGAAGAATTAACATATCCAATTACATAGTGTAATATGAGAACAAGTCAACTACATTCATAAAATTCGAAGACTAACAAGGATAAGAAAGAAATCACTACACACAATCCAGTGTAAACTGTGCTATTCCAGCTAGATCATCTGTTCTCAGATCTAGAGCAAAGATCAGAAGAAATGTTCTTCCACATGGAATTGCTATGTAAATAAGAAATAGCTAACACTTGTGAGTATTTGTGATGTGCCACATACTATCCTAATCCTCTCATCTAATCCTCACAACAATAGTTTAGTTCTATTTTTCAGAGGTGAAAAGTGAGGCATAGAAAAACAAATTATCCATAATCACACAGAAGTTTGGCTACAGAGTCCATGCTTTTAACCATCATGTCTCATTTTAACATCTTTATTTTAATTGTCCCTAAAGCCTTAAAAGGAACTGCAGGAGAACCTCCCTATCTCAAGCTTCTGCAAAGTTCCTTTTGCCATGTAAACATAACAGTCACAGGTTCCCAGGATTAGAATATAGACATTTTTGTGAGGCCACTATTTATGCCTCATACTTTTAAATATGGAAAACTCTAAATGGCTACAGCTGTCCAAACCAAGTTTTCAATAACATCCCATGGATGTTATTGAGCTGTCACTAAGAACTCCAAGTAAGGGAGTGATTAAAAAAGAGTAACATTTGAACTTTGTACACTGGGCAATGCACATTCACAGGAATGGACAGAGACTGAGCAGCCCAGATAGCAATATGATAGGTCTTTAACACTCATATAGCAGTGAGCAGCAGGACTGTGTTCATTTGGTTAATTCCACTTTCAGTTTTTACTGCAAGACAAAGGAAGCCATTGGTAGCTGGTGAGCCCCAAGTTGTACTGAACACAGAAAGCATGTCTTTTTCTGACTTATCTGCCCCCAACCACCTCTTATGCACCAACCAGAGCAAGCATGCTCTCACTGGTGTCAAAAAGAGTTGGAAGGAATTACTCAATTCAGTGTGATTTTCTGCGAGAGGAAGATTCTAAGCCTAAACCTAAAGACAACTCTGATAAAGTAATGACAATGAATTAGAAGGTTTGGAACCATTTTACCACACTACTGTAATAGGGGATACCAAAAAGTCCATCTTGTTGATGGAAACTGTTTATTAACAGGTGGTACTTGGGTAAAAACTCAAGTTGTTCTATTTCATTGTGCTTCATCTGTGGAAAACAATTTGTGAAGGTAGCTATGGATCCCCCTAATGGCTGTTTGTTAAACATAGACAAGTTCCCTCAAGAATGTTTTAAAAACTGTGTAAAAGCGTCTGACCTAGCCAAGAATGTTACAGCCACTGCCACTGTGGAGAGGAAAGGGAATTGTGCAAGTAAGGCCTCTGCCTCTGCTGGGCACCCCACAGCACTGACACAGACCAAGCAATGAAGCACCACTCTACCTGCAACAGGTACAGAAAAACAATGGGAGAACATCTGAAGCCCCCCACCCCCTGCCCATAACTTCTTTGTTCCAAGAGGATGCTGAGAAAAATGAAGGTCTAAGTATCAAGTAGGATGGCCATAGAGATCATGGAGAATCAGACAATGAAAGGACCACCAGCCTGAGGATGAGTCTGGAGTGACATGGATATGAAGGTCAATGGGATCCTTAAGACCCTGTCCTCACATGCAGAAGAGGAAGTCATTCTTTTCTTTCAACTTTTTTATTTTTGCTTTTTAAAAATTTCTATTGTTTATATCTCATATCATACTATAAGGACAATTTCTAGTCCAAAATTGGAAATGGCATGACAGTCTTTGTTCCAAAATAGTACATCATTGTCTAGGTCAGAACATTAAAAGAGGAAAATTACCAAAGATTATATTTTTTAAAACACTGATTTGAATTTGCTTTTTACATGATATTGTACAAATGTTTGTCACAGGCATTTACTTCAATAAGAGGTGAGTCAGTCTTCATTTTGCCTTGGTGCTTGGTAAATTAAATGTCATGAATAAGGAGTACAAAATTTGTTGTCCATACTTTTAGGACAGAGATGAACCTGATATCTAAAATGTAAACTAAGCATTATCATATGTGTGTGATTATATATTTATGTCTTCTTTGTTTTAGATTTATCATACTTGTAATTAAATTCAGATGTTTGATACTACCAATTCAAAGTCTGTCACACACATTTTTTAAGTGCACATTTCTTTGTAATTTTAAAATCCAATAAAAACGATATATATAAAATAATATTTTCTATTATTTTGGGATAATTTTAACATAATTTAAAATAATGGTATTATCAAATCATTATTTGGTCATAACATTTTGTAAATGGCACAAAACATGAAATGGGTCTTAAAAATCTAGCAAGAGAAAAATTTTGCAATTTGTACTGCACATCTGCAATTTGTACACACATACAAATTGTGTGAAAATATGAAAACACATGCACAATTTCTTTTGGTTGGTAACTGATTAGTAGTTGAGAAACTGGTCCAACCTTTCAAGATAAAGAGTAAAATCATAAGAAGTTTGTTCACTTTGAAATTATATTAAAAGTTTGATAAAAATCTTAGGGGTCATTAGCATTCAAATAATAATATTTCTAGGTCTGTGAAAAATTATACCTGATTAAAGTTGTTTGTATATAAGTTATATGAATATATTCTTGTTTTTATTTTCTTTATTGACTGGTACTAGAAATATGTATTTTTCTGTGTTCAGAAATATGTGATTTGGATAATGGCTGAATTCTTAAGTGTAACCATCATATCTGGAAAAAAATAATAAATACTCTCACAAAACCTAAGATGAATCAGTGGGTATATGCTTCATACACAGATGCCATTTAGCATGCAAGGAAGAGTTACTACAGGTGTTGGGTTAAAAATTTGAGTGGCCAGAGGACTTTCAAGACAAAGCAGGCCAGATGTTGCTTAGAGCCTTGATGAAGAGCATACTCAATAGAAATTTCCTATAAACCAATTTCTGCAAAGCTCTGGAGAAAACCTTTTGACTTCAAGTGACAAGATTCATGGATTAAAAAAAACTTAGCCAGACTTAGTGGTGCATGCCTGTAATCCCAGGAACTTTGCAAGTTAAGGCAGGAGAGGCCAGCCTGGGCAACTTAGCAAAACCCTGTTTCAAAATAAAAAAAAATAAGTCAAAGAGCTGGGGATGTAGCTATGTGGTAGAGCACCCCAGACTTCAATCCCCAGTACTACAAACAAACAAGACAAATTATAAAAAAGAAATCTTAAAATGTTTCCAAAACTGCTTGAGAGTAATAGAATATTAACAAGCCTTAAAACAATTGAAAAATAGCTAGGAGAACTTCCAGATAACATTGAATGGTATTTTCCTTTCCTTTCAATATAAGTACATGACTGGATAAGGGACTCTGGCTCTGACTGTTCGGCTCAGTCTGAGAATTTGAGACTTTGAGAGAAAGGAAGTGCACGGAGAGCCAGAGTTTAACTGCACACTTTGGTAGTATTTACTGCTTAACCCTAAATATATTCTGAAATTCTGTGAAATAAGGATGCCCTAATATTCATGGAACAGCAATGAATATTTTGTTGCAGTTTTCAACTTCCTATATGCATGAGTAAGAAAAACACTGCACTTTAGCTGAAAATGAAATCCATATTTGCTTAACTCTCAAGTTCAACTCAGAATTGAATATTTATGCAGGAAAGAAACAAGTACAGGCTTGATATTAAAGAAGTAAGATTCACTCTTCATTTTGAGTTTCAAAAAACAGTTTTTGTACATATTTAAGACTATATAAAAGATGAATAACCAATACAAATTTAGAATAATGTTGAGATTGCTAGGCTTATGTTTAGGTCACTCAGAAATGTTTTTTTAAATTTTGTCTAAAATTGTGTCATGGCTATTTGTGCATGTGGTACTAGGAAACAAATGTAGGGCTTCACACAGGTGAGGCAAGCACCCTACCACTGAGCTACATCCCTAGTTCTTTCTATTTTGAGACAAAGTCTCTCTAAGTTGCCCCCACTGGCCTCAAACTTGCAATCCTCCTGCCTCAATTTCTTAAGTAGCTAGGATTATAAGCATATAATCCTGATCAGCTATTTTTTTATTTGTATTACTTTGGTTTATCATTTAGAAGCTTTAATATTCAAAATGATAAATAAGTTTTCAGGTAATAAATAATAGGTTATAAATTTATATCCTCTATTTAAATGAAATCTACTGAGATTACCTTAAGAAAATTAAACTACTATTTGGACCTAAGCCAGTTAGTGTTTAAAGCAGTACACAAAAGTTACTGTTTGTCTTATGAGAATTGAAGGCTTTGAAAATGATATTAATGTCAAAGAAAGGTTTAACAATTTTTTATTCTTTTCAAGAAAGGTTGGATAAAAATTCATTTTTAATTTTAAATGGGAATAAACTACTCTTGGTCATACCATAGTCATATATTATACTTCATCTCATTAGCTTAACAGTAGTAGTGTTTAGCATGTGTGTTTGTCAAAACTCATAAAGCTGCACACTAAAAAAAGATGCCTTTTATATATGTAAGGGACACCTTAATCAATATTTTTTCAAAAGATCATAATAAGGTAGATGCTATGGCACAAGCCTGTAATCCAGGTGACTTGGGAGGCTGAGGCAGGAGGATCCCAAGTTTAAGACTAATCTCAGCAACTCAGTGAGGCCCTCAGCAACTAAGTGAAATCCTGTCTCAAAATGAAAAATAAAAAGGGCTGAGGATGTGGCTCACTGGTAAAGTACCCCTGTGTTAAATCCTCAGTACCAAAAAAAAAAAATACAACAAACTTACAATTATATAAATTACATAAAATAAAGATAATAAAAATGTTATAATTCTTAGGAGCACCCTGCCATGATAATATAGACACAACAGCCTTATCATGAATGAAATCTTGGATGTCCACAGTATAACAATTTTCCCCATTCTACAATTAAGTTAAAGGTCAAATTGTCCTTCAATGACATTTTTAATTTTATAATGACACAGGCCCTGGAAAATATGATCGAAAATCAAATATAGCCAATTGAACTATATGTACTCTTTCTTACTTTGAGGAAAATAATTCAGGGAATAGAAAGGTTTAGTGAGCTTTCTGTATCTCTGAAATAAAATACCAAAATGCTATATCAGAATACAAAAATCTAATTACTTTGGGCTTAATCTTTCATAGCAAATAGACTTAATTTACAGAGTTTCTTTTCAACTCAGCAACCTGAAACCCATAAAGACCTTAATCTGTCCATTTCATGACTTACATCATCTGCTTCAAGGATCTTGTTTGCTACAGAAGTATAGCTAGTGAACAAATAATCAAACCAGAAATTTATAGAACTGGAATCTATTTCAAGTACAGCATGTGGTTTGAAAAGGAAATAAAAAATACAGAAAAATTTTAGCAAATTTATTTACCTCATCATCTCAGCAATCTTGAAATTTCCTACAAATATGACAAGTAAAATATAGCTCTTTCTTCATAAGGACAAACAGATTGGAAATAATTACCTTGTATCAAAGAAACACTAACAATAACATTTTATAGTGACTGTAATTTTTCCAATAACCCTATGGTGTAGGACTGTTAGCACCATTTAGAAGTGATAATGAAAATACAGTAGCCACCACTACCCCAGCAAATGAAAAGTATCATGCCAAATGCTTTGTATGTGGTGCCTTAATTTTCATTGTAACCCTATGAATTAGGCATTGTCAACATCTCCTTTTATAAAGAAAAAAGTACAGTCACTCAACTACTGATTGGCAGATGTTAGACTCAAAAGCGCAGGTATCTTGTTTGTCTAAGCCTATACTGTTTATATTTCAAACGTCTTCTACCAAAGAGTATTTAAATTACTGGAATATGACTTTAATTATGAAGTTTTCTGGATGATATGTATATTATATTTAATTATACCATAAAGCATAAAAAATGCATCACAATAGTACAGTGTTATTTCCACACTTCCAAAAAATGAACTAGTTCATCAGAAGTAAAAACTGTGCACTGTATAAGAACAGAAGAAATTATAGAAGTGGAAGAGGCAAAAAATTCACTCAGGGTGCTTGACTAGGGTATTTTACAACCTTGTCAAGATCTTCCACAAATAAAAAGAACTTGCTATGTATTCTTTATTTCCCTGTTAAGGGCAACTGTATAGTATCTGTTCCTCCAGGTCCAGGTTTCACAATCATATATGATTATTTAAAGAACAGCTAGATATATAAAGAAAAGAATTAACATAGCAAACAGTTACTCTAGAAAGCCTACTTACAATGTTGGTCCATGGCTAGCATCTGGGAACCTGGATTTCAGCAGGATTCCCATCATGCCCTGTTAAGAAGATCACTGTGCCTAAACCATCCATGCAAACAATATGGTTTGTGCTGAACACTTGCTTTCTTCCTGGAGTCTTTAGTTTTGGTTCATGCTAACCCCAATAAGTGTCTTGTGCACTGAATCTCTACAGTGTTTCCCCAATAGACAATATTTTTCATTTTACAGGTGTGAAATAATGTTGAGAGAATCAAATACATATTTGACTCTGCTGGGAGATGACTCTTAGAAGTTTGGTTTCCTCTGGAATTTGCCTGTGTGCTTTTACCCTTTGCTAATTTTGTTCTTGTGTTTTCTTGTTGTAATGACTCAGAATACAACTGTGAGTACAGCTATATGCTGAGTCCTGTGGGTCTTCCTAGCCAATCACTAAACCTGGGATGTTTTGAGGATCCCTGACACAAATAGTAAGATACTTTCACAATAAACCATTAGCTACCACTATCAGAATGGCCATGATAATTTGCTTAAGATTGGCAAACCTGGAGATGTTTTACCCGCCACTAACAAGTACAAAAGTAAGTTCCAAACACCTGACCTTGAATTATATAATGTACATTTTTTGTACCCACCAGGCACTCTAGCAGGAAAAGAATCAGGAGACCCTGCTCCAGCACCACCTTCTTCTTCATCTTCTTCAAATTCCAAATGCTCTTCCTCACCAGGGGCTGAAATTCTCCTATATAAAAAAGGACAGAAAAATTAGTGAGCTACTCCACTTAATACACCAGCTAACCCTCATAGCCACTAACTTCCCAGATAAGATGCTGATTATTAGGTTAATGTTGATATAAATGTCAATGTCAATCATCTCATTGCTACCAATGGTATCAGCCATATCACCAATACCAAATTTGATAGGGAAAAAATACAGAAATATTTGAAAAACAGGCATAAAATAGATAATAAAATCAGAAGATAAAATATGGATGCTTATTTATTTACCTTAATGGGACAGGCTGAACATCAAATGGAAATTCTTTATTATATGTGAGAATATTCTTTAGGACTAGAAAAAATACATAGACCAACATTAGACTTATATCATAATCTTAGACTTATATATTAGTTAGTCTTATATGTTATATCTTAAATTGATACTTTTAATCATATTTTATAGTGTATTAACCACACATTAATATATGTATTTTAAATTCCGAGCTTCACTATCATTTCAAGACTCTGCAATTGACTACTGAATGTCATAGCAAAATAAAAATGTCCATTGTGGACTGCAGGTACCAGTATTTTCAGAGTACTGTAAGATCTCCAAGGAAAGTCTCAGAGCCCTCATAGAAAATGAACCATAAAATAGTTCTCCAATGTACAAGGTCCTAGGTGATATGAGGTACCAGTGAAAGAGAATACCTCTTCTCCTGAAGTATTTTAATTAAAAGATTGATACTGAAGATGACTAATTAAAGAGAAATAGATAATCACATCTTATTCTTTATCCTCAGTAGATTTTCCTCAATACTTATCACACTGGTAAGGTTTGTAGAAGCAAGGTTATAATTCTAATATTCCTTTTATGATGAAATTTATTGTATATGTGTAAATACATATATACATGCATATATATATATATATATATATATTTTTACACGTATGTACACACACATACACATACACACACACACACACACACAGCAGACTTTCTCCTCAGGGAAGTCATCAAACAACAT
Source organism: Ictidomys tridecemlineatus (assembly GCF_052094955.1). Classification (NCBI taxonomy): domain Eukaryota; kingdom Metazoa; phylum Chordata; class Mammalia; order Rodentia; family Sciuridae; genus Ictidomys; species Ictidomys tridecemlineatus. The sequence goes on along the minus strand of NW_027522508.1, from coordinate 396,112 downwards.
AATGCTATCACCTCTTGTGTCCTGGTTGATTACTTTCTGGCATGTAAGCCTACAGACAGATGTTCTACAATTCTATCTGTATCTGGAAAAGTATTTTATGAAATTTATTGTTTCATTCCCCAATTTATGGGTTCCTAGTGACTACCTGCAATTATTTCAAGGTGAATATTTAGCATTATTAATTGTGCAACCCATGGTTTTTACTCTAATTACTCAGACTTTAATTTTGGAGTCTTGCAGATTTGAGTTAAAAGGAGTATGGCATATTGGATTCCTAAATAAGGAAATTCAAAAAGAACAGGTTGTAATTACATAACTTATTCCAATAGGAGTCAATCATCCAGTGAGAAAAAAGTTGGAAACTTGTACCTAGATTCTCATTACTCACTCTTATTCTCTCTCCCTTTAGCTCTTCCTCATCCTTTATCTCTTTCTTCATCTCAATAAATGCATACCGAGTACTCACAATGTTCCAATCACTGTTTTAGGTGCTAAAGATACACACAGTTATCAAGAACTCATATCTGGACCTTAGACCTTACTAAGGAAAAGTAGACAATAAATATGCCAACAAATAAACAAGATAATGTAAGATTGATTAATGGTATGAAGGATACAAACAGGATGCTGTGTAAAAGCAGAGAGAACTTGGTGGAGTAGCTAAGGTAGACAGGGTGCCTTTCAAAACTATACTGTAAGAAGACATTTGAGCCAAGACCTGAGATGAGAGGAATCATCCACAAGTGGCTCTAGCATAAGGGCTTCCCAGGTATTAGAGAACAGGCTGGAGCAACAACAAAGGTTCCAAGTAGGAAACAGTTTGTCTTATTCAAGGCACAGAAAGGACTGTGGGAACTTAAGTCTGACAAGCAAAGGGGAAGCAGCAGGAGATCAAAGTAGAAGGTTTAGATCAAAACCTAGCCCTACAATTACAACAATAACTTCAACATTTACATAAATACTCTAATCTTCCCAGTTCTAAAATGAGAATGCTACTTCCTTTACAGGCTAATGAGAGAATTACAGCCTAAATAAATTTATACAAAATGGCAACGGAAAATCTAAAATGGACATTCACTCTCTCCATGACCTTCTTGATCTAGTTGACTAGAATCCTAATATTTCTTATCTCACTAAGAAATACTGTTTATTTTTTAATATAAGAACATCTTTTCTATACTTCTGCATGATCATTGTTACTAAACTGTTAAATCAACTCAATATTAATAAGTAATATTAATAAATATTGATCACTTACACAACAATGGAATAGATACCAAGAATGGGGAGCAGGTAACAGAAAGATCATGTCTCACTCATATCAGAAACAAAAACACAGAAATGATCATATTGTAATAAGAGTTTAATGAAATGGGCAAAAAAATCAACCATTAAAAATGTATATAACAAAAATTTTTAAAAGTTGATCCTGTTATGGTAGCATGTGTCTGTAATTCCAGGTACCAAAAGCCTGAGTCAAGAGGACTAGAAGTTCATCTGCCTAAGCAACATAGGGAGACCCTGTCTCAAGAAGCATCATGATGGCCCCCTGGTTCTGACAAGGTTCACATGGGGCCAGGAATGGACCTGTCCCAGGTTCTTCTCCTAGATGTCTGGGGCCACAGATCCATTCAATGGTTATTTCAAATTCTCTGAATTTGTAACTGAAATGAATCATCCATGGACTTAGTGAGTCACCTGTGGAGTCAGGGATACCCTAGTAGAGAGGGTCAAGTACAATCTTCTGACACTACTTTCCCCAGACCAATATGTTTAAAATAGTATCCCATCCTGGAGAACACACATTTGTCCTCTACTAAGTGTATCACTTCACCTTGAGCTCACACCTGTGGCTTTAGAAAGTGTACCCTATAATCCGCATGAACCGAAGAATCCACTGGGCAGCAAAGGGTGTGAGTGTGGGTGGGGGTACAGTAGGCCTCAATCTACAGGAACCCCTCCTAAACACCAGACCATCTGAAGCCACAGGAGCATAAAATATGCATCTGCAGAATCACTTGGGAAAGACAGCATAAGGATGGGCACCAACACTGGAGACACAGGAGATACCCTAATCTAGGGTGAGAAAACTAGGGCATAGAAATCTATGCCAGTGCCCCATTCATTGGCATGTAGTCTTCAGTTGCTCTCATGAGTACTTCATATAGAGACAGTTATAGTGTGGCCTGCAGAGGCCTGCCACCCCTTACTATCTGCCTTTATGGAGAAAGTAAACAACTTGTGCCTACTTTATACCCTTATATGATGCTGGATCCTCAAGAGTTAGATGAGGCTAGGATCCAATGTCAGAAGTCTATAGATGCTACTACAGAAATGTATAGATGTACCATTGCTGTTAGGGGACAGACAGATGAGGAGGGTGGGAACACATGTTTAGAGAATAATTCTATGAAATGTCCCACTGTGCTGATTCCCACATGCTTTCTTCACCCCCACATGCTTTCTTTGCCAAAAACCAATTTACCTGCAGCCCTGACTAACCAAAGTGGAAATAATATGTCTTATTCTTCAGCAAACTATTATCTACAAGGAAATTCAGGCAGGAAGTAACATTGACAAGAATAACCCAAGTTATGTGTCCCTTCACAGACCAGATTCTGGAAGATAAAGATAATTCCTCCTAACCATAAAACCTGTAAAAATGATTAAGAATCCAGATAGAACCAGTCAGCATGGGCCAAGGTGACAGAGTTGTCATGGCAAAGCAGACTTGAAATTCTGATGTCACCCTGCTGTCAGTCAAGAGCCAAGAGGTGGGCCTGGTGGGACTCTCTGGAAACTTTCCTGCCCCCACCCCTCAAAGAAAGAACTGGAGCACAGGAGAGTGCTCTTTGTCTCTCCCCTCTGAGAGGACCCACTCTCTCCCTTGAGAATGTCCCTTTTCCTACTTTGAGCAATGTCTGAAACCTTTCTGAGTTGATCAAAAGAATCAGGGTTTGAAGATGGGGGTCTTCCAGCTGCCTCAGTTTTTAGGAAGACCCCCAGCTGTATAACATCACCAGGGTCATTAGAGAAATGGGGCCCCTGCTCTTGCTTTAGGATCTTGGGTGAGGTGGGGGATGTTTGCAGGGTATGTCCTCAGGCAGAGGCATATGGTGCCAGGTGGTCCTGGTGGAGGTTAGGGTCCCTAGGAGGAAGGGAACTGGGGAGGCCCTGGATGGGGCGTGGCTAGATGAGAAAAGGAGTGAAGGGAGGTGAGCTGGGTGGTGGCTCACTGAATCACAGAAAAGTGATTGTGGCTGTTGGCTGGTGAGGCTCTGTGGGCGCATGTGCTGAGATCCCCAGGCAAAGTGTGGTGGGAAGTTCAAGAGTCAACAGCCTTGGGATGCTGAGGGTTTGCAGTGGGTGAAAGTCTGTAGAGCAGAGCTGGGTCTGGGAGTGTCTGTTGTCCTGACCCTGGGGTGATCACGCCCCTGTGCACGACCACACCTGGTCCTGGGGGTTGTGGCTCTGGCTCCGCTTCCTGGCTGCGAGATGTCACCAGAGACTGCCAGCCTGTGGTCTCCTTCCCTATTGTCTCTCCCACCTCCTGCCCTTTTCTTTCTCGCTCCTCTCGAGGGCCTCAGGAGAAGAGCCAGACACTTGCACCAGGTGGGACTGACCCCGCGGGGGCGGTGGAGGGGCCTGGGGAGGGACCCAGGCTCAGTCCTGTGATCTGGTGTCTGGACTGGAACCCTGTCCCAGTGATCCTCTGCCACACCCCTTAAATTGTAATGTGGGAACTCACCGGTGCTGACAGAAAAGAGCCAGGTGAGGGTACCCACATCCATATCTGGACTAGACAGAGCGCAAGAGGGTGCCGAGGTGTGCGGGCCACGCGCGGAAAGGGGCGCGTAATCCTTCTGTGCGAGGGAGAGGGGCAGGCCGAGGTGAGGCCCGAGGACCGCACACGGGACAGGGGCGGGGCAAGGTGAGGCGCAGGGACCGCGCCCAGGACAAGGGCGGGCGGAGGTGAGGCGCGAGGACCGCGCGCGGGACGGGGAGCTTGACAGGGCGGGGTGAGGTGAGGCGGGACTGGCACGTAGACCCTTGGTGCACAGGACAGGGGCGGGAGCAGGGTGCGGGGCCGGTCGCAGGTCTGGGAGGCCTGCTAAGGGCGGGGCAGGTCGCGGAGCGGAGCTTCCCGAGGCTTCTCCTGCCTTTGCTGCAGAGGTTTGGTGATAAATTTCAGACTTTTTACTTAACGGACAGAGGCCGCTTTCCCTAGGTTTCTACACCCGAGTTTCAAGTCTCCCCCCTTTTCTTTCCATAGAAAATGGTTTTATCAAAAACATGTTTTGCAACTTTTTTCCAATCGAGTTTTGCTACTTTTTTTCCCCTTCATTTTAAACGTGTGTTTAAAAAAGCACAGGAGTTTTGTGTGTAGTGGTGACGTCTTGTCGGGTAACCTCTGCTGTACTGGGGGGGGGGAGGTGGACGAGGAGAAAGTGCTCATTTCCAGCCTGGAAGCTGGATCAGGCGAGCTGGGGCGGAGAAGTCGGCCCAGCACACTCCCAGCTGTTTGCCACCAAAGCAGAGACTCCTTCAAGCTTCCGGGCTGGGACTGTGTTTTTGTTCTGATCTGACAATAAGATTGATTGACTGTTGGGCACTGCAGAATCAGAGCAGTAGACGACTAGTACATTTATTTTTCTGCAATCGGACAGGCAAACTCGGAATAGGTTATAGGAACAATGTTCTCACTATGAAAAGGAGAGCTGGGTTAATGCTTATTTTCAAAGCAAATATGAGCCCATATACATTCAGTTGTTCTCAGTTTATATCTTAAAATAATACATATTCAAGATAGTCCCAGACCATCGCGTTGTACAGGTACTTTTCTTTTTAACTCTGTAAGGCAATGAATGGAATGACTGACAATTTATATGTAACTAGCTGTCTGTTGATGAAGATAAAGAAAGTCTCCTGTTAGTTATTTTAACCAAACAAAAAACAAAACTTTGGAATAACCATATGTGTATGAACCTCTATACAATTTCTTAGAATAAATTGCTGTGCAAATTGATCCAATTTAAAACTGCATCATTTCATCGGGGCAATTTTTTGTAAAAACTTGTAATTGTTAAGGCCCAGCTTTGGAAAGGGAAGTGGAACTGTTACTATGCTAGGAGTGCTAACTGGTACAACGATTTTTAACAGAAAAGTGACATTATTCATCAACTTCTGGGGGGAGGGGTGATACATTCTCATGTGCTAAGACTTCCTGGGAGGATTACAAAAATCTAATCAAACTTTATCTTGAGTGTGTGGCTAATACCAGAGGATACAGGCTTGCATGGGGGAGACACTTTATGCATACTATAAGTTATATTTTAATTGTTTGCTCATGAAATGTGAGGATGTGATATATATATATATATATATATATATGTGTGTGTGTGTGTGTGTGTGTGTGTGTGTGTGTGTGTGTAGCAGGGATTGAACCCAGGGGTCGCTTAACCACTAAGTCACATCCCAAGCCCTTTTAATATTTTATTTAGAGACAGAGTCTCACTAAGTTGTTTACTTAGGACCTTGTTAAATTGCTGAGGCTGGCTTTGAACTTACAATCCTCCTGCCTCAACTCCAGAGCTGCTGGGATTACACGCATGCATCATCACACCCAGCTTTCTTTTTTATTTTTAGTTGGCTGAGCCTTTAATTTTTATAATTTTTAAAAAATGGATAACATTGTATGTATTTTTATGTACAATATGATGCTTGAGGTATGTATATTTATTTCAGTTTTCCTAGTTAACTTTGTCCTGTGAGTTTTTCCAAGAGGCATTCAATTCAGAAAGTCCCATCAGACTATCTGGATTGGTCTCTCTGCTGCAGCTGTTGAACCACTAGTGCCGCTGTATGCCCAGGATTGCTACAGCTGCCCGGTAAATATTAGAATTTTATAGTGTTCCCTGGGCCAAAGCATAGGCCAACCACCAAGATATGCACATCTTTTGCTGTGGGCTCTTTTTTTTTGCTTACAGTTGCTACAGTTAATCCAGTTCTGCAAGTTCTCCCAATTGTTTTGGGGGGGGTGGCAAGAGAGGGGCCTGCCTCTTGTGAAGAGCCCCAAAATATCAGTGAAGCTGAATGTCCACCTCCACCTCACATTTTCCACTGTAAAAGCTCTTATGTGTAGGGGGATATGTGTGGTTTCATTCCAGCTGGGGGACGGACAGCATGGGAAAAGCTGTTTCACTTACCCTTTGAATCCTGCATTTCTTGAGAAACGTTGTCTAGGCTCACTCCCAGGGTAATGTTCTTGTCTTTGGAAATTTGCTGGGTGAATTTGTATGAATGGGGCAGGATGAAGCTGAAGCACTCCTATTTGTCGATCTTCCTGATGCTACCCATACTAATTATCTTTGAGTAGTTAAAATACATGTAAGTTTGTTTGTTTGTTTGGGGTACTGGGGATTGAACCCAGGGGCACTCAACTACTGAGCCACATACCCAGCCCTTTAGACACAGAGTTTCACTGAATTACTTAGGGCCTCACTAAATTGCTGAGGCTGGCTTTGAATTTGCAATCCTCCTGCCTTGACTCTTGAGCTGCTGGGATTACAGGTGCCATTGCACTTGGCTATATATTACTGATTTTCAAATGGTCTGTGTTATGGTCTAGATGTGGTATCCCCCCAAAGCTCATGTGTAAGACAATGCAAGAGGGTTTGGAGGAGAAATGATTGGGTTATAGCCTTAATCCAGCCAGCGAATTAATACCTGATGGGATTACTGAGTGATTACTGAAGGACAGTGGGGTGTGGCTATGGGGTATATATTTGTTTTTGGCAAATATTTCTCTCTGCTTTCTGATAACATGAGAGCTGCTTCCCTGTGTCACACTCTTGTGCCATGAGCTTCGAGGAATGGAGCTGGCCTTCTGTGAAATAAGACCTTGGAAATTGTGAGCCCTTAAATAAACTTTTCCTCCTCTACAGTTGTGCTGGTTGGGTCTTTTAGTCATAGCAGTGAAAAAGCTGACTAAAACAATCTGTGATCAGTATGAATCAATTTTGCAGTCAGAAATTACAATAATTAGTTATAAACCATCCCTTTAGTGTCTGGTTCTTTCCATTTTTTTCTGATCACCATCTCTTGCTTCAAACTGGGTGCTCCTTTTGTATTGACATTCATGTTTGTCAGCTTCAAGCACTGAATGATTTTCTGCCTTACTTCAGTTTGAACAATAATTCTAGAGTTCAGCCAAAAGGAGTGAATCTTGGACTTAGAGGAAGAGAATAGACCTGATAATAGGAGTGCCCCTGGGGAGAGCCAGGATAATGACAGTCCTCAGTATTCTAGTAAATTCTAATTCCCTGTGCAAATAAGTTCCATTCCTGGGCTTTGATGAATGTGCAGACAATAAGATTGGCCACTGTTGGAACTGTGTTATGTGTTAGGAGCTATGTGTGAACTGTATGCAAACTGTACAATGTTGGAGCCATTAAGGCAGGGAAGTCAGTCTTCCAGGACTCCTGGGTAGAATTCTCTAGTTGGAGATATCCCAGATCATGCTGGGATCCTGACCTGGCTCTAAGCTCCTGTTCAAACACAGCCACTGGAAATAGGAATAACCTGCCAAGGATAAACAACCTGTTTGTCTCCACTCTCATCCTGTCCACCTTCCTGCCCCAAGGAAATCTCTATCTATCCCCTTTGTTCTGTACCACTATAAATAAGCAAGCATGGGCTTTTTCTTTGTTAGAAGTCAGACCCCTCTGGTCAGCTAAACAGGTCATGACATTGCTTTGAAAATATATAATTCTTGCCTTTTGCTTTTATTTCACAGCAGTCCATCCCTCTGATGGGTACCCACTTCCTCACCCAAGGAGGATGTGAGCGACGTGTGGTAATGTGTTATGGGCAATGGGCACAGGCAAGTCCAAATTCTGAGAGATTTCTTAGCCTGATAATTACTGCCATTTGGGCCAGATAGTTCGCACCCTCTACCCAGTTGTAATAGCCTAATTTGCCTCCAGAAAGTGCCAAATGTTCCACTGATGGACAAAATCATCTGTAGTTGAGAAGTGCTGGTTTAGAGGAGAGTTCTAGAAGGACTACCTAAGTCTTCTTGTTATGAGACTTGGAAAATATAATTTTTTTGTAAAAGATTCTTGAACCAGTTTTCAAGACAAATTGTGAGAACTCCAAGAGGAAACAAGTGTGCTCCTCCAGCTCTTAAATAGGCTTCCTATGTTGGGTGTACAGGGGCAACAACATTTACCTGTTCAGATGATCTCATGTGTTTCATACTGACATGAATGGTAGACTAATCTTTTGAACATATTAGGTAATATTTACTTATACAATTTTACTTTTTATTAAGAAATAGAAATTTTTGATATTGGAAACTGAATCCAAAGGCACAGTACCACGGAGCTATACTGCCAGTGCTTTGAAATTTATTTATTTTTGATACAGTCTTCCTAACTTGCTTAGCCTCACTAAGCTACTGAGGCTGCAGGCTGACTCACAATAAGGGGAGGTTCTCGGGATTAGACACAGGTAAATGGGGAAACAGAGGGGGGTGGGAGAAGGAAAGACAGTATGAATCAGACATAACTTTCCTATGTTCATATATAAATACATGAACAGTGTAACTCCACATCATGTAAAAACCGCAACAATGGGAAGTTATACTCCATGTATGTATGATATGTCAAAATACGTTCTACTATCATGTATAATTAAAAAGAGCAAATAAAAATACTAAAAATAAATAACTAAAACAAAACAAAAATATTATAAGAAAAAAAAGATGCCATTTAAAAAAAAAAGTTGCTGAGGTTGGTTTTGAACTTGTGATCCTTCTGCTTCAGCGTATCCAGTCACTGGGAACTTCACTGGTAGTTTTAGAGAAGACTGAGAAGTATGCATTGGGAAGGGGCATTTGTGTGGTGAGTTACTCACTGGCCATGCCAAAATAATACAGAATAATGATTTGGAGAGCAGTGGTGTCACTCTAGGTCCAATTGTGAAACTAAAACTAAAGTAATTTATAGAGGCAATGTTTAGTATGAGGAATCATTAATTCTAACAGTGATTATCTATTGAGAGGGAAACAGCTCTAAAGATTCATAGATGATGTGTCTGGGGAGCAGCCCTTATCCCCAAGGCTGCGGCAGAGCCCTTAAGGAAAGAATATCTGAAAGAGCCTCCTGCCCACCTCCAGGGCTTCAGATCCAATCTTCCTCGGACAGAACATGCCTTGTTCCTCTGGGTTGCAATGAAGGTTGCTAAGAGTCTTTTGTGCCAGGTGTCACAACAAGATGTTAATATATCCACATGTCACTTCACTCTATGGCCTTAATCATTTGTGTCATAATATCTAGTGAGTTAGCAGAGTTGACTTGTGGTTTCTGTCCATCAGTAACTTAATTATATACAAAAATAAGTGTGAATACATAGATAAACCTCATTAAACCAAGATAAATATCCTTTTAAATCATCTTCCTCTATAAATAAGGAAAATGTCTACAGGCTTTCCAATTCCACTCAAATGGAGGAAAGTTTGTTGGAAAGAGTGGCAGAGTAGAGACAGTCATCTAAGGACACTTCTTGCCACCAAAAGTGGTCTGATGATGTTGCCTTCCCATGGTCCACAGAAGACATAGTAGCTGATGGAACAGCTTCTACACATTAAGGAAAACTATTAACCTGTGTTATATTTTCCCAGAGAGCAAATAACTCCTCAACCAAAGATCTGGAGCCAACACCCACCAGATTCTCCAGATCTGAGGCACTGCCCCACTCAGGAGGAGACTCCTATGTGTCCCTCCTCTCACTGCACTGCTGTGCTACCTACAGTGGCCTCCTCTACTCAGCAGCAGTCATTCCAGCATTACTGTGGAATGGGCAGTGCTCAAGGCTAAGGAAGGGCATTACTTCTGTGGAGAGATATCAGTGGCCAGGGGCTTGGGTGAAACTGGTGGGACACCTGTCCTAAGGCCCTACCAGACTGAGACAGCACCACCCAAAGGCCAGAGGACAGACTATTCCTCACCTTTCATGGTGTCTGTTGATTTCCTATACAACTTGATGGGCATGAAGATGATGATGACTGACGACTAAAATTAAGTCAATGATGATCCCTAAGCTGGTCACTGAAACAGATGAGGTACGTGGAGACCCACTGGTAACTGGGACTGTTGATATTGGTGCTAAAACAAACAAAAGAGCAAAATCCCTGTCAAAATTAAAAATATCCATTGGTCAGCACCTGTTTTCCCCATACAGTGTATTCAACTCATATATACTGACTCATCATGGGACAATTATTCTACCAGGTCCTGGGGGTACAGAGATGAACAGAGGTTGTGCTATGTCCTTATACAGCTCACATTACAACTGGAGGGGACAGCAAAAGTCCATCCAATTTGTTGTAACAAGAGAAGGCCTGGAAGTTTACAGAAATATATATATATATATATATATATATATATATATATATATATATATATATATATATATATATATATATAGACCTGGGAACTAGTTGGCCGACCATTAATGACTGCATCATTGATTAATGGACAATGGGGGCTTCTGTAAAGAAGAGACCTTGGGAGGTGAGATGAGAAAGGAGGCTAGTGACAAATCCACATGGCTATCACTGATTGTCCAGTCAAGAAGCCGATGAAGAAGTCAGTCATTCAGCCCATCAAATTTTCCATTATATGCACATGCTCACACCCCACAGGGAAGTCATCAGACCTTTAAAGAGAATTCCCACATCTTTCCCATCCTGCTGAGTTTCATAGTAACTCAGCTCTCTACCTGGCATTTCCTCCAAGTTCTCTGAGAATTCTCCGAGCCACTGATTGCAATCTCCCATGGAGACCTTCCTTAAACGTTCTGTCAGTTCTTTCTCATTCTCCAACTTCTCCTTGATCCCTCTGGCTCTAGGATTAATCACTGTCCACTCCATGTGCATCACATTTAAGTATAGAGATGGCTGTCCATCAATGCTGAAATTCCAGAATGAACCAATGTGATTTTTTCCTTCAAACTGACAAGACATCTTGGCCTGCAGGGTGAGATGACCTGCAATACACAACAAAACTATCATCTTTCACTCTTGATAGATTCATCACCTCCCAATAAGTTGAGCATTTCTCTGCACATTTAGAGGCCTGTATTCTTTTCTTCCAGATTTGCCCTTTCTTGCCCATTAAGCCCCACATCCCTCTAAGGCTGGGCCAATGTTAATCTCTTTTACACAAATACATCCAGAGCCTCCTCCACATGTACACTCCATCCCTTCCTCTCTCCTGTTTTATCTCTTCACCCCATTCCATACTTACCCATGGTCTTATTTTTTTTCCAAGTCCATGTCAAGCAGGATCATCCTGAGATCTTGCCTCAGTTCTCTCAGCATTTCGGTCAATTGTGTCCATGTTTTGGTGGCATTCACCTCCCTTCCCAGGTGACACAAAGGTTTGATCTTATTGCTCTCACAGTCATACTGAAGGAAAGCAGTCTTATCCACTGAGCCTTGCACTTCACACCAGGACTCCCCAGGTCTGGACTGAGATTTGACAGTGAAGTTGAGGCAAAGAGAGTGGGTAACTGTGAGAGAAACATGGATGTGAGGTTCAGGACAGGGAGAAGAGGGCCATTAGTTCCCATCCTTTTGCGACTCTCAGACTCCCTCTGAAGGGCCAGGCTGGCAGATAGAGGACTCTTTATCCTAGACCCCCTCAATCTTCTAGATCCTTATTTTGGTGTCACATTTAACTGAGATTGTAGGATGCTCTTGTTCTATCAGGGACCCCTCACAGGCACAGTGTTACCAGGAGAAAATCTGAAAGCACTTTCAGTGACCTCTACTAACTTTTGGGTACAAAAAATACAAGATGGTATCTGTCCTCCTGAAACTTAAAACCTAGCTGAACAGTCAGTATTTTCAATAGAGAGAAAAAGGAGGCATCAGGGATCACAGGTCAATTCATCATGGTCTTGGTGTTCAGGCAGATCATCATGGAGTAGATACAGAAACATGGCAGCAGAGGGGAGCTGCCACACAGGAGCACAGAACCTAGTCTGGTGTCCTAGGCTGGTGCCCTATGAGCTGATCATCAGATTCCAGGGAACCTCTCTAGCCAAACCACACCCTTTCCCCATTCTTTAGAAGAGGTATCCACTTATCTGTGCCCAGCATGGAGCCCCAATCTCTTCTCTCTGTTCCCAACCAGTTCTTTTTTATTTTTTATTTTATTTTTAGTTTAGATGGACACGAAACCTTTATTTTATTTATTTATGTAGTGCTGAGGATCAAACCCAGTACCTCACACATGCAAGGCAGGTGCTCTATCATTGAGCTACAAACCCAACCCCTAACCAGTTCTTGCTAACACTTATGACTCACAGTCTTCCAAGATTCTACTAGCAGCATAAGTAGCAAAAGAAGATAGCTACTGGAATATACTGGAGACTTTCTATTGAGAATAAGTCTCAGAGAAATGCGCAAAATTAGCCTCTAGGGTGTGGGCATGCCCCAAACCTACCATTGGAGGACTAAGGACCAGTCTATTGAAACTCAATGAAGAAAAAGGTTGTTTAAGGCATGTTTAGCAGGTAATGCAAAACAGAATTACTTATTAATAGAATTCTAAAAATTAGAAATGCAGATGTTAAAAAACAAAATTCACTGTGAATACCCAGTCTCTGTAGGGGAAGCAGAGCTTGCTGGAGGTTATGTGAGTTCCTTCCTTCTACATACTGCTTCTCCTCTTTTCCCTGCCTCTTTTGCTATCTGCTTTCTTCCCATGTCTGTATTTTTTCCCAACCTCACTCTCCTCTGTCCCATTACCTCTAACCTTTCAAACCCGTCTTCTTAAAGACTGAGATCCATTTGCATTCAATACCCCACAATGAGAGATTCAGTCAATACAGACACGAGCCCTAGAGCACCAGAATTACCTTTTTGGTTGAGAAATAGAGGCTGACAAAGATGATCACTTTCAGGTGGATAATGATGAAAATGAACACAAGTAATTTTTAAGAATGGTCTTTTGATGGGTGGTGCAAAGAATGAACTGCACCTTGCTGAAACAAAGGCAATGGATTATGAAGGCAGTCCCAGTAAGGCAATGGTGGCAGTTTTGAAAAATGTCTGTGCAGTAAATAATTTCCCTTGGGGACTTGAAAATTATACCATGTATGGTCTTGATATGAAGTGTGGTCCCTGGTCTATGCACAATGTGGAGGAAGATCCCAGGTCAGAAGCATAGAAGGATGTCAAGCTCTTTAGTGAATGTGAAAAGCAGTTGGACCCTAGAAGCAGTAGTAAGGTTCAACAGAAAGCAGTAAAACTTGTTGCTACTAAAGATGATGATTTTGTTGATGAAGAAACTAAATAAAAGCACTAGTGAGGAAACCTCTTTGTGACTCTCCAGCTAAAAATGCACAACAATGACATAAGAACAGGGAAGATGAAAAACCACTGACACCTAGATCAAGAGGTCAAGAATCCTCCAGAACACAGGGAAAAACTCCTGAAAAACCAAAGACCCACTTCTGCCAAAGCAAAAAAACAGAAATGAAAGAAAGTACAAAAGGGTCCTTCTCTTCCCAAAATGGAAGCCAAGTTCTTCAATTATGTGGAGAGATGTTTCTGGATGATTGATCTGGAGGCTATTCAAGATCTCTGGTATTGGAGGAAGTTTCTTTAAGAAAACAGTTTACCAGTTTTTCAAAAGTTTCTGTCTTAAATCTCTAGATACATATGATCTACTAAATTGAATCAGGAGGGCATAGAAAATTTGAATGTACCAATTTCAAACAATGATATTGAAGACACCATCAAAATGCTATCAACAAAGAAAAGCCTAGGACTAGATAGGCTCTCAGCCAAAATATACCAGAACTTCAAAGAAGAACTTACACCAAATTATTTCATGAAGTAAGAAAGAAGAGGGACCTTCCCAACTCATTCTATGAATCTAATATCATCTTGATACCAAAACCAGACAAAGACACTTCAAGGGAAGAAAATTTCAGATCAATATACGTGATGAACATAGATGCAAAAATTCTTAATAAAATAATTGCAAGTAGCATATCAAAACATATTAAAAAGATACTGCATCATGATCAAATGTGGTTAATTCTAGTGCTGCAAGGTTGTTTCAACAGATGGAAATCAATAAATGTAATTCAATAGACCTAAAGACCAGAATCATATGATTCTGTGAGTACATGCAGAAAAAGCATTTGACAAAAATCAGCATCCATTTGTGCTCAAAACAGGATAAAAATAGGGATAATAGAAACATAGCTTACCATTGTAAAAACTATCCATGCTAAACCCAAGCCAACATCATTCTAAATGGGGAAAAATGAAAGCATTCACTCTAAAAACTGAAACAATACATGGATGCCCTCTTTTTCCTACTCCTATTCAACATAGTTCTTGAAACCCTAGCCAAAGCAATTAGACAAAAGAAAGAAATTAAAGGAACATAAATAGGAAAAGAAGAGCTCAAACTATTCCTATTTGCCAAGACATGATTCTACATTTAGAAGACCCAAAACTCCACCAAAAAGCATCTAAAAGTTATAAATGAATTCAGCAAAGTAAGAGGGTTTAACATTAACACCCATAAATCAATTGCATTCCTACACACCAATGATGAATCAGCTGAAAGAGAATTTAGGAAAACTATTCCATTCACAATAACCTAAAAAAAAACTTGGGAATCAATCTAACAAAGAGGTAAAAGTCCTCCACAATGAAAACCATAGAATACTAAAGAAAGAAACTGAAGACGACCTTAGAAAATGAAAAAAAAATCTTCCATGTTCTTGGATAGGCAGAATTAATATTATCAAAACAGCCATGCTACCAAAAGTCCTATACAGATTTAATGCAAGTCCTATTAAAATTCCAATGACATTCTTCATAGATATAGAAGAAGCAGTCATAAAGTTCAGTTGGAAAAATAAGAGGCCCAGAATAGCGAAAGCAATCCTTAGTGAGAAAAGTGAAGCAGGAGGCATCACAATACCAGACCTTGTATTGTACTACAAAGCTGTAGTAATGAAAACAGCATGGTATTGGTATAAAAACATTTATGAAGAATAGTCCAGTATGAAGGGAATATACAGAATAGAAGAGACAAACAAATAGAAGAGACAAACCCACATATATACAGTTATCTCATACAAGATAGAGGCATCATGAACATAAATTAGAGAAAAGACAGCCTCTTCAACAAATGGTGCTGGGAAAACTAGAAATCCATACATAGCAGAATGAAATTGACCCCCTATCTCTCACTTTGCACAAAACGCAACTCAAAGTGGATCAAGGACCTTGATAGTAGAGCAGAGACTCTGTGCCTAGTAGAAAAAAAATATAGGCCCAACTCTCATCATGTCAGCTTAGGAACCAAATTCTTCAAGAAGACTCCTAAAGCACAAGAAATAAAATCAAGAATCAATAAATGGGATGGCATTAAACTGAAAAGCCTTTTCTCAGCAAAGGCAACAATTAAGAACATGAAGAGAGAGTTTATAGAATGGGAGAAAATATTTGCAACTTGTACCTCAGAGGATCATATTCCAGGATATACAAAGAACTCAAAAAACTTAAAAAACAAAATATATAAATGGGCAAAGGAAATGCACAGGCACTTCACAGAAGAAGAAATCCAAATGTTCAAAAACTATATGACAACATCTCTAGCAATTAGAGAAGTGTAAATTAAAACTAAACTTAAAACAAAAAAAGATGTCCAGTGTTCCATTTAGGATTTTGGAATTCATCACATCAATAGACTTAAAGAATAGAATCAGGAAAAGGCCAGGAAATATATTCTTTCTTAGAGTTTTCTGAAGGAATACAGCCTTACAAAGAAATGATTATTGATTATAACCCTGTGAGAGTTTGGTGTTTACATCTTCAGAACAATGAAAGAATATATATATGTAATTTATTACAGTAGCAATCAAAATCTGGCACAGTGTGTTTAAATAGGTCACAGAATGAGGGGAGGGGAAAAACTCAGGTTGAGAAGGTTCAGGACTGTTCCAGCAGGTGGAGGTATTACAATTTTAAATAGATACCTTTACAAACAAAATGGTTAAAGGGGGAAATATATATATATTATATGACAATTTTAAAAATTAAAGAATAAATGAATAAAGGATTCAAAAGGGGGAGGCATGGAAAGGTGTGTCACCTGAGAACTAGATGTGAGAATGACACAAGTAGATTCCTCAGGGAAGAACAGTACAGTCTGAAAGGATGGCAGTGCAAAGGCTCTTAGGCTAGAGAATTCTGCAATATGCTGAAGACCAGCGAGTAAGCACTGGGGTAGGGACTAAGTGAGCAGGGGACAGAGTAGGGAATGGTTGGCCTGACTATAGAGATACCTAGGCCTTTGGTTTTTACTCTGATCATATTCAAGTGACAAATACAAGGGTTACGTGCCTTATTCAAGTTTCTTCATCTATTTGGTGAGACAATTCAGCAGAAGGATTATTATAGCCTGAATATTTGAGTTGCCCTCAAATTTATATGTTGAAACCTAATCAACAATGTGTATTAGGGATTTAGGATAAAGAGAGAGAAATATGGAATCTTAAGGGAAACACCCTCAATCCACTGAAGTGCAAAATCATGCCACCGAGATGCAGAAGACACAGTTGCAAACCTTGGCCCATGCCCTTGTAAAATGAGGGAAATACACAAGTGCAGAAAAACTTGGGAGAAATTTTGCAGCTCCACCCTGGATCCACCTCCACTCCAGCTTCTAGTACAGCTCATCTCTAAATATTGGGCCTCCAGCCCAAGTCAGGGCTGCTCCTCACTCAAGTCAGCTGCGTTCTCCCTTGGATGTGTATCTACTTTCCTAAATAAAGCCCAGTCTATGTCTTTGTCTGGCTCATGCTGAAATTCTTCTCTGATGCATATGCCAAGGACCCAGATAGTCCTGAGATGAGTCAGCCTGCTTCTGGGAATCCTCAGACCCCTTCCCCAGAAATTTCTTCTCCTGTGACAAAGTCATTGGTTGTTGGGAGTGGTGACTGAAGTATGGGTCTTGAACTGTCCTGTGACAGAGGTGATGCCTCTCTTGGGAACTCTCAGGGAGAAGGTGCTATTGAGATAGCCCAGTTGCTGTGGTGACAATAGGAGGTTGTTAGCCACAGAGTTATCCACTTCTTGACCTTGAGGTTCAGATGCCAGCTGTTCAGGGGTAGAAAGTTATGGGTGCAAGCTAATTATTATAATTGGGCTGCTTATAGCTATGATCTTGATTCTGCTTGCTTTAAAGAAACTTTCTCACAAAACCCTTTTAATGATGAAACATAATAAATGTGCTGAGATGACTCATGGTCACTGCACTCCTCCAGAGTGTAATATCTACCAGGTCCCAGCTTTTTCTCTCCCTCTGTGTCTGTCTTTTTTTTATGGTGCTAAGTATGAAATCCAGGACCTGTGCATGCAATGCAAGCACTCTACCATCTATTTGTCTTTTCTAATCCCCTATTGCCCCTCATCTGGTTTCCTGAATTAACTGCAGTGCAGGTCGCAGCATTAGGCCATGAAGATGGAATCCCTTAAGAATAAAATTAGTTTGCTTTTAAATGAGAAGGTAGGGGTTGGGGTTGTGGCTCAGTGGTAAAATGCTTGCCTTGCACATGTGAAGCACTGGGTTTGATCCTCAGCACCACATAAAAATAAATAATTAAATTAAAGTTATTATATCCATCTACAAGTAAAATATACATATAAAGACAAAGTTGCTATAGGGATTCCCCTTGCCCACTTTTGCCAAGAATGAGTTCTGTGTAGTCAAATAATGATGAGACCTATGAATGGGGCAACTCCAGAGTTCACCAAGGCCAGAGTGCACCTTCTGGGCTGGGATGCTAGTTTTCCTAGAACATTGTGCACTCGCTCCATTTCCAGGCCACTTCCAAGATGGGTGTGGGGAATGGGAATGGGTCATGTTAACATGCCATAAATCTCACTGTTCTTATTGAAATTTGGCCATTTTTCTTGAATAAATGCTCCTCACGTTGGTGTAAGTTTTGATTGATTTTCAGAGGCCTGACAAAGCTGATTGTTGAAAACATTTGTACCTGTTATCAATAGTTCTATGAGGAACAGATTTTTAGGCATCCTCACTATACCATTCCACAAGGCCTGGACTTAGACCAGGATAAAAAGCTTCTGCACATCAAAGGAAACAATTTTCAGTGTGAAGAGACACTGAACTGAATAGAAGAAGATGTGTGTAAATGGCACATCTGATGAGAGGTTAATATCCAGACTACATAAGGAACTAAAAAAAAAAAAAAAACAACCCAACAACCTGATTAAAAAATGGAGAAAAATCTGAGCAGACATTTCTCAGAAGAGACACACAAATAGCCAACAGGCATATGCAAAAGTACTTAGTACCAAAAATTGTCTTTGAAATGCAGATCATAACTACAATGAGATATCATTTCCCTCCACTAAGAATGGTCATTATTAATACACAAAAGATAATAAGTGCTGGCTTGGAACCCTTATATACTATTGGTGGGAATGTCAATTCATAGAGCCACTAGGAAAAGCAGTATGGAGTGTCCTCAAAAATTAAGAAATAACACCAGGATATGATCCAGGAATTCCTCTACTGGGTATTAGCCAAAGGAAATAAATATAGTCTATCAAAGACACCTGCACTCCCATGTTTATTGTAGCACTATTCACAGAGGCCAAAGACACCTGCACTCCCATGTTTATTGTAGCACTATTCACAAAGGACAAAGAACAGAAACAATCTACTGATGAACAGATAATGACCATGTGATACAAAACATACACTGGAATACTATTCATCCATAAAATGGACAAAATCCTGTTATCTTCAACACAATTGATGGAAATAGAGATCATTATGTTAAGGAAGTAAGTCAGGCACAGGAAGACTAGTACCATATGATCTCACTTGGAGATAGAATCCGAAAAAGTTGATCCCAAAAGTTGAGAATTGAGAATGGTTCCAGAGGCTGTATATGGTAATTGAAAAAGGAGGGCTGGGGAAATGTTGACTGAGGGGTCCTAAGTTACAGTTACAGTTATGTAGGAGTAAGAAGTTCTGGTGTGCTATGGCACAGTGGGGTGACTATAGACAACAACAAAGTCCTGTGTATCTCAAGTAGCTAAAAGAAAGTATTTTGAAAGTTTTCACCATAAAAAAATTATAAATGCTTGTAACAACAGACACATTTAACATGATTTAAATCTCACACAGTATTAAAACTTCACATGGCACCTCCTTTAATATATATAATTTTATGTTTATATGTAGCAATTAAAAATAAAACAAAATGAAAAACCTGGCAAGAAGGGCACCAACATTGTCTAGGAGGTCACTGATGATGACTGGTAAGGGCCAAAGTGCTTGCTGGGTGACAACCAGCAACTATTTGGGGATGACTAGGACAGTGGGCAAATCTAGTGCCCCATCCATTTTCATGTTGTCTTTAGTTCCTCTCACAGTAAAGCAGAATTGAGTATTTGATATAGGGACAGGTATAGTGTGTTCTGCAGAGTTGAAAGTGCTTACTGTCTGCCTTTACTGTCTGCAACTTGTGCCTACTTTATACCACTATAAGATGTTGGCTCCCCAAGAGGTAGACTACATAGGCTTAGGATCCAAGGTCAGGAGTCTATAGATGCTCCCACAACAGAAACGTATAGATAGCACCTTTGCTGTTAGACAGTTGACAATAGTGGGAACATGATGTCAAGAGAATAATTTAATAATAATTATAAAATGTCCCACTGTGCTGACCCCCATATGCTTTCTTTGCTAAAAAGCAATTTATCTAACTCTGCTGGACAGGATATGTCACATTCCTCAGCAAAGTACCTGTTATCTGGAAGAAATTTAGGCAGAAAATAATGTTGATAAGAGGAACCCAAGTTACTTTGAAGGGAGAGCTATGTGAAGGGTGTTTCACAGAACAGATTTTGGAATATAAAGATAATTCCTTCTAACCATAAAACCTATAAAAATGATTAAA
The DNA here is from genome assembly GCF_052094955.1 of Ictidomys tridecemlineatus. Taxonomy (NCBI): domain Eukaryota; kingdom Metazoa; phylum Chordata; class Mammalia; order Rodentia; family Sciuridae; genus Ictidomys; species Ictidomys tridecemlineatus. Next base: position 376,078 of record NW_027522508.1, on the reverse strand, counting down.
ATTCCATTTAGAACCAGTCAGCATGGGCCAAGGAGAGAGAGTTGTCATGGCAAAGCTAACTTGAAATTTGATGTCACCCTGATGTCAGTCAAAAGTCAAGAGGTGGGCTGGGGTTGTGACTCAGAGGTAGAGCGCTTGCCTAGCATATGCAGAGCCCTGGGTTCGATTCTCAGCACCACATAAAAATAAATAAAGGTATTGTGTCCCACTACACCTAAAGTGTGTGTGTGTGTGTGTGTGTATATATATATATATATATATATATGCCAAGAGATGGGCCTGGGCAGGAAACTTTCCTGGGATCCCCAATACAACTGGAACACAGGAGAGGCAGGTTGTCTCTTTCCTCTCTGAGAGAACCCACTCTCTCCCTTGAGAGTGCTGCCTTTTCCTTTTCCTATCTCTTCAATAAACTCATTTTTGTTATTCTGGCAAAATGTCTGAAATCTTTAGGACTTGATCAAAAGAATTGGGGTTTGAAGAGGTCTTTGCACTATCTGTTTCTTAGATGACCCCAGCTCTATACCATTACCAAGGTCATACTTGGAAAAATGGGGCCCCCTCCTCTTGTGTTAGGATCTGTGGGTGAGGTGGGGATGTTTGCAGGGTATGTCCTCAGGCATGGGTATATGGTGCCAGGTGGTCCTGGTGGAGGTTAGGGTCTCCTAGGTGGATGGGAAGGTAGGGAGGCCCTGGATGGGGCATGGCTAGATGAGAAAAGCTGTGAAGGGAGGTGAGCTGGGTGGTGGCTCACTGAATCACAGAAAAGTGATTGTGGCTGGTGGCAGTTGAGGCTCTGTGGGCGCATGTTCTGAGATCCCCAGGCAAAGTGTGGTGGGAAGTTCAAGGGTGAAGAGCCTTGGGATGAGAGTCTGTAGAGCAGAGAAGGGCCTAGGGATATCTGTTGTCCTAATCTTGTGGGGTCACGCCTCTGTGCACCTGGCCCTGGTGGCTGTGGCTCAGGCATGCTTTGGGGAGACAGCGGTAAGGCTGGGAGACATCACCAGGGATTGCCAGCTTGCATTCTCCTTTCCTCTTGCCCCTCCCATCTCCTGCCCTTACTTTTTTCTTTCCAGCTCCTCTCAATGGCCTGAGGATGAGAACCAGACAAGATAAAACTTAAGGGGTGGCAGAAAGTCATGTGACAGGCATCACGTATGTACACCTGATGGCAGGACTGAGCCTGGGTCCCCTCCTCAGGCCCCTCCACCGCCCCCGCAGGCTCAGTCCCACCTGGTCCAAGTCCTCTTCAGTTGAACTCACCGGTCCGCGCCAGCCAGAAACACTCGGGCAGTAGAAGCAGAGCTAGGGTGACAGAAAAGAGCAGCCAGGTGACGGTATCCAGAGTCATGTGTGGATTACACTGGAGCGCGAGGGGGTGCCTGTGTGTGCCGGCTGCTTTTTAAAAGATCCGCGGGCGCGGGGGCAGAGAGCGGAGCTGGGCGTGGAGACTTCTATACATTGGGCTAAGACCGGTTTGGAGGCAGGAGGCAGGAGTCAGGACGAGGCGGGAAGCTGGATGCTAGGCGGGTGGCCCATAGCACAGACCTTCTGTGGGCGCAGCTTGAAGAGGGGTGCCGGGCAGTCCCGAGGAGCTGGGGCCAGGGGTCGCAGCTGGGGCCAGGGGGCGGGGCTGGGGCCCTGGAGTGGGGCTCTGGGATCCACCCGGAGCAGGGGGGAGCGGGGTTCGGGGCAGAGTGGGGAGCGGGGAGCAGGGAATTTGTGCATGCTGGTAAGGGTGAGCAGGGGGTGCTGGGAATTTCTGGGTGCGGGGGAGGCACGGGGGTGTGGGCCGGGCTAGGCACTGTGGTGGGCGTGCATCCTGGAGACTTTCTAGGCCTCCGCTTTAGTACTTTACTGAAATTTCTCTTTTCCTCTTGCCCGAGACTTTTCACTGAAGGGAGTGAGGCTGCTTTCCCTTGATTTCTGCATCATCGTTTCTAGTCTCCGCCCTTTTCTTTTCCATAAAAATGGTTTGATCAAAGTAGAATCACACCATTCGTGCCTTCATACATCTTCATGTACTTCATCATCATTCTAAGTACATGTATGAAGACACGAATGGTGTGATTCTACTTTGCATACAACCAGAGATATGAAAAAAGTGCTCTATATGTGTAGTATGAATTGTAATGCATTCTGCTGTCACATATAACAAAATAAAAATAAACTAAAAAAATTTTTTAAATGGTTTTATCAAAAACATGTTTTGCAAGTCTTTTCGTCCCAAACAAGTTGTGCTGTTTTTTCTTTCTTTTTTTTTCTTACATGTGTGTTTAAAAAAGCACAGCAGTTTTTTGTCTAGTGGTAACGTCCTGTCAGGCAGCTGTTGCTGTACTTGGTGGGGAGGTGGGTGAGGAGCAGGCGCCCACTCAGATCCTGGGACCTGGCCCAGGGAAGCTAGGGCAGAGAAGTGGGCCCAGCTTAGTCATGTCCAGCACACTCTGCTTTTCTTTGCTACCAAAGCAAGCGACACCTTTAAGCTTCTGAGCTGGGATCATGTTCTTGTTCTAATTTGACAATAAACTAGGTTGATTGTCGGACACTGCAGAATCAGGGGAGTTGATAACTAATACTAGTGGCTTTTCAAATACATTTATTTTTTGACATCAGACAGGAAAACTTGGAATGAGTTTGGGAACACTTCTCGTTAGGGAAAGGTGAGCTGTGTCTAGTATTAATGTTTATTTTCAAAGCAAATATGGAGCCCATATACGTTCAGCTGTTCTCAGTATATATCTTAAAATATTACATCTTAAAGATCCTCCCAGACTAGCTCATTTTATAAGGACTTTTCTTTTTCCTTCTGCATGGCAATCTATGGACTGTCCATCAGATTTATATGCAGCCAGCTCTTTGATGAAGATGAAGATGGTCTCCCATTAGTTACTTTAGCAAAAAGAGAACATTGCAATAATCATACATGTTTAAACCTGTATACAATTTCCTAGAATAAAATGCTGTGCAAATTGATCCAATTTAAAAGTGCATCATTTCATCGAGGGCAACTTTTTTGTAAAAACTTGTAATTGTTAAGACCCAGCGTTGACAAGGGAAGTGAAATTGTTACTATGGTAGGAATGCAAAGCGGTCCAATTTTTCTCAACAAGAATGTGACAGTATTCATAGTGAGCCTAAAATTAACAAAATTTCCAGTGGAGAATAGATTCCCATGTGTTGAAATTGAGTTAAGACTCCCTGGGAGGATAACAAATAATCCCATAAAATTTTTTATCTTGAGTGTGTGGCTAAGGCCAGAGGGTGCAGGCTTGCATGAGAGATAAATTTATGTAGTCTATAGGTATATTTTATTCTATTTAAAATTTTTTTGGGAGCTGAGGATGTGGCTCAAGTGGTAGGCTCTCATCTGGCATGCTTGAGGCACTGGGTTCGAGCCTCAGCATCACATAAAAATAAAATAAAGATATTGTGTCCACCTAGAGCTAAAAAATAAGTATTTAAAAACATTTTTAGTTGTATATGGATTCAATGCCTTTGTTTTTATGTGGTCCTAGGATTGAACCCAGTGCCTCACACTTGCAAGGAAAGTGCTCTACCACTGAGCTACAATTCCAGCCCTATGGGCTATATTTTAATTGATTGAGAAATGTGAATATATATATATATATATATATATATATATATATATATATATATATATATTGGGGAGGTAACAAGGATTGAACCCAGGGGCACTTAAACAAGTGAGCCACATCCCCAGCCCTTTTTATATTTTATTTAGAGACAGGGTCTCACTAAGTTGCTTACTTAGGGCCTCAGCCTCCTGAGCTGCTACAGGCATGAGCCACCATACTGAGCTCTGTTTTATTTTTAATTGGCTGAAACTTAAATTTTTATTATTTTAAAAAATGGACAGATAATATTGTGTATATTTGTCATGTACACTATAAAGCTTGAAGTATGTATACTTACTCCATTCTTCCTAGTTAACTTTGTCCTGTGAGGTTTTCCAAGAGGCATCCTATTCAGAAAGTCCCATCAGACTATCTGGATTGGTCTCTCTGAAGAACCTGTTGGACCACTAGTTACCACTATATGACCAGGATTGCCACAACTGCCCGGCCAGGTCAGAATTTTGCAGTGTGCCCTGGGCCAGAGCATAGGGCATCCACCAATATCTACACATCTTTTGCTGTGAGTTCTCTCTCTCTTCTGTCTTTGTTTATAGATGATACAGTTGATCCAGTTTTGAAAGGTTTCTCAATGTTTTTAGTGGGGAGAGACAGGGGCCTGCCTCTTGTGAAGGGCTCCAGAATGGTGGTGAAGCTGAATGTCCACCTCCACCTCACATTTTCCACTGTAGAAACCCTGGAGTGTAGGGGGGTGGGCCATGTGTGGTTTCATTCCAGCTGGGAAAGGGAGAACATGGGGAAAAAATGGTCTCTCTTACCACTTGAACCTTGCTTTTCTGGATTTAAATGTTTGTCTCTGGTCACTCTTGTCTGTGGATATTTGTGGGGTGAATTTTTATGGGAGGGGCAGGATGAAGCTGAAGCACTCCTACATGGCTATCTTCCTAATGTCACTCACACTAATTATCTTTGGGTTGTTAATGTACATGTAAGTTAATTTTGTTATTTATGTATTCTTACTTTTCAAATGGTGTGTGATCAGTATGAATCAATTTTACAGTCAGAAATTAAAATAATTGGTTATAAACCTCCCTTCAATGTCTGGTCCTTTCCATGTTTTTCTGATCACCATCCCTTGCTTCAGACTGAGTGCCACTCTTGTATTGCCATTCATGTTTGGTAGCTTCAAGTACTGAATGATTTTCTGCCTAACTTTAACAGAGACAAGAATTCTAGTGTTCAGCTAAGTGGAGTGAATCTTGGACTTAGAGGAAGAGAAGAGACCTGGAAACAGGAAAATGGGAGTGCTGGGTGTGGGCAGAGAGCCAGGATAAAGACAGTCCTCAGTGTTCTCAGTGAGTTCTAATTTCCCGTTCAAGTAAGTTCCATTCCTGGGCTATGATGAATGTGCACACAGTAAGACTGAACAGTATTCATGTTTCAGACAAACTTGAATAGTGGACTAACCTTATGGAAAATATTAGGTAATACCATTTTCATAGTTTTACTTTTTAAAATTATTTTATTTTTATGTGATGCTAAGTATGAAAACCGGTGCCTTGCACATGCTAGGCAAGTGCTCTGCCACCAAATTACAGCACCATTCTGTGGTTTTACATTTTTTAAAATAAGTTTTTATAGTTGTAGATGGACACAATACCTTTATCTTATTTAGTATTATGTGGTGCTAAATGTCAAACCCAGTGCCTTTCACATATAAGGAAGTACTGTTAGTTGCAGAGCAGGCTGAACAAATTTTAGCTATGGGGCAGGCTGAACACTCAGCGCTCACCTGTCTGGTTCCCACCCTTCATTAGCCCTTCCTTTTGGGATGATTATTTTGCACCTTTTCCCTTTACTTCCTCTTGTTGTTTTTTAATTTGAAACCCACACCTAGCCCATGCCCAATCTGCTTGAAGGCAGAAGATGACACCCTTATCAACTACAGTGTGACCCAATCACTGTACACCAACAAGGCAGCTAGCACAGTAAAGAGCTATTAAAAACCTTCTCCTGCTGGGCCCTCTCTCTCTCCTCTTTTTCTCCGAGTCAATCAGACACTGCTGCAATAAAGATCCCTTGATTGCTCCGAGTGTAGTGATTACTTTTCTTTCACCATGAATAGGTATAAACCTGTCTAAGAGAAAGACAGTTTACTGCAACACAGTCTTACCTTTGAATGGTTTTTCTGGATTATTATACAATTCAGAAGTTGAAGTAGGCCTATCAGGAGTAAAGTATATGAAGGATCCCGTATGGGCAGGCACTTAAGAAGATCAGGGTTCTCAACCATCAGGAACTAAGCAGAAGGTGCCAAAGGTGTTGCTGCTTGTGTGCAAGGATAGCAAGACACCAGAGGAAAGGGTCAAAAGATTTCAGTCTTTAAACCCAGAGCTGGAACTCCTAGCACTGTTCCTCATCCTGGCCCCTGTCAGCTGCAGGTCATCTCACTGTGGGTCATGGACACCAGCCCTAAACCTGGGGGAAAATCACAGAAAACTGCCTGGGCTCTAGAACAATAGCCAAAGAAAGCCTGGACTCTGTCCTGCCTTTCTGCCCCTTTTGTTCTGGTGTGTGTGGGGGGGTGGAGGTCGCTGGCTACAAAGGATGTGATAGTAGGTCCCAGCTCTGTCAGTTTATGACTTGGGGACAGGAATAGTCTCCACTGTTAAGATCTGACAGGACACTCCATTTGGCCAGGGCAAATTCATCACTGGGACAAAGCAGTGTTCTTGCTACAACACTATCCCATAAACTAAAAGCCTGGGGAGTCTGGCAGGACAAATAACTGCACCCAGAAAAGAAAAAGACAGAAACTAAGGACAACCTGTGTTTCATAGGCAGCCTCTGCAAAGGGATCTTCAAGAATTCCTAAAGAGAAAAATGGAAAGGGCTTCTTGCATTGCATATCAGTCTGCTAGTATAAGAAAAGGCCCAAATGGAGCCTCTGGGTACAAGTGACAGTGGGGAACTCACTTAAAGTTGATGGCATTGTGATAGTGTTCATGGAGACAGGTCAGGCTCAAAAATGTCATTGAAAGCAACATAGGAGAAAAAGATTAAATCATAATTATTGTATATGTTGGATTGTCCAACCCTCTCCTGGGATGAAATTTGTTATGTAAATTAAATGCACAGATAACATTCATAAGGATTGTTTCAGAATATGAATTTTAAAAAGGTTCCCAAAATAGTAAAGATAAAAGAAAATTACAGGTATAGAAATACATTTTTTAGTATGGAAAATTAGAAGGTAAGAGAAATGTTTCTGAATGAGAAAATATTTTGTCTGGTAAAGTAATATTCTTGTGCTAACGTCCCAGATTAAAGGTGACAAAACTAAGGATGTAAAGTTGTGAATGTCTAAGTAAGTTACAGAAAGTTTGGGGAAGGGGAAGGTGTGTGTTTGTTTAATTTGGCTATAATTTATCTATCAAGATAATTTTATTCTATTTGTTGGGCTTGTGGAAACTAAGTCTTAAAGTAATTAAGGTTTGTATCTTTTTGAAAGTCTGAAATAATTACTTTGTAACTTGTTAATCAAACAACTGTTACTTAAACCTACCAATATAGATGTCACCCTAAGTATATGTGACTAGGTATAATGTATTCATTATACCTAGTCACATATACTGAGAACTATGGCTATCTAAGCCTTGTATAAGTATTATGTAAAAATTTATAAAATGGGGGGCTGGGGTTGTAGCTTAGCAGTAGAACAGAGACCCTGGGTTCTTTCCTGAGCACCACATAAAAACAAAGAAACAAATAAATAAACAAACAAAATAAAGGTATTGTGTCTACTTACAACTGAAAAATATTTTTTAAAAGTTTATAAAATGAAAGTATATGCAAGTTTACTGGCAAGATAAACACTAAGTGCTCTCTTTTATACATTGTATCTGACATTGAAGGACCATGCTCTCAATTGAAGACCTGTCTTATATATGTTTGCTTTGAGTAAGTCAATTTCTTATCATTAACCCTGTTTCCTAAATGTATAAGAAACTTAAGGCTATTGATTTTGTTAATCCATACAGACCTGTGATTACTGTTACTATACACTCTGGATTCTAAATTGCACTTTAAAGTTAAACTTAGTTGAATGCAAAGCTTTGCAAAGTTAGTGTTCTCCAAACTAAAATTATGTGTAGCAAAATCTCTTATTTGTATAAAAATAACAAATTTGGTTGGTATTTATTCATGTAATTTGAGGTTTTATAGCTGTATCAAGTAACATTTTGAATAAGTTATATATATATAATTTGGTGTTAATCTTCACATTGGAATTGGAATTTAAATACATTTTTGGAAGCTAATAATGAGAGTCTGATCTGTTTAAAGGTGAAATTGTAAAACAGGGATGCATTTTGCTGCTTTTTTCACAAAAAGAAAGTTAAAATTTCTCTTAGTCTTTGTTTAATTTATGTTTCAGATGTAATGTTGTATTGTGTTTTTTTGTCAGGATCCCCATCTTACCTGAAATAAGAGTCTGCATCCCACCTTACTATATGTTAGAATGGCTGCAAAATAGGCTAGACTTGAGATCATTTAGAGTTGTGATAGGTGGGATTATCTAGAGTTTGATGATAGCTCCAGTCTGGTGGGGGCCAGACTGGTTGGCTGGGCAAGTTGATAGCAAGATGCTCTCACACCCTCTTACAACCTTCTGACCAGCTCCATCTGTCACTGGACACTTCAGGACTAGTGGTGCTGGGAAACTTGGCTCTCTTCAGCATTTCCAACCAATGCTTCCCCCAGGCAAAATGCCCCTAGTCTGTGAAGTTTCACAGGATTGCCTGGACATGAATGACCCATGCAGACCCACTCACTATCTGACAGATAAGGATGTAAGATACCCCAGGCTCAGCCATGTTGCAGTCCCAGAATCTGAACACCATTTCACCTTGCAGAAAGACCATGAGGGATGTGCTCAAAGGAGGGACCCTGCAAAGAATTGGCAAGATGGTGGCCACCAGCACTCCCAGCAGGAGGACCTTAGGGCAGCCAAACACTAGGCACCCTGGCATAGGACATCTAGGTCTTGGCTGGTGTCCCCAGACAGAGTTGGCTGCACCACGAGGTGAGGTGGTGGTGGCAGCAAACCTGCAAGCATCCTGCCCCCCATCCCCCAGGCACTGGCCAGTGTCTCAAGATGGAGATGGCTATGTGCAATCAAATCTGCAGGCAACTTGGCAATGGACCTCTGGGTGCGGGTGGAAGCAGCAGGACTAGTAATTGAAAGTGAGGTCAGGTTGAGGTTTTTGCGGTTAAAACAACAACAACAAAAAATCACTATCAAGGGTGAAGTTCACTGGGATAAAATTTCATACCTTAAGCACAAGAACATTTGTTTTGAGCCAGCAAAATGTTTGAGATTGCAATCTAGACTACCTGTTAAGAGTGATCCTTCCATTCTACTTATATGAACCAATTTAGCAGAATCACTGGTTTTTGTTTTGTTTTGTTTTGTTTTTACTCTACAATATAAAGGAAATATAAAATATCATTCATTCTCTACCAAGACTTTTTGGTCAGAGTTCTGCAGGGAATCAGAACCAAAAGACTTATTGTAGAAATTGGCTTATGAGTTATGGAGCCAAGAAATTTTAGTGTTTGTCTGCAGGCAGGAGAATCAAGAAAGCAAGGGGTATAATTTGGTTTGAACCAAAGACCTGGGACTGAGGGATGATAATTTAAGTCCTGATCTGAGTCATGGAGACTGAGAAAAAGTGAAGGTTTTTCATATCCCAGAACCAGGAAAGATGGACATCTCAGATCATGCAGAGGAATTTGCCCTTACTATGACTTTTGGTTTTGATGAGCCCCTAAAAGGACTGGATGATGCCTGCTTTTACTAAGAAGGGAGACTTTGCTCAGTCTACTGCTTTGAGAGCAAATCTTTGCCAGAATCACTGTCAGAACACCACCCAGAAATAATGTTTTACCAGCTATCAGGGTATTCCTTAGGCAGTGTGTTGACATATAAAATTAACCACCACATTCATTGCATTTAAAAAATTGTCAATTCATTAAAAATTGTTTAAAAAACAGAGATGTTTATTTAAGTACAACAAAACATATAAAGAGAGTCCCTGAAGTTAAAAATAAAGTCTGCCATGGTATTTTACAAACAATATTGCTTGCACCATCAAGGTTGTTAGCTTTCCATCACTGTGAGGAAACTACTGAAGACAGTAAACTAAAGGAGGAAAGATTAGTTTCTGCCTCACTGTTTCAGAAATTTTAGTCCAAGTTTGGTTGACTGTATTGCTTTAGGGTCTGAGGTAGGGAAGAATATCCTAGCAGTAGGATCTGTGGCAAAAGAGACTGCTCCCTTTATGGTAGCAATGATAAATAATTTATTCTTTTTGAAAGTAGAGACGAGGGGGGAAGAGAGACAGAGAAGAGAGGAAAGAGAGGGAGGAAAGGGCCTGGGACACAAAGAGCCCTTCAGAGAGTGACCCAGCTCCTGTCCTCATAAAGTTTTCCTCACTTCTCAATAGCACCATAGTCAATACATGGATCTTTGGGGGACACCCCAGTTCTAAACGATAACAAAGGTCAACTCAAGGTGTGGAGAAATATTTGGTTACACAAACCAAGATGGAAACTGTTGAGATTTCTTGTTCCAATAGCCAGAGGCTAAGTGTATATTTCCACAGGTTAGCGAAGGACATGGCTTATCACATTAACGAAAAGTGCAGAATTGAACTATCACAAATCACAATAAAAAAGCTCAAAGTTGGCTTTTCTGCCCGCGGATGCAGCATAGAAAGCATCGTTAAAGTCTCTTTTCCTGCTGCCATCATGTCTAAATCAGTGTCCCCTAAAGAGCCCGAACAGCTGTGGAATCTATTCATTGGAGGGCTGAGCTTTGAAACAACTGATGAAAGTCTTAGAAGCCATTTTGAGCAATGGGGAGCACTCACGGACTGTGTGATTGTGAGACACCCAAACACCAAGCGCTCTAGAGGCTTTGGGTTTGTCACTTGTGCCACTGTGGAGGAAGTGGATGCAGCCATGAATGCAAGACCACACAAGGTAGATAAAAAAGTTGTGGAACCAAAGAGAGCTGTCTCAAGAGAAGATTCTCAAAGACTGGGGGCCCACTGAACTGTGAAAAAGATCTTTGTTGGTGGCATTAAAGAAGTCACTGAAGAACATCACCTACGAGATTATTTTGAACAATATGGGAAAATCTAAGTTATTGAAATCATGACTGACCAAGGCAGTGGAAAAAAAGGGGGCTTTGCTTTTGTAACTTTGATGGCCATGACTCTGTGGATGAGATTGTCATTCAAAAATACCATACTGTGAATGGCCACAACTGTGAAGTGAGAAAAGCCCTGTCAAAGCAAGAGGTGGCTAGTGCCTCATCTAGCCAAAGAGGTCAAAGTGGTTCTGGAAACTGGTGGTGGTCGTGGAGGTGGTCTTGATGGAAATGACAATTTTGGTCATGGAGGGAACTTCAGTGGTCATGGTGACTGTGGTGGCAGCCATGATGGTGGTGGACATGGTGGCAGTGGGGATGGTTACAATGGATTTGGTAATGATGGAAGCAATTTTGGAGATGGTGGAAGCTACAATGATTCTGGGAGTTATAACAATCAGTCATCAAATTTTGGACCCATGAAGGGTGGAAACTTTGGAGGCAGAAGCTCTGGACCTTATGGTGGTAGAGGCCAATATTTGCCAAATCATGAAACCATGATTGTAATGGTGGTTCCAGCAGCAGCAGCAGTAGCCATGGCAGTGGCAGAAGGTTTTAATACTGCCAGGAAACAAAGCTTAGCAGGAGAGGAGAGCCAGAGAAGTGACAGGGAAGCTAAAGGTTACAATAGATATGTGAACTCAGCCAAGCAGTGTTGGCAGGGCCTAGCTGCTACAAAGAAGACATGGTTAAGACAATACTCATATGTATGGGCAAAAAACTCAAGGGCTGTACTTGCGACTAATTGTATAACAGGTTATTTTTAGTTTCTGTTCTGTGAAAAGTTCAAAGCATTCCACAAGGGTATTAATCTACTTTGTTTTTGGCACCCGGGCTGTTGATTGCTAAATGTAATAGTCTGATCATGACGCTGAATAAATGTCTTTTGAAAAAAAGCTCAAAGTTGAAGTTACAGGATCTTCATGAGGGTCATCATATCCTGGGGTATCGGGGATCAATAGGTGGCAAAGAAAAAGTGGGTGTGGCTGTTGCAATGGACAGGAGAGGGAAAGCAGCTATCAGAATAGTCCATCTCTTGCAAAAGAGGGTATAGGCCCATTGTGTCCCTAAAAGTGAAATACCTGAGGGTCTTCTAAATCCTGACTGGATGTGAGTAAGCAAAAGAACCATATATAAATTAGGGGTTTGTTTGAGCCATTAAGGCACAGAAGCCACTTTTCTGGGAACTCCTGGGTGAAATTCCCCAGTTCAAGAAAGCCCAGATCATGCTGGCCCTTGTCTTGGCTCACAGCTTTAGGACCAAACAACCTATTTCCTTCAAGATCCTTGCAACACCAAGAAACAAGCACCAAAACAACCCTCCTACCACATTGAAAACTATCTACTGACCCCCTTGATCTGTACCATGATAAATAAGACAAGCATGGGCCTATTCTTTGTTAGAAGTCAGACCCCTTTGATCAGCTCAATGGGTCACACCTACCTTTGAAAATATATAACCTTTGCCTTTTTGACTTTACTTCTTGATATATTACTTTCATAGTTTTTGGTGACCTTCACCCTTGTGAGATGGGCATGGTAACCATTACACTATGGTGATCCTCTACTCAAAATCTGAATCCCTCTAAAGCTAACAAGCTACAATTCATTGCTTCATCAATAGCCTTCAGGACAGGAACCCTCTCATTTTCTTAACAACTAAAATGTCGATAGCCAAAGTTAAATGAGAAAAATTCCAAAGTTAATAAAGAACATTTAAATTATGCTTTTTAATGGATTATTTTAATGGATTATTATGTTTGTTAGGGATGATGCTAACAGTAGGTCTGAAAATTATTAGAACAAGAAGCTGGCAATCTGAAATAATTTATGTCAGTGTTCTCATAATTGTCAGATTTCAATGTGGCTTATCCATCCAAGCAGGCCTGCCTTGTAATTAAATCATATAAATGTTTTATTGGTTCTAATGTAATTCCTAAACAGGTTAAATCAAATAAAAGCTTTGATAAGTATTTGTACCACTCCATACTACCTTTGGAGCTCCACTTACAGAAAGTTATAAAAATTCTTTTATTTTTCTGATTTGTAAATGTGTGTACATAATGCTTATGTCTATGTTACATGATATTAAAATTGACTTATAAATCAATAAGCATGCTCATATTTTAAAATTAACATAAAATGGGCCCAAATAGCTTTAATTCACTTGATTTAAAAAGTTTCAATTGAAATAGGGTAGAGAGATAAAAATAAAGATATCTTTAAAATTATTAATTCAAAATTTTCCAGCTGGTTAAATAATTAAGTTGGGGTTCAGAGACAGAATGCTCCCCTAGCACATGTGAGGTGCTCGGTTCAATCCTCAGCACCACAATAAATAAATAAAATACAGATATTAAAATAATAATAATAATAATAATAATAATAATAATAATAAAGTTGTTAATCCCTATGATATTTAAAATTTATATCTATTTGCTTCTAACAATTTTCTTTAACAGGAAAAAGATAATTAATACTGTTATCTACATTTGTTTGATGTCTTGTATCTTACAGTTAAGAATAAATACATTTAAGGTAAAGGGGAGTAATTATATGTCTTTATTAAAAGAGGTACTTATTGATTTGCAAGGTTAGAGTGCTAGAATGTCATCCATTGGATGCTAAAATATCATCTACTAAATATAAAAACATCAGATCCTATTAACTAAAATATACTTAAACTTTAGATGTGTTTGTAATTTGGTTAATATAAAATAAGATCTAAACTTCCTTTATTTTTTATGTCCTCATGAGAACCAAGGGGCTGGGAGTTAAACTTCTATCAGGTGTGATTTATATAGAAAGGTTTAAGAAAAATTTCACCCAGTAAAGTAAAAGGCTATAAATGTCTCAGTAAATTAAAACAAAATATGTACAAAATAATTTTCAAAATGTTTACATATAGCTAAATTGGTTACATGAAATTAAAACAATCAGCTGAAGTTATTGAAAGATTTTTACTCTTTAAATCCTGCTAAATTTCTGACATGAGGCCTATTTACCAATATAGATAAGATCTTTTCACAGACCTTTATTACTTGGGCATTCTAACTAAAGGATAAAAGAAATAAGAAATACTGAAAACATTAATCTACTCTCATTCCAATAAAATAATTTTTTATGTCTGTTGAGTTTTATTATTTAAAAAAAAACTAGTTTTAAAGGATTTAAGGTATATAAAATTTTGTTTAAACAATAACTGTTATTTTAAAAGTACCACATTACATTCCATATTTCAAATTTTTCTTTAAAAGCTAAACTTGGTTAATATAAAAAAATCAGTGTAATTATGATAATTATTAATAACATATTAATTGTATCTTTATTTCCCAAATATACACGTCATTAAAGTACAAGATTTAAAAGAACATTTTACTAAGCTGATGTTCTTCAAACAAAAGTTTCTACAACAATAGCTCTTAAACTATATAATAATAACAAATCAATTGGAAATTAATGGTGTTATTTAATATTTTATATTTAAATAAATACGTTATAAAATTTTACGTTACTCTCTACACTGAGAAGTAAACTATATTTCGAAAAGACAATTAAGACACACTGGCTTATTTAAAAGTTAACAATATGAAGTATATAATTTTTTGTGTGTGTGTGGTGTTAGGGATTGAACCGGGGGCCTTGTGCAAGGGAAGCACTTTACCAACAGGTCATGCCTTGCTTTGAAAATATGATTCTTGCCATTTTGTATTTATTTCTTGATAGATTACTTTCACAGTTTTTATTTCACAGCCAGCCCATCTCTCCCATGGGTACCTTGCCCATGCTGGATATGAACGGAGAGCTGTAGGCTAAGTTAGAATACATGATGACGTACTGGAGGCCTCTGGATTTGTACTTCAATCTTCATCTGCTCTATGGAGGAAGAGCAGGGAGTAGACGGGCAGAAGACCGTTAAGGCCAGTTATTTAACTGAATCACATTTTCAGAAGTTTCTTGGGAGCACCTTTAGAAAAGAAACAGGTGTTACTTCGACTCTCTGAAGAAATTCTATCTCAATTCTTCTGGGTGCTCACCTTGTGATATGTATTTCCCTCCATCCATTACCCAAGGATCCAACAGCCTCTATCACCCTCCTCCCTTCTTTCCCACAGGCCAGAATCAGTTCCTGCCCTGCTATAGGCTTTGGTCTCAGGACTGAAGCCCTAATGACTGGATCTGCTCCCTGACTGGAAGTCTGCTCCTCCCCCGATAGGAGGGTCCATAGGACCTGGGGATGCGGAGAGTCCGGCCAAAGAGAGGGGATATGGAACCTAGTTCCCAGACTTTGGGTGGGGTTGCAGATGACATGTTTCTTCCCCTTCTCCCTCAACCTCTCCTTACCTGGGAGCAGCAGAGCTCTAAAAGTGACTGGCCCTGCCTACTCCCTCCACTCTGGTTAAGTCAGCTGGAGCATCAGACCCCAGCAGCTGCTCAGCCCCACCAGTCTCTGCAGAGGCTCTGCTCAAGGCAGGGGCTGCTGAGCTGGCTCAGGATCTGGAGTCTGCAGGAGGCTGGGTTCCAGGGCCACAGCCCAATCCTGGTGTTGTAGGAGTCCCCAGAGAACTGGCATCCTCTGCCTTCATCCTGAACAGACTCCACTCTGTTTTCAACTCAGCTTCTGGAAATGAGCCTCCTGTGGGAATGCAGCCCTGAACTCCAGCCTTCCAGGTTGGGCTGGGAAAGGCCTTCCCTGTGCCTTACCCTGGCATTAGCCATAGGACCCTCTCTCTCGCTCTCTTTTATATATGAACATAATACCTTTATTTTAAGTTTAAACTCAGTGCCTAACACATGCTAAGCAAGCACTCTACCACTGAGCCAGGACCGAGGTCCCAGGACCCTCTTCTTTGACTGTGGGTATGAAGTCCCTTTCTCTGTACACACTGAATGGAGATACCATGCTGCCATCTTTCAGGATTGGGTATTTCCTTCCTGTGTTCCTGTTATCTCCACACCATGCCCCACTGTGTCCCTCTTATAGAAATCTGGTCTGAATCAGACCTGCATAAGCTAAAACCCTTTAGAATCCACAGGCGACCTTGGTATGGCCACTCCTCTTTCCCTTGGGCCCTGAGAGGGAGGATTTCTCAGAACTCAGGGCTGAGCATGGTCAAGCTATTGCTTCCAGTGACTGGAGGCCTGATTCTTCTGTCTCACCTCAGAATGGGAAGGACCAGTCAAGGTACAGACTAGGATCTTGGGAATTTACTTGCCTGTCCTCATTGCTCCCCCATCGCCCCCATCCCTCTCTTCAATCTGCCTACAATACCTGTCAGAAAAAAATTATGATGCATCCTATGATGAGGATTCTAGTGATTAAAGGTACTGAATTCCAGTGATTAAAGGTACTGGCTGAGGACTTCTCAGTGACTGTGTCTGGGGTGGTGGTTGAAGGTCCTGAAATGAAAACACAAGAGTGTTAGCCCTTCTTCAGACCAAAATATGAGGACATATCTGCTTAGATCCTGCTGCCCCAAGTCATTCAGGAAGGCAGATCTCTGCTATGTGGCAGCTGCTGTGACAGGTCCTGAGAAGTGAGGGAGACAGGAAACAGGCCATGTCTTTAAGGGGCTCATATAGCTAATGGGAGAAGCCTGGGTGACCATACAACTCATCCTTCCTGGTGGCAGAATATGAGGAGACCCATGAGGATGGTGGTGGAGAAGCTGACATGTGAAGTGATTTAGAGGAATTTCCAAAAAGAGACGAGCACATGTCAGACCCAAAGAATGTGCACTAAAAAAGAGGCATTAGGAGGTGAGAAGGGAAAAAGATAGGAAGACTATAACTATGAATGTTAACCCAGGTCTGACTCATGCTTGATGGATTGTACACACACACACACACACACACACACACACACACACACGTAGCAGCATCTCATGTGAATCCCACTTCTTCCCCCTCCTGCCAGTTACCTGTTGGCTCCAACTCCGCCTCCCATTCCTTCAAGTTCTGAATCCAGGTTCTACAGTCACCTATCGAGGACCTGTGCAACAACTCGGTCACCTCCTTGTCATTTTCCCACATTTTTTTCATCCAGTTGGACCCAGGATGTATCTCTCTCCACTTTCTGTTGTCTGAGTCAAAAAGGAGCCACATCTGTTCATTGAAGCCAAACTTCCAGGAGCTGTTGGATTTATGCTGACAACACATCCTGCCCTCCAGGGTGTTCAGACCTGCCCTCATCAGAGAGAAATCATCCTCCTTTCTTAACAAATCCTTTGTCCAACTCAGTACCACCTTCCCTGTTTTCCTTCTAATCTGGCTGTGTTCTGTCCTCCAAAACAGCTATGTCTGGGCTTTTAGAGGGACCAACATCTAACTCTTTTTTTTTTATATGCACACAATCAATTTCCTTCAACCAATATCAGCTCTCTCATGTCCCTGGACTATCCTTACATACCTCTGGCCATGTCATTTTCTGCTTTAATGTCAGCTAGTTTCTGTTTTAGTGTATTCCCAATATCTCTCAGTGAGGTTTTCTGCTCTTCCCAGGTGACTGTGGCACTCACTTTCCCTCCCAGGGCACTCAAGGAGTTAACCTTGTCCATGCCACAGTCATAGGAGAAAAAATTCTTCTGGTCCACCTGGGCATGGACTGTACACCATTGCTGTCCAGGTGCTGCCTTAGAAGTCATAGCAAAGGGAGTGAGTGCCTGTGAGGGAAAAAGGCGGGTTGGGCTGGTGAGAAAGGACCCTTTAGGCATCTCCTCTCCATCCCTCTGAAGGGCTGAGCTGGCAGAGCAATAATGGCCCTTCCCAAGCTCTCTGCTTCACCTGTTTAAGGTGAGCATGTTCCCCTCCTTTGAAGTGGAGGGGACAGCAACCTCATGTCCCAGGACATAGCCCACTTCCCCTCTGCCCTTTGAACAATGCCTACACCCAGCAGCACATCACCTTGCAATGGTGGTGCCAGGCCTGCTGTGAGGGAAGGGCCTGCCTGGCAGAGGACGATCAGACACAGGAGAAGGGACTGTGCATGCTGAGTCATGGTGGGTGCAGTGAGGATGGGATCACAGCTGCATTAGAAAGAGTTCATAATTATGGTTCATAGCTTTTAGCTTGACTCTTAGGAGATGGCACTACTGTCCCAGGAGATTGCCTTTTTTTAGGTTGGAAAGTGATATTGTAATCTGAATAAAATGAAAAATCCATAGTTTGAAGAAAGGTAGTAAAGGAAGGAATCAGAAGCATGTGCTTTGTGGCTCAGAAAATTGTATATGGCAGGTTAGATATACTAGAAAAGCCAGAAAAATGACCAGTCCACTGTGATTTTTAAGAAAGCCTGGGAGACTCTTGTTTATCAAGTGTATTAAAAATATCTAGTATCCAAACCTGAACCAAAATTAGTGGAAAGGAAGAAATAAATAATAAGTTCAGAGCAGAGCACAAATAATAAATCAGAGACTAAAAAGGAGCACGAGAGAGTAATGAAATAAGGAGCTGGTTCTTCAAAGAACTAAACACAGGTGAAAAGTCAGTAGTTAGACAACTAGGCAAAGTAGAGAGAAGACTCAAATTCAGACAAGAAAAGGGAAAGGTTGCAACTGACACCACAAAAGTACAAAGGATCATTTGAGATTATTAGGAACAAAGATACCCATGTTTGTTATTATTTGCAAAAATTTGGTAACCTAGAATAAATGGAAAAATTCCTGAACACTTACACATATATATCTAACCCAGCCAGATTGAATCATGAATAAATAAAAAAGCTGAGCAGACCTATAATAAGTAACAAGATTGAATCAGTAGTAATAGCCTTCCAGAAAAGAAAATTCCAATACAAGAGAGCTTTACTGCTAAAAGTTCTACCAAATATTTGAAGAACAGTTTCTAGTTCTCCTTAAGTAATTCCCAAAAATAGAAGAGAAAGAAATTCTTCCAAATACATTTGATAAAGCCAGCAATTCCATGATACCAAAACCTGACAACACACACAAAAACTAATCCACAGCTATTTTTAAAAAATATTTTTAATTGTTGATAAAACTTTATTTTATTTATTTATTTATATGTGGTACTGAGAATCGAACCCAGTGCCTCACACACGTCAGGCAAGTGTGCTACTGCTGAGCCCCAGCCCCAGCCCCCACAGCTAATATTTTTGATGACTAAAGATACAAAAATCCTGAACAAAATACTAGCAAACTAAATTCAATTGCCCACTAGAAAGATTATTCAACATGACCAAGTGGAATGCATCTCAAGGATGCAATAATGGTTCAACACTATCTAATCAATAAATGTAATATCCCACATTAACAGAATGAAGGACAAAACCAATATAATAGATGTAGAAAATGAATTTGATAAAATCAACATCTCTTCATGATGAAAATGCTGAACAACTAGGTATAGAAGGAATACATCTCAACATGATAAAAGGTGTGTCAAATAAGCCATCAGCAAGCATCATATCAAATGGATAAACACTGAAAGTTTTTTTCTCTCAGATCTGAAACAGAAGAATGATGCCCATTTTACGACTTTTAATCAATGGAATTCTGGGAGTGCTTGCTAGAGCAATCAGTCAAGAGAAAAAATGAAGGGCATCCAAACTGCGAAAAAAGGAATAAAATTCTCACTGTTTGCAGATGAACTGATGTTACATTTAGAAAACTCCAAGGACTTCACCCAAAACTAGTAGTGGTAATAGATGAATTTAGCAAAATTGCAAGATACAAAAAAATAAAATTATTAGAGTTGTTATATACAAATAGCAAATCATCTGAAATAGAAATCAAGGAAACAATACTACTTACAATAACTGCAAAAAATATAAAACCTTGGAACAAATTAAAATAAAGAGGTAAAAGATCTCTAAAATGAAAACTATAAAGTAATGAGGAAAGAAATTGAAAACAACAACAACACACACACACACACACACACACAAATAAAAAGATAACCAATATTGTTCAAATGTCTATTCTACCCAACAAGAACAGCAGATTCAATGTAATCACTACCAAAACACCAAGAGCATTCTTCACAGAACTAGAAAAGACAATCTTAAAATTTCTATGGAACCACAAAGCTCCTGAAGAGTCACAGTTATCCTGCATGAAAAGAACCAAGCAAGAGGAGTTCCATGACTTGACTTCAAAATACAGGACAAAGCTGGAGTAATCAGAACAGCATGGTGCTGAATTACAAACAGAAGCATGGACCCATGGAACAGAAGAGAGAGCATAGAATTCGACCCACACACCTACAGCAGCCTATTTTTGAAAAAGGTGTAAGAATGTACAGTAGAAAAAGGACAGTTTGGGGGCTGGGATTGTGGCTCAGCAGTAAAGCGCTCACCTACACGGGAATGACCCGGGTTCGATTCTCAACACCACATAAAAAAAAATAAAGGCATTGTGTTGTGTCTATCTTAAAAAAAAATTCTCTCTCTCTCTTAAAAAAAAAGACATTTTTTTCTATACATGGTGTTGGGAAAACAGGGTAGGGAATTCACAGGAAAAAGAATGAAACTAGACCCCTGTGGCTCTTTACTCAGAAACAATCGACTCAAAGTGGTTTAAATGGGCAGTGGTAAAATGCTTGCTTACCAGGCAGGAGAACCAGGGATTAATTGAAAAAAATAAAATTTTATTTTTAAATATTTTAAGGCTATTGTAATGGGAAAATATTTTTTAGACAAGACCCTAAAAGTAGAGAAAACAAAAGCAAAAACAGATAAACAAGATGAATCAAAATAAAAAATCCTCTGCACATCAAAGGCAACAGTTTTGGGAGTGGAGAAACAACCTACAGAATGTCAGAAAATATTTGCATGTTGTGTATCAGGTAAGAGGTTATATATGGAACTCAAAGAACTTAATAATTAGAAAACAAATAGCCTGATTGCAAAATGGAGAAAAAAATCTGAAGACATTTCTCAAAAGTGATAAGTAAATGGCCCATAGGCACACAAAACTGTGCTCAGTATCACCAGTCATCTTTGAAATGCACATCACAACCACAAGGTGACATCATCTCACTCCAGTAAGAATAACTGTTAACAATAAAACAAACAAACAAACAAAAAGTGCCTGCAAGAGAATCCTGTATATTGCTAGCGGGATGTAGATTCATAGTGGGGGAGAGGTAAGAGGGCTTAGGCAACCAGGGCAAGATGGCAAGGGAAGAGGTTGGGCAGGGCCCAAACAAAGGAGCGTGGGGAGGGTCTTCTGATGAGGTCAACTTCCTGCTTGACCTAAGTGCTGGTGGTCACAAGTGGGGAACCCAATCAGATAGACACTTCCATATTAGCACTCCCAAGCAAGAAATCCAAAAGGGAAACTAAAACAGATGCATGGACAGAGGGGGAACCAATAAATAATATTTAGGAGTTTGTAGACAGGGGAGGAGATAAGAAAAGGAGAAATTCCAGAGACCATCAAAAGAACAGGCCAAAACTCCCACTGGATTCCCAGCTCTGAGGCCCCCTTTTCTCAGAGAAGTCCTCTCTATATCTCTCTCACTTTTGCAATAAACCCACTTCTATCTCAGTTTCCTGTTCTTAGATTCTTCAATGAATGAACACAATGATAGGTGTTTTCTAATTATTAATTATAGGTGGTAATAATAGGGCCACTAGGAAAAACAGTATGAGGTCCTTAAAATTTAAAAATTGAACTAGCATATGATCCAGGAATTCCTCTACTGAGTAATATCCAAAGTAAATAAATACAGTCTGTCAAAGACATCTGCATTCCCATGTTCAATGTAACACTATTCAAAAAGGCAAAGAAACATAAACAATCTAGGTGTCAATCAAGTGATTAACAGATTTAAAGACAATATGATACATAACACAAACTGGAATACTATTCATCCATATAAAGGACAAAATCCTGTCATCTGCAACACAATTGATGAAAATGGATGTCATCATGTTAAGAGAAGTAAGCCAGAAAGACAAGTATCATATGATCTCACTTTCATGTGGAATCCAAAAAAAGTTCATCTCAGTATTTGAAATCAGATGGTGTGTACAGAAAAAGGGATGGGAGATGTTGATAGATGGGAATTAATTTGCAAGTAGATAACAGTGATAATTTCTGGTGTGCTCCAGCACAGTAGAGTGACTGTAGAAAACTGTATTTTGCTTAACTCAAGAATCTAGAAAAGGGCTGGGGTTGTGGCTCAGTGGTAGAGCATTTGCCCGTCAAGTATGAGGCACTGGGTTCCATCCTTAGCACCACATAAAAATAAAATAAAGGTATTGTGTTCATCTACTATATTAAAACAAAAACCTTAAACTAACAACCAAGCCCTAAGGAGGGGCTCAGGTTCTACTCCTGGACATCTACTCATATCAGAAACAGAGAAAGATACCAACAAAGGGACACATGTAAAAAAAAGAGGAAAGAAAATCCATCTCATTTGAAGTGAAAGTCCGTGATCTCAGAAAACATGAGGAAACAGGCACGCCCCCCCTTCACAGTGCTCCAACAAAGGATCCCACAGTTATAGAAGTAGATAAAATCACAGATAAAGATAATGAAAAACTAATTATTAAAATGTCCAATGATCTAAAAGAAGATCTAACAACTGAATAAGAGAATAAATGCAGATGAAA
The DNA here is from genome assembly GCF_052094955.1 of Ictidomys tridecemlineatus. Lineage (NCBI taxonomy): Eukaryota > Metazoa > Chordata > Mammalia > Rodentia > Sciuridae > Ictidomys > Ictidomys tridecemlineatus. The sequence continues at coordinate 353,691 of NW_027522508.1, read as the reverse complement.
GACCATGTCGATAAAGAAACGGCGATATTGAAAAGAAACCAATGAGAATAGCTGTACATGAATGAGACAAGGAATCGAATTCAAAGTTCCCTGGGGACAGCGCCAACGCGTTAGACTGCCTAGAAAGCAGCGCTTCCAGCTTTGAGGATAGGACGTCAGGCCGTGAAGACAGAGTGAATCAGCTGACTACCCGGTGCGCAAAGAAGAATCCAAACGAGGGGCGCGGTAAGGTCCCGGGCGCTGGGCTGTACGGCTCTTCCCGCTGCTCTCCTTTCCCTCTCGTGTCTCCCTGCCCAGGCCGCCCTCCTTAGGCCGGGCGCCGGCAGAAAGCCGCTGCCGGCAGCGCTCCCAGCTCTCGGACAGTGACGGACTTTTCCCTGCAGCGTTAGGTCCTCTGCCACTCGCCCCCATCCCCGCAGTAACTGTCTCCGGCATCAGCAAAGAAGCCACCGGTCCGCGGCCCCCGCCCTTCACCCCCCAGCAGCCAGCTCTCCAGACCCCTTCCCTGCACCCTCTCTCCGGCCGCCCTCTCCCCCCACCGTCTGGCTCTCCCCCCACCTCTCGCCCGCCCCCTCCGCTCTCGCCCGTTCTCCGCGCCGCCAGCTCCACTGCCCCCGCCGGCTCTTTCCACTCGGCCTCTCCCTCACTGCCCCCCAACTGTCCCACGCGTCTCGACGGCTGTCGCTCCCAGGCCCGCGCCCTCCACTCTTGCCCGCTCTCCCTGCCAGTCCCCGCTTCTCTCCGGGTGGGCCAGGGAGGGAGAGCAGCGCGACCAGGGTCCCCCTGCCTCTCTCCATCTTCCCCGCCCTCCAGCCTTGCTTCTTGCCTGGGACTGGCTCGCGGGGCTCTGGGTCCGAGGGTTCCGGGCACCCCGCCTCTGCGTCCTCCCCAGGTCGGCGGGACGTCTGGACTCCGTCGTGCTCCGGCCACCACTTGGAAGCACTTGCCGGTCCCGCCTGGTCCCTTTCGAGGACTCCGAGCCTGCTCCCCATCCGGCCTGGTATGGGGCTCCTCCTTGTGGCCAGAGGAGAAGATGGACCGGATCTCGGGGCCATGGCGCCTCACCTTGAACTCCTACCAGCTGGGTGTTCTGGGGGCGGGCCGCTAGGCGGCTCCAGTCCTGAGGCTGGGGATAGGCAAAGCGCTGCTCTGGCTAAACTTTGATAGGTGGCACAATACCTTTATTTTATTTGTTCATTTTTATGTGGTGCTGGGGATCAAACCCAGTGTCTCACGACTGGTAGGCAAAAGCTCTACCACTAAGTCCCACTAAGTCCCACTTGCAGGTTTTTTTCCCCCTGGGTATGGGATAGTTTTCAAACTTTTTTTTCCTTAATGTGTAAAGCTGTGACTGTAACAGTTACAGTTCATCTTCTGAAAGTAGCCGTCATTGCTCTAAGGCTTATTTTTTTTTAATTCCCCCCTTCTCTCCTCTCCCCCTCCCTAACAAGTTTAGGGAGATGGTGTAATCTTTTCTTCCCCTAGTTGATTGCCCTGGAACTCACCCACTACTGGGAGGAGATGACTGCTGAAGATCTGGAAATCAAATGGATCTAAAAGACATCTACAGAATATATTACCCCCAAGCAGCTGAATTTACCTTCTTCTCAGAAGCTCATGGAACCTTATCCAAAATAGACCATAATCTAAGTCACAATGTACATCTTAAAATACCAAAAAATTGTCATAATGGCATTAATCCTTTAGGATTATAATGGAATGAAACTAGAATTCAACAGTAAGAAAAAAGAATTGATACCACATAAATACATGGAGATTGAATACTCTGAAATGAATAATGGATCATAGAAGAAATTAGAGAAAAAAAATCATGAAGTTCTTAGAGACAAGTGTGAAGTGAGAAACAATATATCAAAACCTCTGGGATAGTATGAAAGCACTTCTAAGGGAAAAATTCATAGTGCAAAATTGCAATCTTTAAAAAATGGAGAGATCCTAAATAAATAATCTTATGCTCCATTTCTAAGACTTAGAAAAGGAAGAGCAAACTACTCCCCAAAATAATGAAATTGAGAATTAAAAAAATATACAGGGTCAATACAGGAAATGGTTGGTTCTTTGAAAAGGTACATAAGATTGATAAACCCTTAGCCAAACTCACCAAAAGAAAAGGAGAGAGAAGCCTTTAACAAAAAGGATGAAAAAAGAGATGTTATCACAGACATTTCTGAAATTCAGAGAATCATCAGAAACTATTTTGAAAATGTATACTCCAATAAATTGGAAAACCTAGAACACATTGAATAAGTTCTAGACATATACAATCACCCAAAGTGAACCAGGAAGACATTTAAAACCTAATATAAAGTAATAAAATTGAGATGACAATTAAAAGTCTTCCAACAAAGAAAAGCCCAGGACAAGATGGATTCTCAGCTGAGTTCTATCATACCTTTAAAAAAGAAATAACACCAGACTTTCTCAAATTATTCAACAAAATTGAAAGGGAGGGGATACTCACAAATCCACTCTCCAAAGTTAGTATAACCCTGATACCAAAACCAGATAAAGATAAATCAAGGAAAGAAAATTACATAGCAATCTCCCTGAAGAACATAGATATAAAAATCCTTAATAAAATGTTATCAAACCACATAAGAAAACATTTTAAGAGGACAATACATTATTATCAAGTGGAATTCATCCCAGGAAGGTAAGGTCTGTTCAACATGTGCAAATCAATAAATGCAATTCTTAGCCAGGTGTGGTGATGCATGCTTGTAATCTCAGTGACACAGGAGGTGAGACAGGAGGATCCCAAGTTCAATGCCAACCTCAGCCTTGGGGAGGCACTAAGCAACTTAGTGAGAAACTGTCTCTAAATATAATACAAAATAAGGGCTGGGGATGTGGATCAGTGGTTGAGTGCTCCTATGTTCAATTCCTGGCATGCCCAAAATAAAATAAAATAAATGTAATACTCCACACAGATAGAATTAAGGACAAGAATTATGTGATCATCTCAATAGATGCAAAAAAGGCCTTTGATAAGAAACAGAACCCATTCATGTTAACCTGGAGAAACTAGGTATAGAAGGAACATACTTCAATATTATAAAGACTTGATAACAAACCCAAAGCCAATATCACACTGAATGGAGAAAAACTGAAAGCTTTTTCTCTAAAATTAGCAATATTATACTTTCACCATTTCTATTCAATTTAGATTTTGAAACTCTACCCAGAGCAAGTTGTCAAGGGCAGGAAATTAAAGGGATACAAATAAAAAAAAAGAAGAAGTCAAACTATTTGTTTGCTGATGACATGATCCTATATCTAGAAGACCCAAAAAATGTTAATCAGAAGGCTTTCTAGAAATGATAAATGAAACCATCAAAGTAGCGGGATATAAGAACACATTTATAATAGTTTCCTATACTCCAACAGTGATTCAGCTGAGAAGATGATAAGAAAAATCACTTTATTTAAAATAACCTCCACAAACAAACAAAAACAAAACCCCAAACCAAGAACCCAAACCCAAACCAAACCAAACAAAAACATCCAAACCTTTGGGAATTAATATAATCAATGAGATGAAAAACTCTACAAAAAAACCTTAAAACTCTTAAGAAAGAAATTAAAGAAGACCTCAGAAGACGGAAAGACCCCTCCTTGTTCTTGGAGAGGCAGAGTTAATAATGGCCATACCTCCAAAAGTAAAATATAGATATAATGCTGCACTCTGGCTGGGCACAATTCATGAGCCACTTATTAAGCAGAAACGAACTTTATTTTTTGAACGCACACACCGCACCACGCCAGCTCTTCAGGAATTCCCTCAGAGGCCAACTGCCACCACAGGCTCTCCCGGCCAGCACCTCAACTGCTCTTGAGGCAGATTAGCTGGGTTTCGTGGGCAGATCCAAAAGAGTCCCCCAATGAGCAGCTCTGTGGTCTGAAAGGGCTGGGAAACAGCCCAATGAGCATCACCACAGAGGAGCCAATCAGCTGGTGCTGGGGCCAGTTTGGCTGAGGCTCTCAACAATTTAATATCATCCTCATTAAAATACCAATGGCATTCTTTACAGAAATAGTGTTGAGAGCCACAGCCGAAGGGGCCCCAGCAAACTTCCAGCTGCCAGCAAACTTCCAGCTGCCAGCAGAAGATAACACCATCATACAATCCATAGGGACAAGGCATAGTTGAAAGAGCTCATCAAACTATTAAAATGATCTTATGAAAGCAAAAAGAAGAAATTGGGAATGGGTATTTATTCCCCAAAGATAAACTTAAAATAACCCTTTTTACTCTAAACTTTTAAAATTTGGATTCATCAGGGTTTAGTGCTGCAGAAAGGCATATATGTCCAAAAAATGTACATAAGCCCAAGGTACTTTGGAAGGATATTCTAACAGGAAAATGGAAAGGTCCTAACCCAGTAATTGTCTGGAGTTGGGAGTCTGTTTGTGTGTTTCCACAGGGAGAAGAGCAGCTGATTTGGATTCCAAAGAGATTAACCAAAGCGATTTCTACAGACCAAAAATAAGATGATTTGGCTCAAATCCATAACAGCTGATATCCAGAACTCCAGTTTGGCCACCCTTACATCTGTGACAGAACCAGGATGCTTTTTTAAATATCTATTTTATTATTGCCCTTTCCCACATCATGAAGTTCTATTTTGTTTTTTGAGCTCATACAGACCTAGGTTAATGTTTTGCTGATCAGTTCTATTTTTTGACTATAGAGTTTTTAAACATTGCAATAGAGACTTCACCTTTAAAAAGTTATAAGGCCTTTACTATTATGTTATGTGTTGTGTGCACACTTGTGTTTTATGTTGTATGTTTGTATGTACGTATGTCTATATATCATATATGATGAACACTCATGAAAAAATGGATCCAAATATATTTTTTATTCATGTGATTTAAATGGTTTAATTTAAATTGGGTTTAAAATTAAATTAAACCATTTAAATCCTGTTGAGGATTATTTTAATATGTGAACAAAAAAGGTTAAGAGATCTGTTTGTTTACTTTCACCTTTCCTTTTCATTATATTTAATAATTCTGTTCAAGATAATGTAAATTGTCAAGAAAATTGTTTTCTTTTAGTGACTTCTGGAATGTTACATAATTTTTTCTTTAACTGCTGAGGGCCATTGCCAAGTAGGAATGACGCATGGCATGACCCAGGTCATTTGCAGTGACATTTCATGTAAGGTGACCTTGCTCAAGGACCAGGGCGGATCGGGTTTAGGGCGGACCAGGGTTTAGGGTGCTCCTTGGGTTTAGGGCGGTTCCAGGTTTAAGGTGCACCCTACTGGGAATGGGGCGTAACCTGCTGCCTCAGGCATGCCCACTCCTTGAGTTCCCATTTAGTTCTGGTGGGATTCAGAGAGTATTTGGGATTCAGAGCCTGGTGGATTTTGCCCAGAACGTTGATTTCCCCAGAACGTGTGTAGAGTGCCGGTGTGAGTTCAAGAATAAACAATTGCTGTTTGAATCTACAAGGCTGTGAGTGGCTCGTGATTTTCTGCCCAGCCAGACTGCAGCATTTAACCATTATTGCCAGAATTCCTATCTTCATCCCAGTGCTGGTGAAGACAAAGATAAAACCAATCTGCAGCTTCTGCAATAGCCATCACTGAACTGCTTGCAGAACTTCCCAGTGCTGGTGAAGACAAAGATAAAACCAATCTACAGCTTCTGCAATAGCCATCACTGAACTGCTTGCAGAACTTGCCTGGACTATGTATCACTTGTATGCATTGTGAATTCACCTGTATGCATTGTGAACTATCTGTTGGTGCAGTGACTTGTGGTAGTGTTGGGGTATTTTTGCTGATGATGTCATCAGTGGTACAATTTATCCAAAAGGAGCCATCAATTGGCTTGGTGTTTCTTCCTCCCTTCTGCTTGTCATGATCGTTCAGCTAAAATTTGGGGGCCAACAGAGGTGAGGCAAAGAACCTCACCCCCCCCAGTACAAAGACCTCTCCATGGGTGTGGCTGTATACTGGACCAGTAGTCAGTGACGGGTAAGATCCAATTGCAATGGTACCAACCTAAGACAGGAGGCTGACGCCTTGAGGTCAGCTTATCCAACAATGGGTAAGAACCATATGTACTATTGGACAACCTAAGGCAGGCACGGTCCCTAAGCCACATGCTTGTTGTTTAAACAGAGAGGGGGAGATGTTGAGAGCCACAGCCGAAGGGGCCCCAGCAAACTTCCAGCTGCCAGCAAACTTCCAGCTGCTGGCTGATGATTGGCTCACAGCGGCCCAAGCAACATCTAGCTGATTGGCTCCTCTGTGGTGATGCTCATTGGAGATGTTCATTGAGCTGTTTTCCTGCCCTTTCAGACTGCCAGCTGATGATTGGCTCACAGCAGCCCCAGTAAAATCTAGCTGATTGGCTCCTCTGCTGTGATGCTCATTGGGCTGTTTTCCTGCCCTTTCAGACCACGGAGCTGCTCATTGGGGGACTTTTATGGCTCCATCAAGGCGACCCAGCCAATCGGCCTCAAGAGCAGGAGGATTGTGGGAGGTGGTGAGGCTTTTGGTTGAGAGAGAGGCTTGTGGGAATCCAGTGGTGGCAGTTGGACTCTGAGGGTTTTTTCTGAGGGGCTGTTTTGTTTTGCCTGTGTGGTTCTAAAAATAAAGTTCGTTTCTTTTGACAAGTGGCTCCTGAATTGTGCCCAGCCAGACTGCGGCACAACCCTCTCTGGACCACAGCTCACTCTCTGGAGGGCAGCTTCTGCAGAAATAAAGTTGGGCTGTGGAAGTTAGCCTCTGCCACAGGCCCCATCTCATGATAGACACCATCATTCATAAAAGACTTAAAGTTGGAAAAAATTTTCAAAATCCATGGAAGAAATTTGTCACACGGAATTACAGAATGGGGGGTATTTTTGGAAGTGGTGCTTTCCCGAGCCTCTTAACCCTCCTGCAGTTTCTATCACCCCTTTATTGACATTCACCCCACAATGTGCTGAATACTACGTACATACTTTCATGTTTCATAAATATATGTTTTTTTCACAAGCTCATGAGATTGACTTTTGGACATCTGAACTAAGACCTCTCCTGGGAAATCTGCCAAGCTGCCTTCCTCTTCTTTCCTTACGTGGTTCAAGATTCGGCTTATGTTCCCTAGGCAGCACAGTTCCATTCTCTTCTCTCTGTCCCACTGGGACCTGTGAGCTGGTGTCTGAGAACATCTCTGCCTGCCACCTACCTTCCTACAGCTAGTCCAGTTTATGTACGGAGAGATCTGAGGCAGCCCATGCTAATGGGTCAGGGATTTTCAGAGAAAAAGAACCAATAGAGTATTGAACCAATGTATTCTACTAGGATATAGAACCATTCTATCGGTTCTTTATACACACATAAGCAAACACACACGTATATTTGTATATGTATACACGCATATATAAATCATAAGAGGAGATCTATTAGATTGGCCTACACAATCAGGCTGATAATCCCACAATGGCTGCCTGCAGGTGGGAGAGTCAGGGAAACCAGTAGTCGCTCAGTCCAAGAAGTTGGAAGCCTTTGAACAAAAGAGACGGAAGATGCAGCCCTGGTCCAAGGCTGAAGGCCTGTAAGCCTCCTGGACAGTTGCTGGTACAAGTCCACCGCCAACACTGAAGGATACAGAAGCTGAAGTCCACGCCAGGGTGGCAACAAGGACTGCACCTGCTCAAGAAGTGCTTTGCAGCTGCGCACAGTGGCCACACCTGTAATTCCAGTGACTCTAGAGGCTGAGGCAGGAGGATCTCAAGTTTAATGCCAGCCTCAGCAATGGTAAGACACTAGGCAACTCAGTGAGACTATGTCTCTAAATAACATACAAACTAGGGCTGGAATGTGCCCCTGAGTTCAATCCCCCCCAAAAGCTGCGCATGTGCACAGCCGCAGGCTACCCCTATACCTTCCTTCCATTTGTTTTGTTGTTGTTGTTCCAAATGGTCCCCCAGCCTACTGGGTGGTCCACTTCTGGGTGGTCTTACCCCCTCTCAGTATGACACATGCCAATTGTCTCTGGAAACACACACCCAGAAATGTACTTTATCAGTTTTCTAGACAAGTCTCAACCCAGGGGAGCTGGCCACTGAGACTAACTGGCACAGAATGTCTTCTGCATAGTCATAAACCCCCTGGAACCTAACCAAGCTACTTTCCTGTAGCTGATGCTTAATAACCATGTATTTGAATAATGAATGCATTCCAATCTTCTAAGTCTTATTTATTAACTATTCCTTTAGTTCTTAATCCTAATAATGTCAGAATCAAACAGGAAAAAATGATACCATATCAAACTTTTCTGGGGATAGGCTTCAGAAATCTCTCTAACAAGTTCCTCAAGCAATTCAGAAGCAGCCAGTTTGTTCCCAGCCTGAGGACTGGCATTTGAGAATCAAACTGTCTTTCTTGACCCCAGAATCCTATAACATCTCCCTTTCTCCACTATCCATGTAGCCCTAACCATTTTCTCTTAGCAACCAAAAATCAATAACCAAGCTCACCCATCCTGAGAGTCTCACCATGAGACAAAGACATGCTTGCAAAACATTCATCAAATATTAAGCTCTGCTGCATATTAAAACTTTCCCTAGCCAATCAGTCCCCATCTTCAAATAAGTGACCATGTCTGCAACTCTAAGTCAATGGAGATGTACTTCCTGGACACTGTTTTGCCCAGTGTTGGACTCTCATCTTTTAGCTGTCTTTGTGTCTTCTTGGTATTTTGGAATCTCGTGCTCTCAGATGGCCTGATTCTGCTCTTTCTGTCATGCTGACCCCACCTTCAGGATCCCCTTCTGGGGAGTGTTTTGTAAAGAAGCTGTTAAAGTAAAACAAGCAGATTTGAGAAGACTGCCATCTGGTTTCCACGATGCAGAGGCTCACATGAGCCTTGAAAATATCTGTCCATCGGGTGGGGTTGGGGGTAGAAGGTCCTGGGATTGGCTGACAGGGGAGGGCTGCCTAGCGGACTTTCTGCCCTGGGAGCTCCTGCAGTCAGACCCTGTCACCATAAGCTGAGAGAAAGAGCATCCCCTTGTAGCAGAAGAGTCTGTGACATCTGAAGTCTTAAGCAAACCACCTCATTTTTACATTCCATATCCCAGAGTTAGGTACTGTACAGCCACCTTCGTGGCACCTCAGAACTGTGAGGGAACAAACTTCCTACCTGATCCCTGGCATTCTGCCCTCTTGCTTGTGTTCTCTGTCCAGACTCCTGGGGTGATGAAAAGACCAGAGTTTTCAGCTGTACATTCACATGTGTATCATTTTAGTCATTTGCATGTTATATGCCATGTGTATTTTATGTATACTTAAAACATAGGTTTATTTTCCTTATTTGATGAAGACAAAGAAAAAGTCGGGCTATGAAAATGTAATTAGACTTTTAAAACGTGGAATTTTGGAGCTAAAAGAAATCCTAAAGATTATCTAAAACAACCAGCCCTCTTTTAGGGGATAAAGTAGAGGTGCATTCCTGTCTCCCCGTTTCCTAAGAATTTTCCTTTGGGGATGGGAGAAGAGCTCTTACCATGCTCTGCCAGGCCTCTGCCCCTCTGGGAAGATGTAGTTCTCCAGCGTATACAAGTCACACATCTTGCGTTTGGTGGGGACAAACCCAGCTTGTGCAAGATTCATACCTCATACCCCGGCAGTGATGAGTGGTTTCTGGAGAAAGCAAAGATTAGAAGAGAACCCTACAGGTTTCTTCCTCTTCCATTGACAGTGACCCTGTAAAACCAATCTGCAGTCACCCTCACTGAAGCCAGAGCAGGTATCGCACACCAGAAGCCCCCGACTCTGTCTGTCTCCCCACCGGGCCCTGTCCTAGTCTGAGAATGGCAGGACTGTGCTGGCCAAGGCAGCAGCAGCACGGTGGCTGCTCCTGGGGTCACCTCAGCTCCAGCTTCTCTCCTAGTCCAGGTGTCCCCTGCCTCGCCCCCAGCAAGCTGAACCATGAGTCAAAGACCACGGCCCCCTGACCAACCAGCTGACCCCAGCAGCGCTCCTTCCTCTTTCTTCATGACTTTCCATTCCATCGGACGTCATTTGTTGGCCAAATGATCTGGGTCACTTGCTCATGTTCTCTGGCACTCAGTATCCTTGTCTGAAAACAGCAATCCTGGTGCCCATCTCACAGGGTTGCTGTGAGGACAGAAGGGGTCGTGCGGTGAGCACTCTGGCCATGGGCTGATGGCTCTTCCTCACCAGCAGTGGCCTCCTCTCAGGAAGACACATCTTCTGCTTTCTTCTCTCACTTCAAAAGAAGCGGCCACGTTCTCCAACAACAGGGACATCAACACACCCGGGTGGTGCAGAACTTGGGTCGGAGTCTGTCTGCTTCTCTTGGGATCCACGTGAACTCATACCCGTGTGCCATAGCCACACATTTGGAAATGTCCTCACCAACTTGACATTTGAAAGGGAATTCTAAACCTAGGCCACACTTTCAACTCTGCAGATAATTCAGCTGTTTCTCTCTCCTGCTACTTCCGCTTATTTCCCCTGAACATTACATTGTAAATGCATTGACACACTGACATTTCAAGCTCTTTTAATTTTAAGCTGTTTCTCCTTGAAGATTTCTCACCACCAATCCCTGTCTGCTCCCTCTCAGGGATGAAAATATCAGAGGGAGAAGGAAGCAAGTCATGTAACTAAAAAGAGAACTGCATGTTTGAGGAACATAGACCGCATTCTTGGCCTGTGGAAAAGACAGACCACTGCTGTCAACTGTGTGGCCACTGTGCAAATCCAGAGGCCCTGAGTCTCAGTGGGCAGTGATCAGATGGAAAAGAAGAAGAAAAATAAAAATTGAAGAAGGTGCTGTTTTCAAACAGAGTACATATTTGGGTTTTTAAAAAAAGGAGAAAAAAGCCTGAAATTTAATAATTATTTTAAAAGAGAAAAAGAACACAGATGGAGGAATTTCCCTGTGCCCTTGGTCATGCCATCTGCTTTATAAACACTTATTTTAACACTTTTAGTTTCATTTTAAAACCACTATAATTATATTTATGGTTGATGAATTTATTTGTCAATATCATAGTTATTTTGACCAGATCCTATCCTCCAGGTTTCAAATGGGGAATAGAATAAAGAAATATAATGATCTTGGCAACTTCATTCAGTGAAGACACAGGGCATCTTCCCCCGCACAGTACTTTTGCTAAGGAGAGCTAATATTTATGGAGCATGAATTCTGTGCCCTGCACAGTTCTCAGTACCCCCTCAAGCCACCTCCCTTGCACGACACTCCTGTGAGCCATGTTATGCTTTGTTCCTTAGAGCAGAAGTCTGTCTGGGAGGTGGCCAACCCCTGCCTCTGATACTGACTTGGCTGCACCTGGAATGTGACTGTAAATCTCAGGTCTGGACCGTGGGTTTCTAATCTGCAAGTGTTATACCCCACTGAATCATCTCAGAGGACTCCGCCCCCTCCAAAGTACCCGGATTTGGGGCTTCTATTTTTTTCTAGAAAACTGGATTTTAAAATTCATAGAATATTTAAAAATGAAAAACAGGGAAGACTACTGGAACAAAGCCCTTGGCAGTGTCTGAGGGTGCAGAACAGAATGCCGGCTGAGCTTGGCTTGGGAGTCACGAGTTTCTATCTCAAAAAAGAAAGAATCAGAAATTGTGGATAAGGAGGTTAGCATGATTCAAAATGAAAAGTAAGTCTAAAAGCCAGAAAAGGATAGGATGGGAAGAGATTTCCAGGATAGGTAAGTGAGGAACGGGGCAAGGGAGTTGAGCACCATGACATGTTTTCCCTTTTAGAAGACCATCTGCTGAAATGGAACACAAGAACACAATGGGATTGAAGGATCAACAAAGCAAAGAAAATTCTGAGAAGTCTTCAGACAGAGCAACTTCCAGAGCATCCAACTTCCTCAGCCAGGCACAGTGGCACAGGCCTGTAATTCCAGTGGCTCTGGAGGCTGAGGCAGAAGGATGGATAGCGAGTTCAAAGCCAGCCTCGGCAACTGTGAGTTGCTAAACAACTCAGTGAGACCCTGTCTCTAAATAAAATATGAAATAGGGCTGGGGATGTGGCTCAGTGATCCAGCGCCCCTGAGTTCAATCCCTGGTATTCCCCCCACAAAATAAAAGGGAAAAGTGTGCCTTCTCTTCTGTCTAGCAGAAGTCTGTTGAGGGCTCACTGGCTACACGATGTGGTCCAACCTCCACACAGTAGAGAGCCACAGAAAGGGGTAAGGTGGATGTTGGGGATGGAGGCTTTGTAGCCCTTGGGCACTGAGTTAGTGGCTTCTGTCAAAGGGGACAAGAAGCAATGGCAGGGATGGGCTCCATGGTGGAGCACTTTCCCAGCCTGCAGGAGGCCTGGCTCAACCCAGCTCTGGCTATGAGTGAGCTCCCGAGGGGATCCCGGAACTCTGCTGCCCTCCCATCTCTACTGCTCACAGGTGGAGAGGCCAGGGCCCATAGAGGCCAGGCAGGACAAGGTCATCACGCCAAAGATACTCTCATTTACTATCTTAAATATGTGAATAAGCCAAGAAAAAGAATAAATTTCCCAAAGAAATAACTAATCAGCTACTTTTGGACCCTTCAGTCATCCAGTCATTGCTGTTTATGCTTTGAGATGGGTTTCTTTGTGGCCTTGAAACCGTGATCCTCCTGTCTCTGTCTCCTGAGTTGCTGGGATCACCACGCACCACTGGACCAGCTAAGCAATCTGTTTTCAAGGTCATGGTATTAATTTATCATGTCTTCTAAAACTGCTGATTATGGGTAAGAAATTGTGAATCAGCTGAATAAGCTTAAGTCTATTGTCTTTATATTGTCCAATTTAGGGTCTAACACTAATGACAAGATTCTAAAATACAAGCATTAAGCAGAAGAAAATACATATTTAAAAAAAACACTTAACAAACACAAAGTGCCCTTCTTAGAGGAAAGCAGCAACATCACAAGGGCCTGGAAAACTGCAGAAAATCAACCCAGAGCTATTTTTGGCAGTTGTAATTTTTTAAATGTTATCTGTTAAAAGTAAAAAAAAATGAATCAGAGGTGAAATGAAGATTCATCACTGGGAAAGGAAAAAAAATGCATGAATTTTTAGTGACTTACTGTTTATGTATTTTCATTAGTTATTATTTTCTTTTTTAAAAAAAGAGAGAGTGAGAGAGAGAGAGAGAGAGAGAATTTTTTAATATTTATTTATTAGTTTTCAGCGGACACAACATCTTTGTTTGTATGTGGTGCTGAGGATCAAACCTGGGCTGCATGCATGCCAGGCAAGCACGCTACCGCTTGAGCCACATCCCCAGCCCTAGTTATTATTTTCATTGTACACATTTGTGGGGGGGGCAGTGTGACAGTGACTTATATATGCAGTGTCTAAGGATGATTAGGAAGTTCACATTTAAATGAATGTCTTGTGTGTGTGTGTGTGTGTGTGTGTGTGTGTGTGTGTGTGGTGCTGAGTTTTGAACCCAAGGCCTTGAGCACACAAATCAAGCACTCTATCAGCTGAGCTATATCCCCAGGCCCTGAGTGCTTTAATTTAGCTGCTACCTCTATAACCTACAATAGTTGCCGTGTCTCATTTTCAGAAATGGCAAAAATCTGCAAGGAGACAAAGAGGAGAAATACTTTGAAAGTTATTTTATAGCTAGAAGCTGGGACTTAGGCAGTGAGCCAGCCTCTGTGGCCCTGGTCACCTGCACCATCCATGGCCCAGGGCTGAGGGTGGAGCGTGGTATGGCTGGTGTCCTCTTCCATCTGAGATGGAGCGTGGCCGTCGTTTGGTCCCTGCCTTCCTGAGCACAGCTGGCTCCTTGCCAGCTGTCCTGCCCTTGGTCCCTCCTGGGATTCTGGAAACCATGAACCCCAGGGACTTGAACAGGTGGCGGCCATGTATCCTGCTGCTGTGAGAGAGCCCTCAGGTTGCGCGGTCCCTAAACAGCAGCCCTCTGTTCCTCAGTCTGGAAGCCTGGAATCCAAGATCAGGTGCTGGCAGTTCCAGGCTCTGGCAGGGCCACGTCTGAGTGCTGTGCCCATGTGGCAAACAGCATGGAGAGGCACAAAGGTCAGACGCCATGGAAGACGGCTCTCCTAAAGGCCTGAGCCCACTCGCCTGGTCACCTCTGGAAGGCCCTCCTCTTCTACTCCTGTCCTGTGGACTGCATTTCCTCCAACGAGAGTAGGGGATACAATCTTCCTGCCACACAGCCCTGTGATTAAAGATGGAAACCAACACCTGGCTGTCCCCAGTCTGGTGGGCAGCGTGTGCATCCAGGGAGAGGACCCGAAAGCTGGCGACGCTCCTCCTGGGGGATCTCCCCATCAGGCCAGACGTGCCTGAGAGCCTCTGCAACCTGCCAGACCTCCTGCCTTGGGAAAGGGGGATCTCTGGTGGCTTTGAGGATGAAGCAGGAAAGGCTGCAGTTAGGTCTGAGCCCTTTCAGAACTCCAGGCCCCTCTCATGAGAGGTCCTTCTGAGCTGCTGATGGGTATAGACCACCTGTGGCGCTTGGCCCTTGGGGCAGCAGCTGTCCCCACAGTCCATCTCTGCCCTTTCTGAGAAGGGCTCTGACTATTCTGAAGAGGAGTCTCATTTGGATCTGATTGCTTCTCTGCAGCACTTACTGTGAGGCAGAATTGTTTGGGAGCTAGTCTGGGGCATTTGGAGCTCACATTTTTAGCAAAGATTTCTCCCTCCATTTTATCTGCTGCCTCCACAGTCACCTTGTCCAGCCACCGCTAATTCTCTGGGTCACTGCGACTGCTCCTGATTGGTTGCTGTGAATCCTCCTCTTCTCCACCACCTCAGCTAGGGACCTTGCCACGCCCACAGCCCTATACTTTCCCCCTTCTTTCTCTACTAGGCATCACGACCTGTGCAGTTCCTAGTCTCTGCCCAGTCTCTCTCCCCCTCACCTCCTCTTCCTGCTTCTTGCCCACTGCCCGGGCCAGCTTTTTCCCATGGATCTGCTGGTGCCCTCTGTGGACGCCTTTCTGTCATCACCTCCTGTGGCCTGGCTCTGACTTGTCAGTCAATTCAAGCACCCCCTTGCAGTGGAAAAGGCATTGCCGTCTCCGCAGTGTGGGCTCCTGGAGGCCAGAGGCTAGGACCCCAGGAGTCTTGTCCAGGGCTTGGCACTCATCAGAGCTCAGCCCACATCTAGGATGAATGCCACTGACCCTGACAGAGGAGAGCTGCCTGCCACTGGTGGCTGGATCTTGTTTATTCTTCCATTTTTCTTTCCTGGCTGAGCCTCCCCTTGGCAGAGGGGGATGGGGAGGACAGGGGTCTTTGTTCCTCCTCCAGATGGCTGAAGCTGGGACGGAGCTCAGCAGCTGTGTTTGGGTGAAAGGCAAGAGAGCAGATGGCCTGGTGTCTGTTTGCAGACAGCCCGAGAGGTCACAGCCCTGTGCAAGGCACAGTAGGGTAGTGGAGTGGGGCAAAAGCCAGGCCCAGCCACCGAGACAGCATTCACTGCTCAAACACTGACCAGTGTGATCTCAAGGCAGCAAAGAGAGAATACTTTATGGATCTCATGTTCCTGGTGGTGGCTTTTAACATTGCAATCCAAACAAAGCCTTTCCTATGTGAAAACTCCCTTAATTACTATCATTTAAAAATTTTCTGCAAATTTTGGCAGCCATTGAAATTGTCACCCAACCAATGCTGGTGGTAGGAGGATGGGGAGCAGAGGAGGGGGCTTCTTCAGTGTCTAGAGTATCTAGAACCAGAACATGACCTGAGGCCTGAGCATCTGTGTGAGGACAGAGGTCACATGCCGAGACTCAGATGCACTCACTGACGTTCTCCACTCAACAGCCAGCACTCTGACTTAAAGGAGGGGCGGGATCCTTGGAGAACCAGGGCTGAGCGAGGGGCAGCACCACCGCCTCCCTCTCTCCTCCCCTGACTCAAGGCCATCACACCTGTGTCCCTAGGATATACACCTGGCTTTCCTTAGGATGCCAATTTCCACACACGCTCATGGACAGCCCCCTCCAAATCTGGGATTCCTCATTCTGCTCTTTCCCATATTAAAAGCCCAAGCTCTGACCTGAAGCCACCTTCCCATCTCTGCCTGCAGTACAATCTATCACCAGTTAGCATGCCGTACTGCTGGCACACTGCATGGTCTCCTCCACTAGAGCTGCTTTCCTGATTGACACAGCTAGAACAGTGGTCTACTATCAGGTGTCTTGTGCTCTACGCGCTCACACGCTGCCCCTCATATGATGATCAGCACAGGAGACTTCCTTACCCCTCATTGTCACCAGCACATGAGTGATACATTCTGCTAAGGTGTTCCCACAGCCATAACCCTAGGTGAGGGGGATTCTTAGGCTGCACCTCCATCCCCAGGGACCTCTGTCATGCGGGCAGCTAGTTGTCTCCTGAAGTGTGGTTGCCTGGCAGTGACCACATGCTGGTTTGGGAAGTCTGTAACAAAGGAACACACCCTTGTGGCTTAATGACAGAAATGTATCCTCCGAGTTCTGCAGCCTAGACATTCAAAATCAAGGCATTGGCCTCAAAATAACTTTTAACAATCACAAGGAATCAAAATCCACTGAGAATCAAAGAGGCCTTTCAGCAAGGAAAGTAGAGTTATCTTGTCGCCCCTCACCAAACGCACATTCCCACCTGGCAGGCAGAGGGGACCTCAGAACCTGGTTCCTCAGGCCAGAATCCTCCCTCCTGCCTGCTCCCCAGGGGCTTGAGCTTAAGCTGTCCAGCACAATGGCCATGAGCCATACGTGGCCACCACCACAAACATTCAAATGAAATAAAACTAAACCAGCCAAACGTGCAACCCACCACCATACCAGCCCCTTTGTGGGCTGGGCGGGCCATGGTGCCAGTGGATATTGTTCAGGATGACACCAACACAGAGTGCTCTACCATTGCAGAAAGTTCCACAGATGTTCTCCTGAGGACCCGCAAGGCTCCAGACCAGCCTAGACTTGCTGGATCTCATGACTGAACTGACCCATTGTCAGTATGTGTTATTTGGTTGGTTTGGACTAATGTGCACTTGAGCATCCATGGAGCACAGGATGGAAGTGATTTGGTCCATGAAATGGTCATAGAGAACTGGAAGTGTGGACAGTCGGAGCGGACACTGGGGGCACCGGGGCCGGGCTGAGCACTGGACCTCTGGTCTCGGTCCTCACAACGGCCCTAGTATCATCCTGCTGGCGAAAGAGTAAGGTGATAGCAGCCGTGGGAGGGCCCTCAGTGCTCGGCTACTCCAGCTCAGGGTCCGTGGGTCAGACTTGGGTCAGACTGCCTGGTACTTGAGCAAGTACCTGTCCTCTCTGTGCTTCGGTCTCCTCATCTGTAAAATGGATCTTAGAGATTGTTTTGAAGTTGAGTCAAGTATTGAGAATCCAGACAGCATTAATGCTTTGATTATTTACTGCAGGCGAGAAAGATCCAGGGCATCACTGGCTTGTCCAGTTACGGCCCGCCCAGTGCTCGCTCTCACACTGAGGCAGCCTCTTGCCCAGAGTCACATGGCCCCGCCCACTGCAAGCTTTTGCTAGCCTGCCCCGTTTATCTTAGCCAGCCACCAGTATCATGGACACCCACACTTCTGCATGGGCACTGTTGGAGGGACTGCCCCACAGAGTGGCCAGCGGCCAGTGATATGGCAAATAACCCAGATGACCTCGAGGCCCCATTTCTTCCAGCATCATCAGATGATTGAACTATGGAAGCAGAAGCAGGTTTCCCTGTTAGATAAAGGAGAATGGATCTCGTGGCCCAGTGGGAACACAAACATTCGGATCTCGTTGTAGTGGAGAGTTGAATGGTGGTGACTATAAAATGGCGGAGAGGGAGGAATGATGGTGACGGCTTATCGATGAGCACTAAGTTACAGTTACAGGGGAGCAAAGGGGTCTGGTGCCTCTCTGCACAGGACAGCCACTGCAGGGACCCCGAAGCATTGGATGTAAATGTAACGTATTTCTTCAAAGAGCTAGAAGAAAGAATTCGGAACGTTTGGACCATAAAGAAATGATATCTGGTTGAGGTGATAGGTATGTTTAACCTGATTTAAATATTGCACAAAATATACAACTGTAGAAACACCCCCTGGTACTCCATTAATATGGACAATTTTTATGTATCTGTTAAAAATAAATTAATTTTGTTTGGCAGTAGGGTAAGAACTGAGGGGGTGGGGAAGAGACACACATAAAAAAAAGAAAAAGAAGAAGAAAACAAAACTCCACAAACATTAGTTACTAGACTGGCCACTCCAAGTGGAGAGCTACACAGTTCCTACCACATTTATGACGTAATGCCCGGAGGCCTGAGCTCCCAGTGTGGTGAGTTCAAGTGGTCCATGGAAGGCAAGGCGTTGGGCCTTTCTGGCCTGCCCTCTTTGGCTCAACCCCGTGCTCACCCATGCGGCTCACATTAGAGTTCTTGGGTGTCTTAAGGGGATGTCAACTCACTGAGGGCTCATGGGTTGGGACCCGTCTGCTTCGAGTACTGAAGAGGAAAATTGTCCTTGACCTCAACTCCAGAACGACTGGGCGACCCCTGAGCAGCCCATTGAGCTTCCTCTTTGGAACACTGACCATGTAACTCACATGTTTCCTCTTCTGCTTGTCTGCTGGGAAAGTCAGGACCAAATTTGCAACCGATTTCTGGCAAAATGAACTATACACCGTGACATCTATTTTACACAGACCCTCCCTCCAGTAACTTTTTATAGCTTTTCCTACTTGGATTTTACATTATTCAATTCTATACAGGATACAGGACATAAATAAGAAAGGTGGTCTCTGTCGTTTCAGGACCTAGGAAAGCCGTGGACACACCCTCATATTCAGTGTTCTCCAAAAGGCTTAGGTCTTCTCATTTTGCTATTTCCTGTGGTGTG